>NC_092355.1:17322165-17676540 GCF_963676685.1 Mytilus edulis | reverse complement strand
ATTAAACATGTCGAACAAATAAAAAAAAAACATATAAGTATCGTAATAGATAACTGGTCTAGCAGTTCATTAGCCGAGTATTCTACCTAGTTTGTGCAATAAAATATGCGGTCCTAATTTCTCTTCAAGATGCTCATTTTGATCGCTATTGTCCTTTTAGTGATGCCAAAAGTCAAAATATTTTTAATTCAAAAACTTATTAAACACAAGAAGAGCTTAAAAAATAAAAAAAATAATAATGCATGTGACCAAAACCCGACAAATAACCTGAGCCATAAATAAGTTAGTAATGACTTCTGAATTATTATTATTCATTATTTGTGTTGAAAGTTTGGACCAATGTTTAACCAAATGTTTGTTTTTTGTAATTCATTTTAGCTGCAACCCCTGCAGCTGATAATACCTGTGTCTACGAATCTATTATGATTATTGACTCCTTTTGGTTATTTGACATAATAGATCGTAGATTGCAGCTTATGATTTCCTGAAGATTAAATGTCGTTAAAAGCACACAGTTTCGACAATACGTATACATCCAAATTGTGTGTTATGGAGCCTTCGATGTTTACTTATAAAACAATCATTTGTTTCCTAGCACTTGGGCATTTGAATAGATCAATTTAAGAACCTTTTTATTTTTTTATTATTATAATTATGTTGAAAGAAAAGGCAATATTTGGCAAACATAGATACGTCCTTCGTTCTTAACACTAGCTCAACATTTTCAATAAGTGTCGACTGAATGG
Source organism: Mytilus edulis (assembly GCF_963676685.1). Classification (NCBI taxonomy): domain Eukaryota; kingdom Metazoa; phylum Mollusca; class Bivalvia; order Mytilida; family Mytilidae; genus Mytilus; species Mytilus edulis. The sequence continues at coordinate 17,675,794 of NC_092355.1, read as the reverse complement.
AAACAACCCAAACAAATAAGTCGGTAATATTAGGACAATAACGGAAATGTCCAATAACATATATTGAGTAATCCACGAATATGAATGTAGATAACAACATTTTCCCGGTTTATGTCCGAATCGGGGGATATTTCTAAAAGAATTAAGAAAAAAGGTGTTACGTGAAAGCAACTTTTTAAAAATAATTTATTAAAAAACGTTATTATTAATTTTACAATTCCACATTTCTGTTACCGTATGTAAGGTAACCCTACATATATTTAAATATAGTCTTAGACGGCGGAAAACCAACGTGGGTAATTTGCCTAACTAGGTCAGTAGTCCCATTAATTAAAGACATTGTAACCAAGTGATGCATTAACTAAAATGAATGCCAGGAAATAGCATACACTGGTAATATCGTTAGTTGTTTACATATTTGATTAAAAAAACAACAACATCATAAATAATCTACAGAAATCAAGTTTGCACATATAACAACTACTGGACAAAACAAAAAAGGCAAGAAGTTGTCCGTGGTAGTGGGTGGCACCAACACCCGTGGCACATTTTTTAACGATCTGTCATTATCCAATCGAAATCCGTGAACTATGACAAGCCGAGCATAATCATCCAAATGAAAAAATATATCATATTCACATTTTGTTTGTTAAGTTACAACTACAGTGTCACCCATTTGAAAAATTCAAGACTCATTTGTTTTGTAGAATGGAGTAATTGGACTGTTTGTGGTGTATGTAATTTCCGAAACATCAACAAAGCATCAGTAGTATGGTGTTCAGAATGTGACGAGGGACTTTGTGGCGAGTGTAGAGAGCACCATGGTGCATCAAAATCAACAAGGAACCATGACACTTTTTCAATTACAGAATATCAGAAGCTTCCAACAAATTTGTTAGAGATAACACAAACATGTCAAAAACACAAAGAACACTATCAAACATTCTGTAAGAAACATGATTGCCCGTGCTGTAGGAGGTGTGTTATTGAGACACATAATGATTGTAATGATTTGACAGCAATAGAGGACATCGTCAAAAATGTTAGAGGTAGAGCAAATATTGGTCCAAATGTTGAAAAATGTACAAAGAATTTGTAACGATATCACAAAAAATTTAAAATGTCTACAGGATCAGAGAGTAGAGATTGAACGTGATATAAACCAAACCCGTAAAATGATCAACGACCACTTACACAAAATACAGGACAAAATACTTAAAGAATTATATGCTAATGAAGAAAATGAAAGCAAGAAAATAACGCTGTTGTTGTGTGAGATTGAAGACATTGAAAATGGAATTTCTGACCTACAAGGTAACCAAAATAACATAAGGCAACATGCATCAGAACTTCAAACATTTTTAGCATTAAAGCACATTGAAAAAGAGGTTTCTGATAAAGAAGAATTTATTCAGTCCGTCCTTAAGAACGAGGACATGAAGATAAAAACACTGGCTTTGGAGGTTAACAAAGACATGCAAAACATTTGCAGGGCTGATTGTTTTGGGTTCGTTAGTGTTGAGTCAAAGTCGTGTAAAGTTGTTATTGACAGTTACAAAAACAAAGAAGCTGAGATGGCACCTATTGTAATTTCCAAATGCATTGATGATATCGTACTAAGCAACAAAATGGAAATAAATTTGAAATCTTCTGGGGATGTAAGAGGTTGCGCAATTCTGCCAAATGGGCTGATGATGTTTTGTGAGTATTATAATCAAATGTTCTTTGGGTTGAATAGCAACGGTACGGATGAGTTTGAAATTCGGCTAGATACAACCGCATTTGATATGGCGTATATTGAAGGAAAACATACCATTGCCGTTACCAGTGGTTATACTGGAAATAGAATTCATATTATTAACCTCAACAGCAGAAGGAGAACGAGGTCTATAAAAACAAATGCATTTACATATGGGATAACACTCAATAAAAATGTCCTTGTCTTCTGTAAATCAGGTAAAGGAAAAATGGAAGTTCCATTTAACATGTTTAATGGTGTATCAGAAAAGACACTTGTTCAACTTAATATGCCACACTATTCGTATGTTGCTGTGCATGGTGACAATATGTATTATACAAATAAAGAAAACCATTCTGTGTCATGCTTCGATATCCACAGAAATCTTAAATGGGAATTTAAGGATACACACAATCTGCAATATCCACAGGGTATATCTGTAGACAACAATGGAAACGTGTATGTGGCCAGTAGGGATACACACAGCGTTGTCATCATTTCCCCTGATGGAAAGTGTTGCAGAACAATATTGTCCTCTCGTGATGGCCTTCGTATTCCGCGCGCATTGCATTTCGAACCAACAAGTAACAAGTTATTAGTTGCAAATGAAACTAAGTTCACGTTTTATTTGATGTTTCTTAAAACAACTATTGTGAACTTTTAACACTGAACCTATTTGTTATATGTTTTTATGTAATTATGTGCTTATAATTATATTCAGATTATCATTAACTGTCTGGAATATATGTACGGAGTCAAATTAAAAAAAAAGTAAAGGCATTTCTCTATTTCATGAAAAGGTGTTTTAATTAATTCATAGCTCTTTAATCTAGTATTACATGTATCGTATAAAATTGTGTAACTAATTAAAAAAAAAAAAATGACACAAAGAACTAAACGCAATAAAAACACCAAACTATTGTTTTTATATACGACGAAAACATAATTTTGAACCAATATATAACACTTGAGAATTATAAATGACAAAAAACAAAACAAGGGATAAGGTCTTATACTCTTCAACCGTAAATTTATTATAAGAGTTTCCAATTGTGGAAATTAATTTTAATTGATCCGGTGTCCATCCGTTATACATACAGATGTTGTTTATAGAGAGTGACCAACAAATTATAACATCTGTTTAATATAGATTATAGAAAATTATATTTGAATTAGGTTATCCTCATTTGAAAAGTCTGTATATATTGCTGATATGTTAAAGAAGTTATTTCCCGTTCGACAAAACAGTAGTACTTCTCACAAAAAATCTTAAGTGCAAAATTAATCTTACGATAAAAAGATGTAGTTGAATTGTTAAGGAATATTTTACACTGGCGCTATATTTTACACTTATTAATGCATACACTGTATACTTTCATAACAACATCCCGTCTTCTTTTCCTCGAAAGCGACTTACCAAAAGTGAAATAACAAAAATAACGAACTTCGAGGAAAATTCAAAAAGGAAAGTTTCCAATCAAATGGCAAAATCAGAGGCCAAATCACAGATCATCACATCTAGCGAATGTAAAACAACTGACATATGCCTGACTTGCATTGACTCAGTACATGCATTTTCACATGTAGAAAATTGTGGAGTAATCCTAACTAAATCCCTCTTAAATTCAATTATAGATATTGAGAACGATAAATGAAAAAAACCCAAACAAACATAGAAATTGTCGGAATTCATATGGAAGGAACTTCTCCCTGCTGATCACACAAATTACATATTTTTGGGGTTATAATTAGAGCAGATGAGAACACTCCTAGTTATTTGGGCAATCTTTAATGTATATGTTGTTTTTTGGGAACTGTTGTTTTTCTTTTCGTCGTTTTTCGTTCTTTGCCATACCTTAATCATTTGTTTGTTGACTAATGAGTGGGACTATACCTTTGGTATCTGTCGTCGCTCTCTTGTAAGGTAAAATATATTACTATACCACAAATAAACTGAATAACTACTCCTGCACTATATAGTGGATATTTACTTATTCCTTTACAGAAATGCATTGTAAAAACTTGAATGTTATTTCAAATGTAATATATAGTTTCAAATAATGTATGTATAGAAATAATACCAAGGCATCATCATTGTATATACATAGTAATGTCTTATAATGTATATTGTCGCATACATTAACTCTTCCTGATGTATAACATGTATCAGCTGCAGTGATATCATATTTGAATATACTAACTTTATCGTGTTTGGAAGTCGTTAGCATCTGACTATGTTGCCTTTATTCCTTCCCCAACCTCTTGTGATGACGGCTATCTTTTGAAATACTTTCTGTTGATGATTGGAAGACTATTTTTGGGTAATAACAATAATATTTTACAAATTCATTTATTTCATTCTAACGCAACATTCGGCTGTCTTACTTTTTATTATTATAAAAACATTGTGTATAGATTGTTTGACACGATGTATATATTTGTATAAGAGTTAATACAACATCCATAGATTTTCTATGATTATATACGGTTATTCATTGTAGAAAGTATCAAGTGGCATTCTTCTTTGACAACTGTATTTGATTTATACTTGATTGCCTTTAGTTACTATGAATTGTTTTCTTAAATATGTATAAGCTAATCAGCTGTTTTAAATACAATATATCAATATATCAAAATTGGTATCTAGTTATGGTAAATATGATCCAATCTGTTCTACCAAAACAAAATGTTTGAAGAGGATATTGTGCAATTCTGTCAGCACCATTAATTGAAGAGCCATATAAAAAAACACATTGTTTATGATAAACATTTTAAATATTTCTATCAATTGCCCGTGGTTTGCAATATTTTTGGTCCTTTTTTGTTTGATTATTTCTGTTTTCTTGTATACGATTCTAGCCTAAAATTACCCAAACGTTCGAAACACGTATCTGCTACTGTAAACAAATGTGGCATCTATACTATTAACCGAGAAGACCTCATTTTGTGTGTCGCTTCTCTTCTTTCCATAATGAATTAATCATCACGCCTCAGTGTCCTTTAGGTACAGTGCATAGTCGCATTTGTCATCCATTTATATGATTATTCAGATTGAGTTATTTTGGGAGAAAAATGAGAAAAAAGCATTCGGATATTGTCCCGTCATTGGACGAAATTTTAAGTCAGATTAGACTTCCGGCTTGCTTTTTTCTGTATACTTTGAACATACATATACTACGAATAAAGTGTATTTTAATTCTATCTGCTATAATTTTCAAGTTTACTATCCATGGCGGTCAAAGAGTTTATTAAATGGAGAGGGTCTGTATACTATATCAGTTGACCACCATGGATCGATTAGTAAACTTGGAATTGAAAGTAAATACACTTTATTTATATAGTAATGAATGAGACAACTCTCCACAAGAGACCAAAATGACACAGAAATTAACAACTATAGGTCACCATACGGACTTCAACAACGAGCAAAGCCCATACCGCATACTCAGCTTTAAAATGCCTCGAAATGACGATGTAAAACAATTTAAACGGAATTTTGGAAATGAAGGAGGAGGGATAAAAAGAAAACATTTTCCTGTCCCCAATAACCAATGACTTTTGATACATTTGCTGAAATTCTCCAGTTATTCAATGTTTTACAAAATTCTTCCAACAACACTTTACATACTCAAGTTAAACTACGCTCTGAAGGCCCGCGATTTCGCGGGTGTGTTCTAGTTAATGTTTAAATCACAACCAAGCTTTTCATTTAACAACACATTGCAGCACAGCATTTTTATTTAATATACAGAAATTGTAAACAAGCCATGTGATATGGCGTACATTATAAAATAAATGCCATTGCCGTGACAAGTTTAAAAGTGATTGACATCATTGACCTGAAAAGTAGACAAATAAAGAGATCAATAAAAACAAGTTCAGATATAAATGGTATATAATTACACCTTATATAAGAATGCCAGCTTTTGATTGGTTGGTAGCCAGTGTATTTTTCACATATTTTAACATTTGTCCTCATTTTTTAGCGAATTTGCCTGTTTGTTTACCACTGTTATTTATATCTATCTGTACAGAGAATTTCAATCAAAATCTATACTGTGTAATTAAACAGATAAATCATGTTATTGATGGGTATTTGCGAAAATTACCAGTCTTGGAACAGAATTTCACAGTCCCTTGAATGATATATTTCGCAAATACCCCACATTGGTTTGCAACTTATAACAAAATAGTCATTAAATTACTATCCCTCAATTTTGTGTAAATGGATAGAAAAACTTTTTGTTTTTACCAATGAATGAGAAATAATTTACGTCAACTAATTGTCAACATTCTAATTGAACTATTATTTGCAATTAATATTTTATTATTGGGCGAAAACACCGACCAATCTATATCTTAACGGATGAAGAGGCAATAGTAAATCTAAATCATAAATCAATTGAGTGGTAATAAACAGATCAGTCAAATTTGTGTATGATATTATACTGTACAGGACCATTTTGTTTTTAAAAAACTTCAAACTTTTCTTACTAAGAGGAAAACGAAGGGTGTCTCTCGAAGAGCAGAGTATGTGTATTATCTCTGATTACCTTAGACTACCAAAGGTTTTTGGCGAGGTTCTTTTTGCTCAATCTTTAGCTTTGTATGTAGCAAGTTTTTAACTGAGACTGTTCACTCATCGTCATTGATGTTGCCTTTGCAATGTCAGTTTATCTCGACTGGAGTTTGAAAGGACCATCGGTATCTTTCTTGAAATGTCTCTTGTTTTTTTTTATGATGACGTTGTCTGATTGGTGTATACATGTATACTTAGATGTAGAATTTTGCAGAAACTTTGGATTCTTGAAATCAAAACTCATAACGAATTATAACGCATCAACGTGTAAAAGAATCTATAAAATAACATATATATTTCTTCAGATATGAGCAAAACCCTTACTAATATCAGGGTCATAATGGCATATGTTTCAGTAAACAAATGAAAATTAGAAAAAAATGTTTTCATGAGTGAACTTCGGTATCTTTCTTTAGATACCTCTTGTTATATATATTTCTTTAGATATGATTAAAAACAATTATTTCATTTCTCAATATCATAATGGCATATGTTTCTGTAAAATAAAAAAAATATTAATGGCATAAACATTAAAGTAGTGTTCTAATTATCATACAGTTAAAGGAAGTTGAACATATAATGGTGATATTTACAACTCTTAACTTCATTAAATTGGCAATGTCATGACAGAACAGTGCAGTCTACATAAAACTATACACACTGTGTAACAAACTCCTAAAAAATTTGAAAGTGATCTCAGTTTCCTAGGATCTAATTTATGTTTGGATTTTTTGTAAGATATCTCTTAAAAGCTTAAAGTGATGGCATTGAAATAAGACATCTGATTAAATTTATTAAAACATGACTAAATAAACGTTTTAATCGTCTCTTAATTCATCAAAAAGTATTTTATTACTTAAACGTTTGCAACAATTTGAAAAGAATCGACAATTTGTAAAAATGCTCCAAACAAACCTTAAATGTATCTAGTTTGCGTCTTCTCTTCTACAGAACTGCAATGTTTTATGTTATTTTTATCCGTTTTTCCCCCCAGAAAACCTCAGAAAGTAATACTAGTATTTAGCTGTTAGATATCGTTTATAATAAAATAAGCATAGTATCTTGATGACAGGGACAGTTGAATACATTCATTCAACGCCTATGATCATGGATAAATAAAGTTACAGATTTAAATGTAAAAAATAATTTGATAGGTCAGACACACTCAATTTATATCAGAAAAATATAATCTATTCTGGTATGAAATTGTCATACTACATATAGTGTTATCAAATACGTTTTCTAATGTTAAGAGTATCCATTGTGGGGCGGATACAAAATTAATCAAGGATATTAGAAGTTGTCGAAATTGCAAAGTTAAGGTATGTGGATTACTCTGTTTGCAAATCCGCTTTGTAAATTTACACTTAACGACACTTAATTAACATGTAAGTTATACTTATAATACGATAACCAAATAAACTGGCATTGCCGAAGATATTAACACAACGATACGTGTCCAATGCTATAGAAATTATTGTTTTGTAGTTCTTTATTGAATAACACTTGCACGTAACATTAGTTAAAATAGGATCAGTTGTTTTAATGTCTAAGTAGTATTGTATTGGTGTCATGCATAGTATTTCCATCTTATCGTATTCTAAACATGCAGAGGTTATAGAATTACCAGACCCTATAGCAAGTGTAAGTATTCTAAATTTCAACTCACATTGATATTTTTTAAGTGCAAGTCTTTGTATGATAGTTATCAAAGGTACTAGGATTAAAATTTAATATGCCAGAATCGCGTTTCGTCCACATAAGGCTCGTCAGTGGCGCTAAGATTAAAATAGTTGTAAAGGCAAACAAGTACAGAGATGAAGAGCATTGAAGTTCCACAATTCCAAAAAGTTGTGCAAAATTCGGCTAAGGTAATCTATCCTGGGATAAGAAAATCCTTATACAAATTGAATATCGAAAAATTTCAAAATATGTCTGAATAATTGTGACCGACCTAACCACCCTATTTTGAAGGTACCCTTATCCGGAGTTAAAATGGTTGGCATTCTGAGTATGGGTGTTTGTTAATTTGAGAAATATCTAGATACATTTTGATGAAAATGAGTTACCTCTAATTAATTATTAATTTTTAGTGTATTACATGCAATTGATATCTTAATTACCAAAAACAAAGAAGGGAAAAAATGTATATTTATCATTATTTAACAGTAAACATTCTGAACGTGAATTAATGTAAAGTTGAGCTGGTTTTTGCTTGTCATTTTGTCACCAATAACTGATTTCTATGTAGATTTGTACTAAATGATAAAATATCTATAAGAAATAAATCAATTCAACAAATGATATCAAAACTTAAATCTCACAAATCGATTAGCACGCGGCACATCAAGGTGTCGAACAATACCTATTGACATAGCATGAACACAAACATTTATGATATCGTGTACGTAGACTTAAAAGTGTACAGCAAATAAGTTATAAAATCAAATCAAAATTTTTGTCGGTATAATTTACATGCATTCAAAATGAACATAGTCACATCGGATTCGGACTTATTTTGAACTGAGTTTTACTGTGTGTTTTGTTGTGTGTGAATTTTTTCTACATTGGCTAGAGGTATAGGGGAGGGTTTATATCTTAAAAAAAAACATGTTTAAGCCCGCTGCATTTTTGTGCCGTCCCAAGTCAGGAGATTCTGGCCTATGTAAGTCTTGCAAGATTTTTAATTTTAGTTTCTCGTGTATAGTTCGGAGAAAGACGTCCATTGTCACTGGTTTAATATATACTTTTGTTTAGGGGCTCGCTGAAGCACGCCTCCAGGAGCGGGAGTTTCACGCTGCGTTGAAGACCCATTAGGGGCCTTTGGTTGTTGTCTGCTCTTTGGTCGGGTTGTTATCTCTTTGACATTTTCCCCATTCTCAATTTTATATTGCTTTGAAAAGACAAACAAACAATTCGTTCGATAAAAATATAATATTTAAAGTTACAGGAATGCCAACTATTCATTAGTTTCTAAACGCCTTATTTTCCATTCGGAAATGAAAATAAAAACTAGAAAGATTTATTTTATCAAATCGTTAACAATTCCGAACAGGGAAATAAATCACAAATGCTATTATTCGAGTACCGTTGGCTGTTTAATTTAGTATCATATATTAGTAACATGATATGTTAAAAAATAAACCATTCCACTCTTCATACAAAGATGTGTACTGAATTTCACCCTGGTCGACTAACCTTTTTTGACCTCACTATTTTATTACTTGTTAGTTAATTCTCGTACTGAATATGAATCAAATACTAGTCAGTGGATATTAATTGAGCAAAAGGCAATCAGTTGATAGAAAAAAGACCGTTTCTTATCGTAGGTTGATGTGTGAAAATACGATAAAAAGCTACATTTTCATAATACGCGATGTACTTTTTTCACACAGTTTAAAGCATATGTTAACAATTTCCGAAACATCAACAACGCATCAATAGTGTGGTGTTCAGAATGTGATGAGGGACTTTGTGACGAGTGTAGTGAACAACATGGTGCCGTAAAATCAACAAGAAACCACAGTGTTATCCCTATCACAGAGTACCAGAAGCTACCGTCCAATGTATTAGAAATCACACAAACATGTCAAAAGCACAAAGAACAATGCAATATCTAACATTCTGCAAGAAACATGATTGCCCTTGCTGTAGAAGATGTGTTATAGAGACACATAATGATTGTAAAGATTTAACAGCAATAGATGATATCGTCCAAAATGTCAAGTCATCCAATGCTTTTTTAGAGGTAGAACAAACGCTGGTCCAAATTTTGGAAAATGTTCACAGAATTCGAAATGACCGCAAGGACCAGAGGGTTAAGATTGAACGTGATATTAAGCAGACCCGGACAATAATCAATGACCATTTGGACAAAGTGCAAGAGAAGATAATAAAAGAATTATATGCAAATGAAGAAAATGAAAGCAAGAGAATTAAGCAGTTGTTGGCTGAGATTGAGTACATTGAAAAAGGGATTTCTGACCTAAAGGTTAACCAAAATACCATCAAACAACATGCATCCGATTTACAAGCATTTTTAGCATTAAAGCACATTGAAAAAGAGGTTTCAGACAAAGAAAAATGTATTCAGTCCGTCCTTGATGGCGAGGGCATCAAGATTACAACTCTTTCTTTGCTTATCAATAAAGAAATCCAAAATATTTGCAGAGCTGCTAGTTTTGGGTTCATCAGTGTTGAGTCAACGTCGTGCAAAGTTGTTATTGGCAGTAACAAAAGCAAACAAGCTCAGATGATCGTACCTATTTCAATTTCCAAATGCATTGATGATATCAATCTAAGCAACAAACTGCAAATAAATTTGCAATTTTCTGGATATGTTACAGGTTGCGTAATTCTACCAAATGGCAAGATGATGTTCTGTGATAATAATAATCGAAAGTTAATTGTGTTGAAAAGCAACTGTACTCATGAGTTTGAAATTCGGCTAGATTCACGCGCATTTCATTTGGCATATTTTGAAAGAGAAAATTCCATTGCCGTTACCAGTGGTTATGGTTCAAATGTTATTCACATTATTGACCCTAACGGCAGAACGATAAAGAGAACTATACAAAGTAGTGAATATTCATATGGTATAGCACTGAATAAAACTGTCCTGGTATACTGTAAGTTAGGTAAAGGAATAATGGAAGTTCAATTGAATGGTGCATCAGAAAAGGCACTTGTTAGCTTTAGTATGCCATCCTATTCGTATGTTGCAGTGCATGGTGACAATATTTATTATATAAATACAGACAGCAATTCTGTAACATGCTATGATATCCTCGGAAATTTAAAATGGACATTTAAGAATAAACAAAATCTACACTAACCACAGGGCATATCTGTAGACAACAATGGAAACGTGTATGTAGCCAGTAGGGATACAAGCAGTGTGGTTATCATAACCCCTGATGGAAAGCGTTGGAAAACGATATTGTCCTCTCGTGATGGCCTTATAGTACTGCAACCAGAGTTCATTTTTTAAAACTTTAATGGTCCGGAAGAACACACACCTAAATTATATATCGATGGAAAGAGGAAAACGTGTACAATAAGAAAAGTTGGGTCGTAAAAATCCCGAGTGGTCACATTTTTGTGAAATTGAGGTCAAAGGTGAGACCTAAAAATATCAATATTTCAACCACAAGGACAAAAAGGAGAAATATTCTGATATTTTTTCAATAGAATGCTACGAAAACGATTCAATCATAAGCATATGCTATAAACGATGTTAAAACGACAAATTTGACTACTTATATGAAGAGCTGCCATTACAAAATGGCGTTGATTTGGAACATTCTGAATTTTTTCCATTTAAGACATAACAAAAGAAGAAGTGGCCTTGACCTTTTCACATCCATAAACTTTCATATTGTGTATAATATTTCACTATAGTATATTACAGAATTATTTTCTAAAGTTTAAAACACCACTTTATGAAATTATTTCAATATCTTTTCTATCTTTGAAAAAAACAAAATTCAAGCGCTGAAACAGTGTTTTTAATTTTGCATCTTAAAGGTTGTGTATTTTGTGAAAATTAGTATCTAGTTATAGATAAATACATATTGTGTTTTTGCAAAGTTTGGACAGAGCAGTTATAACACAAAATATACTATAGTCACCCGAGGCGAATGCGAGGTCCCTTTCTTATAAGAACAAGTTAGGCGCAGGACAGAGTTTTGTTCAAAGCAAACACAGTTTTTGAGTACACATGCTATCTGGAGCGTAAATACCGTCATGATTCGGTCAAACTTGTCAGATATAGTCTTACCTTTGCATAGGAAACACAAAAGAAATGTGAGTACAAAGTTTCGATCAATGTTCGTGACCCATATGCATATGCATGATGTATCTGCACTGCCAATCCCAAATGTAATGGGGCAAATGTTGCTACAGAAACGATTGATTTTGTAATAGCCATACGTTTACGAATTTTGGTTATCTTTAGGGACAATATACGGTTCAGAAGCGCCTTTGTGTTATTTTTCAGCAATTAACTAACAAATGAATTTTTGAGCCTAGGCTCCGTGTTGAAGACCGGACCGTGACCTTTAATGGTAGCATTGGCACTCATATCACATCTTCCTATATCTATTAACAAGCTATCCGGGCATCATTTCCATAGAAATACAAAAACGAGGACATAGCTCATAAGAACACTGGTGGCAGAGTGAAGTAATTGTTCTTCTTTTAATGTATCCTTGATATTTTCAGACACACCTTGGTGTAATTCTGAAAGTCTTAACATAGACTTCAATTTTTCTGCAGCAGATATGGCATCCCCTAAATTGAGTTCAGAGCTAAACTATATTTCATATCCCTTGGCCCAACTGTGTCTGAATTGTAAGGTGTCACAATATCTAGTTAGTTCTGGAGTTTGGCAGTTTGGTAAGCATCAGAGACAATCTTGGATAAAATTGATCGGTATATATAGAGGATGTGCTACATGAGAAAGGCTTTTTCTTATGGAAGAACAAATCACATCACTAACAATCGTTATTAATGAACTGACAGCAAGTTCAAATTCTAATTTTTCAGTTACTGGTTTACTTAATTGCACAGATGTTGACTTCAATAAGTACTTGGTTATGCATGGATAAATGATTACTCACATTAATAAGCACAACTTAAAAGACTGTCAACACGTTTAAAGGACTCAGTTTTGCGTAGTTTTCTGGGTTTTTTCAAAGGTTTTTCTTTTACACAAAAACCCTGTTTTCATATCCAAACTTCAAGGAAGAAACTGAGCGCGAGATCGTATAAAAGTGTCAGGTTGTGAGGATACATGTCGATTAGTTTGATCACATATATGGATTTCTGTTGTTTCTTATTTAAAGTTCCCCAAGGGTGACTGGGGAAACGAAATATGGTCACTTGGTCTTCTCCCGACCGGCAGTAAAACGAAGTGGTGCGTCCGTTTGGCTGTGCGGAATGTATCAAGTTCGCAGTCACGTCCGGTCAGAATGGGGACGTTAAATCCGATGCCTCGTGTAAAGGGAGTGTCATGTTCTTTGCACGTCAAAAACCCTTGCATCAACTCTTTGAGGGGTCCGTAAGTTGCATGTTGCAATGGACAATTTCTGTCCCAATCCAATATACCATCATTTTCCATTGGCAGTCTAAATTTTCCCGATCATCATCCCGAATGGCCTCTATTATGACAAAACCTATCTATTGTTTTTATGGTTAACTTGTTCTCATCCTGAACATGCATGAAATATTTGTCACTGGACGTTAAGCAACCAACAATCAATCAATCAATCTAATTTAAAGATGCACACCAAGTTTGCCTTCTGGTGCAAGTCTCATAACATCACTGATGATTCGCCCACAGAAAGCAGAATATCAAGAGAAGTTGGTTTTAAGCATCACCTTGTCACACATCAAATCTCTGCGAAACTTCAATAGTACTTTTCCCACGACCACTTGCATGCATATTAATTGCTCTGAGGTTAAACATTGACATACAATGTATTTTCACACAATGTCAACTATAGTCATTATCCGGAAAAACATCTTATCCGAAGGATTTGGTTAACTTTTATATAAAGTCAAAATTTTATTAACAAAAATATAACTTTTTTACAGAAAATACACGAAAGAACTACTATATATATTCAAATCACTCAAAAATAAATTAACTTCTCCTACAAAATCTACATAATCACATCGAAACTATCAAATTGATTGTGAAGGAAAAAATAAATGGTGGAGCTGATTGACGGATAGGAAATTTCCGTAATTAAAAAAGGTACAAATGATGTTTTTATTTTTGAGTTTTTGACGAAATTGTTTGGAATTTGCCCAACAAAATTTGCGTGCAGTATCACAATAATATGTTTTGTCCTCTCAAATGTCAAATACTGTTTTTGAATCATATGTTTTCTCGTTTTCAAAGAAAAACGCGTTAAATTTCTATCTAAAAAATCAGCCAACTATAAGTTTGAAAGTTTTACTTGGAGATGGTATTATATTTATGTCTTCATCATTCCGATGATCCTTGATGATATGTGCATAGAAAATATTTACGAAAATAGCGGGAAAATTAACCAAAAAATATATTTTTGGATTCTAAGGTAACTACCCAAAACCGTAAATTGAGGGGTACCCCCATTAAAGGGATAAAATACAAAAATGTGACCATAGAAACTTTTTACGACCCGACGGAAATTAAAATATAGATATTATTCTATCATTTAAAACAATTTGCAGCCGTGTGTTATTCCGGACCATTAAACTCGTTAACTAAGCGTCTTTTTCGATGTCAGTTGCAGTACTATTAATAATCTATGTGCATTGCATTTCGAACCAACAAGTAACAAGTTGTTAGTTGCCAATGAAAACAGGATCGCATTTCTATTTGATGTTTCCTAAAACAACTACTGTGAATTTTAACTCTGAACCTATTCGTTATATATTTGTATGTTACTATATTATGTGTATACAGATAATTATATTCAGATTAGTATGAACCGTCTGGATTATATGTAAATAGTTAAATGAGGTAAAAAAGATTCAAGGCATTTCTCTATTTAATAAAAAGTGTTTTTTTGTTAAATTTATTGAAAGCTCATTTATCTAGTATAATTATGTATTGTATGAAATTATGTAAGAAATTGAAAACAAATATGACAAAACTTTTTAGGATATTTTGGTCCTCAATGGATTCAACTTCGTACCTTTTCTGGCTTTGTTAACTTGAGTAGAACGTCACTGTTAAGTCTTTTGTAGACGAAACCTGCGTCTGGCGCAAATACAAAATTTCGAAGAACAATATGCAATTAGAAAAATTAAACTCATTTTTGTATCTACAAAAACATAGATTTGTACAAATAAATAACACTTGAAGATTATAAATGACACAAGTGATCAGGTCTATAAATATCTATCAGTAGTTAATTTTTCCTTAGAGTTGCCACGGTAGGAAAAAATATTTTAAGTGGGTCCGTTATACAAACAGTGGTAGACTATTGATGATAGATCGACCAACAAGTTTTAACAACTGTGAAATATAGATTATAAAAATTGTATTTGATTTAGATTGACTGCATTTGATATGTCTGTATATATTGATCAATTGTTACAAAGGTTCTTGTCCCATTCGAGAAGAACGGCTTAGAAGTGCATAGAGGGCATACTTTCATAACCACTTCCCGTCTTCTTCTTCTTCTCGAAACGAAACGAAAATTAACAAAAATACCAAACTACAAGGAAAATTCAAAACAGGAAAGTCAAATGACAAGACAATATTGTCCTCTCGTAATGGCCTCAATTATCAGCGTGCAATGCATTTCGAACCAACAAGTAACAAGTTGGTAGTTGCCAATGAAAACAAGATTGCATTTCTATTTGATGTTTCCTAAAACAACTACTGTAAATATTTAATTCCGAACCTCTTTGTTTTATATTTGTATGTTACTATATTATGTATATACAGATATATATATATTCAGATTAGTATGAACCGTCTGGAATATATGTAAATAATAAATTAACAAAAATAGGACAAAACTTTTTAGGATGTTTTGGTTCTCAATGCATTCAAATTCGTACTTAATTTGGCTTGTTAACTTGATTCGAACGTCACTGTTAAGTCTTTTGTAGACGAAACCTGCGTCTGGCGCAAATACAAAATCTCGAAGAACAATATGCAATTAGAAAAATTAAACTCATTTTTGTATCTACAAAAACATAGATTTGTACAAGTATGTAACACTTGAAGAATATATATGACACAAGTGATTAGTTCTATTAATATATATCAGTCGTCAATTTCTCCTAAGAGTTGCCACTGAAGGAAATTAATTTTAAATGGGTCCGTTATACAAACAGTGGTAGACTATTGATTATAAAAATTGTATTTGATTTAGATTGACTGCATTTGATATGTCTGTATATATGGATCAATTGTTACAGAGGTTCTTAGAAGTGCATAGAGTGCATACTTTCATAACCACTTCCCGTCTTCATTTCCTCGAAAGTGACCTTCCAAACGAAAAAAAAATAAAAAAACGAACTCCAAGTAAAATTCAATACGGAAAGTCCCCAATCAAATAGCAAAACTTAAAACCCAATTACATCTAACGAATGGAAAACAAATGAAAAATCCATGACTAAGTAACGGCATTTTCTGATGTAGAAAATGGTGGATAAAAGTTGATTTTACAGCTAGCCAAACCTCTCACTTGAATGACAGTCGCATACGGTGCCATTAAACGACAACGAGGAGTGAATAAAAAAAACCAGACATACACATTTATGTCGGTATGCTTATGGGAACGAATTGTGCGCCACTCCTTGGTGATCACAAAATTTAATTTTTGATTGTATTTACTGAGCAACAACACGGATGTAAAGCAGGATCTACTTCCCCCCTCCAGAGTAGCTGAGACCACTCCTAGCGTTTGATCAATCTTTATTGTATACTGTTGTTTTTTGTGAACTGTGGTTTGTCTTTTCGCCGTTTTTGTTTTTTTGCCATACAGATTTCATTTTGTTGTTTACTGATGAGTTGGAATATACTTTGGTATCTGTTGTCTCTATCTTGTAAGGTAAAATATTCAACTTTATCACAAAAAAAACTGCATATCTACTCCTGCACTATATAGTGGATATTTAGTTATGCAGAAATGCATGGTAAAAACTTCGATGTTATTTCAGATGTTATATATAGTTTAATGCATCTATAGTGAAAAAACCTAGGCATCATCATTTTATATACATACCATTGTCTTACAATGTGTATTGTCGCATACATTAACTCTTCCTGATGTATAACATGTATCAGGGTCCGTGTATATCTGCGTCCATTCGTTTTTCGTTTTGAAATATCAAAAACAAAAAAACGAAAAACGAAAGTGTTTTCATTTTTCGTTTTTGATTTCATAAAAACCAAAATGAAAAACGAAAGCGTTTTCGTTTTTCGTTTTTGAGTTCACAAACAAAAAACGAAAAACAAAAGTATTTTCATTTTTCAATTTTGATTTCTCAAAAACTAAAATCGAAAAATGAAAATGTATTTATGCTATCTTTCCAACACAGTTTAATTGTCATTCAAAAAATGACAATGTTGTCATTTGTCATTCATTTAAAGGTTGTTAAAGTATACATGCACAGCGGTTGTCAGATCAATACTACTTTAATCGAAGATAATGTCGACGGATGCAAAAGTCTTTAGCAATCGGAACAATAAGGGTGCGTGAACTTTATTACTTTTAGGTTTAGAAAGGTCGATCCAAGATTATTAGAATTGATGACCAAGATCCATCTGCCAGTATTTTACGAACTACGAGGACGATAATGTATTTTGCTTGATCAAATTTTCAAAATTTCCGTAATTTCACAATTCAAACTGGGATATTAAATTGGTTTGTCATTAGGAGCCTATAAGGTATTAATTATGCTTATTTGTGAAGACTATAAAGTGATATTAACTAGAGGTCGTTGATGGGGGATTATGGAATTTAGGATAGTGGACAAAAAATATAAATAATATAGACAATGGACCAAGAAATAAATAAAATAGGTAGAATAATGGTGTTAAAATGTAATGATAAGAGAATAATTGTCAAAAAGTATAAAGAATAGAGAAATATGGCATAAAATATCAAAGAATACAGAAATTAAGAACCCCGACTCAAGACCATCACTCTAGTTGCCTTAATGAACGTTAGTTTGTCTCTGGGAGATGGCTATTGGTTATCATACAGTTTCTCTTTATTTCTATGTCTATTAATTAAGAATCGTTCTTTCATTATTTACCAACATTTTACATATCACATTGTAAAAAAGACTATTATTTTGCAAACTACCATAGATTTCCGGTAATTGTTCTACATAGACCACACCACATTGGAGTCCCTGTAATTTTTTTTTGAAGTGGACCTCAGTTACCCACCCTACCCCATCATTACTTAAAAGTTAATTAACAAATGTCTACGGGAATACTTCTGTCCGAACAATGTGTAAAGGGGAGCTTGGTAGCTGATGTCTGCTGGAGAAAAAAATCAAGGTTGCTGTTTAGCTTATTTTTTTTTCAAAGATAGGTCCAAAGTTGGGGTCGAACACCGAACCCCATCCTTACTGAAAATGTAATAAAAATTGTCCTCACTAGGTGCAAAGGGAAGAAGGGAAGCTGGGGTCTACAGTGAAAAAAATCCAGGGTGTTGTTCTGCTTAGTTTTTTTTCTAAAGTAGGTCTTAAGTTGAGGTCGTATACCCTATAAAAACCCTTACCAGACAGGTAATAAAAAAATTCTACGTCAATACTTTTATCTGCACTAGGTGAAAACGTAAGCTAGAGATCTAGGGCCTACTTGATCAAAATTACAAGTTAATTTATAGCACGGATCAATCTTTTTTAAGCTAATAAATAATTTACTTGCCCACCATACTTTGAATACAAAAAAATAAACATTTTGTCCAGTCATTCCAGTCATATTTAAGCGAAATCAACTAGTTCAGAGGTAGAATGTTTTGAAAAAAACAGTTTTGTGTGGCAGAAAAAAGTTAAAGCACGAGTGCAACTTTCTTTTCTTTTAATGCAGAATTATTATTACTTTTCATGAACTATTTGACAGGATGCCGATAATAAGGAAAGCTATTTCACCCAATAGTGCAATTTTGCCATCATTAAAAAAAATCATAATTATTTACGATTCTATAAACACTCAAAGTGTTGACTATTTAAAATGTAAAGCGGGCAGTACGCTGTGTAATACAATGTATATCGAAAGCGATTGATTTTGGCTTTATATAACTAATAATAACATAAGATGTATGTTTCATTATAATTCGTTATTCTGATTGGCTAACTGCACATCTCATGTTACATTACACAACGAAAATCCTTATTCATGATGACACGAGGTCCCACAATAAAGTACAAAGGTGAATTTAATTAAAAAAACTTGATAAAAACGTGTTTTCATGATAGCTAAAACATGTAATTATAAATATTGAATGCTTCTTCTTGTTAGTTCATAGGGTTGTAAAAGCGTTGACCGTGCGTACATTTTCAGAATGAAGCGCTTCCGCTTTTCATACAAAATGTATTTCGGTCATCGCTTTACACCTCAATGAAGTAACAAAAAAAAAAAGCATTCAATTCTTGAATAAACCAGAAATGAAATTTTAAAATTCATTGAAAAGTGTCTTTGACTGCTTAATTATATTTTAAAAACTGATGATATAGTGGTTATATATTAATAAAAACATTTGAAGTACGTTTGAGTCTTATGCAATATTGTTTTTATATATTTGAAAACTGACTGCTACCGACTGGCTGCTTGAGCCTGGTCTCACAAACTCCGCATTTTCATTACAGCCGATTACATTGAGTGTGTAGACAAAAATAATATCTTTGGATCGCTTGTTTGTTAGCTGAACTATGAAGTAACTAGGTAAGGTATACCACCCTCCTGTAGAAGAAGCCTAGTCCTACAGACAGATTGATTGGTTATCTGTCGAACTAGTCTACTCTTAAAGGAGGGTAGTTTACCTAACCTAATAATACAAGCAAGCTAACCAATGATATGCTACCTTTGCCTACACACTCAGTGCAATCGGCTGTAACTTTTTTACATTACAGTTCCAACACCTTGCCAAATCATTGGGTTCTAATAAACGTTTGGAAAATTTAGTTAATGTGCTTTCCCACAGGGTTTTATGCAGAACAATTACCGGAAATCTATTATGGAAACTATCGAAATCTAAGTGAACAATGAAGTTACTCACATTAAAAAAGGTTGAGACATTGAAGGCCAAATATTGTTTTTTTATTCTTGCGTGTCTTACTAAATTATAATCCTGGTACCTTTGATAACTATTTACACCCCTAGGTCGATGCCTCTGCTGGTGGACGTTTCGTCACCGAGGGTATCACCAGCCCAGTAGTCAGCACTTCGGTGTTGACATGAATATCAATTATGTAGTCATTTTTATAAATTTCCTGTTAACAAAACTTTGAATTTTTCGAAAAACTAAGGATTTTCTTATCCCAGGCATAGATTACCTTAGCCGTATTTGGCACAAATTTTTGGAATTTTGGATCCTCAATGCTCTTCAACTTCGTACTTGTTTGGCTTTATAAATATTTTGATATGAGCGTCACTGATGAGTCCTCAATGCTCTTCCGGATACATTTGTTATACTGGATACCCCAATGATGATGGTGGCTAAGTTTGGTTGAATTTGGCTCAGTAGTTTCAGAGGAGAAGATTTTTGTAAAAGTTACGACGACGGACAACGGACGCCGAGATATGAGAAAAGCACACTTGACACTTCGGACCAGGTGAGCTAAAAAACGAGAAGCAAGAACGACATCAACAAACGACAACTATTGTTTTTTTGTGTGATTTTTTTTTATAAATAGACCAAATATTTCATGATTTTTTATTATCTAGGACTGTATTTTTTATCAATAATTGATAACCAAGTTTCATAAAATCATATGTGTGTATAGCAAACATATTAACTTTGGCTTGAAAGACGTCTATTTAATTGTTTTCGACTCGCTCTGCTCGGTCGGAAAAATTGACAAGAATAAAATCCTAAGATTGAACGCGTTCGTTCAACAATCCTATCAAAATTAATATATATATTAATTTTCTCATACACATAAGTATTACGAAATCAGAGATATACATTTTGATTAGATTAGTGCGTCTAATTTACAAATGTAGTGTTATCTGTAGTAAATTTATGACTTCTTTAATAAAGGATTTGAATAGGAATGTGTCCATACCACATAAATGCCCCACTCGCACTATCATTTTCCATGTCTAATGGACCGTGGAATTGAGGGTCAGAACTCTATATTTGGCATTGAAATTAAAAAGATCATATGATATAGTATATGTGTACTGAGTTTCAAAAAAATATATATCTGTACATTAACTTCACTTTCAAGTAAAGAGATGTGATTTGTTTTCTGAGACAAGTGCTTGTGACAATCCAAAAGAACTTACAGTCATTCGATGTTCAGTACTTCAGTACTTTGATTGTTTGAAAACGAGGTAAAAATACCCTGCCACATTCAGTATGTGTTTTTGTAAGACCTTTTTTTTCTTTCTGTTTTGTATCGATCTCATACGTTAAGCCCTTTTCCACTGATTTGTATAGTTTGTTCTTATGCTGTGACAAAACTGTACCGGCTGTTTACAAGCATGTTAAACGCCACAATATATTGCATGTGCCTGCTCCAACTCAGGAGCATGTAGTTCAACAGTTTTCGTTTGTTGATGTCTATTATATGTATTTTTCGTAATTCATGTTGTTTTAAAATAGGCTGCTATTTTTCTCCATTGAACTGTTTCATATTTTGCAATTCATGGACTATTGTAGCCGACAATACCGTATGTTTTTTCTCATTGTTGAAGATTATATGGTTGCCTATATATGATTGCTTACTTCCACTTCATTTGAACTTTGTTGGATAGTTGACTCATTTGCATTAATACCAAATCTCCTTATCAAAAGTTGAGGGATGTGTGTTTCTTTGGAAATTTCAATGTTTTTCTCCCATGTCACCCAGTTTGAATAGAATATTTTGACATTTTGCTGTGCTCTTGGATTTGAGTTAAGAGCCAACCAAAGCTCACGGCCTGTTGGTGGGTAGTTGATGACTATATGGTAAGCTCTGGATGTCTTTTTGAGTATTGCATACGGTGATTTGGTGATGTCTTAATGCCATGCATTGTCCCATTACTTTATATAGACAGCTTATCGGTCAACCTGATCTATCAAAGTAGCTCTCCTCGCCTTTTGTATATTCAGACGAATAAAAAAGATATAAACTGACTTAGCTTGGTATATACATGTTTATTTAATATACTCATATAAAAATAAAAAAGAAGATGTGGTATGATTGTTATTGAGACAACTCTCCACAAGAGACCAACATAACACAGAAATTATCTATAGGTCATCGTACGGCCTTCAACAATGAGCAAAGCCCATACCGCATAGTCAGATATAAAAGGCCCCGAAATGACAATGTAAAACAATTCAAACAAGAAAACTAACGGCCCAATTTATGCACAAAAATTGAACGAAAAACAAAAATGTAACACATAAACAAACGACAACCACTGAATTACAGGCTTCAGACTTAGGACAGGCACATACATTTTGAATGTGTCGCGGTTAAACATGTTAGCGAGATCCCAAATTCAAGTCAAATTGACATTTTAAAACAACATAAAAGTTAAAAAGTGTAAAAAAAAAATATTTTAATAAATGTTGAAAATATTATTGTGTTTGTGAGTGGAGAACTACCTAAATTTGTAGAAATATTCAAAAGTAGCTCTCGCGTTTTTGTTCTGCGGCTACGTTAACGGAACACCAACAACTAATCGATCTTCATGACTATGGCGTCAATATTTATGGTATAACATATCATATTCTGCTTGTTGTAGACTCAAAAAGACTTCAAGTTGGAATAGATCTACGAAGACTAAAGAACGTTCATGTGTGGTTTAGCAATTGTACATGCCCAAGACACCGACGTCCAGATATTGTTCGGAAGATGTTTTGAGAAGTACCGGACAAGTAAAATTAAACTTTTACAGTATATTACAGAACACAAAACTGGCCATCTTTGCTGTAAATACAAATCCCAATCCCACGGCATCAAATAATAAAAAAAAAACATATGATCTTTAACATTGGAGGTCTAAACTAGCATTGAGCTGTCCGAAATAGAAAATAAACAGATGTGGAGTAAATGTACACGGGACAAAATCGCACACAATATATAGAAAAATACAAATTAATAATGAACAGGGCTTTTATGACTGTTCTTCATCTTGAAAGGAGCTGGAGGGTCTTCTATGAGGAACTAGACCATTGATCCTCATTATACAAAAGTAACATAGGTTAGTGCATCGGACTATACAAAAACATAAGTTCCTGGTTCGATCACCGTTCCGGTGAGAAAATTTCCAATCCAAACTAACAATAGCTACACACTTGACTTTGTGGATTACATTATTTTTTTCATCCTCCTACATATGTCTTTTGATATTGTTCATACATGTCAACACTAAAAGTCTTACACTGTATCTATATATTTTGCTCCGAAACCAGAACATAATAAAATAGATAAATTAAAACTTGCGCTTTAGATTAAGAAAGGGTCTGAAAGATTTTGTATCATTTTTTCCAGTTTTTCTGCAGTCCTTGAGCAATATATAGTTTGCTTTATATGTAAAAGAGGCTAGTTACGCTACATTATTATCATCTTAGATTAACCTCTCCAAGCTTAAAAGTAAAGATCACGCACCCTTATTGTTTAGATTGAAAAAGACTTTTGCATCCGTCGACATTATCTTCGATAAAAGTAGTATTGATCTGACAACCGCTGTGCATGTAAACTATAACGACCTTTAAATGAATGACAAATGACAACATTGTCATTTTTTGAATGACAATTAAACTGTGTTGGAAAGATAACATAAATACACTTTCGTTTTTCGTTTTTTGTTTTTGTGAAATCAAAAATGAAAAATGAAAACACTTTCATTTTTCGATTTTAGTTTTTGAGATATCAAAATTGAAAAATGAAAATACTTTTGTTTTTCGTTTTTTGTTTGTGAAATCAAAAACGAAAAACGAAAGCACTTTTGTTTTTCATTTTTGTTTTTAAGAAATCAAAAACGAAAAATGAAAACACTTTCGTTTTTCGTTTTGGTTTTTAAGAAATCAAAAACGAAAAATGAAAACACTTTCGTTTTTGATTTTGGTTTTTAAGAAATCAAAAACGAAAAATGAAAACACTTTCGTTTTTTATTTTGGTTTTTATGAAATCAAAAACGAAAAATGAAAACACTTTCGTTTTTTGTTTTTTGTTTTTGATATTTCAAAACGAAAAACGAATGGACGCAGATATACACGGACCTATCAGCTGCATTGATGTCATATTTGAATATAACAACTTTATCGTAAATCCATCCAAATAACAATTTATAAAAGTAAACAATTATAGGTCAATGTACGGAGCCTTGGCTCACACCGAACAAAAACCTATAAAATTACTAGTGTAAAACCATTCAAACGGGAAAACCAACGGTCTAATATATATAAAAAACGAAAAACGAGAAAGACGTATAAATTAGATAAACAAAAGACAACTACTGTACATTAGATTCATCTGACTATGATGCAGTCATTCCTTTCGCAAGCTCTTGTGATGAAGGCTATCTTTTAAAATACGTTCTGTTGACGATTGGTTGACTAATATTTAGGTAACAACAATAACATTTAACAAATTTATTTTCAACATTCGGCTGTCTTAATTTTTTTTTTACAGACATCACTTGTGTATTGATGGTTTGACATGATATATATATTCGTATAAGAGTTAATACACTATCCATAGATTTTCTATGATTATATACGGTTATTCATTGTAGAAAGTATCAAGTGGTACTCTTCATTGACAACTGTAATGCTACTATGTGTTTTGTTCTTTATATGTGTATAAGCTCATCAGCTGTTTTAAATACAATGTATCAATATATCGAAATTTGTATCTAGTTATGTTAAATATGATCAAATCTGTTCTACGCAAACAAAATGTTTGAAGTGGATATTGTGCAATTCTGTCGGTACCATTAATTGAAGAACCATATGAAACAAAACGCATTGTTCATCTTAATCATTTTAAATATTTCTATCAATTGTCCGTGTTTTGCAATAATGTTGGTCCTTTTTGTTTTATTAGTTCTGTTTTCTTGTATAAGGTTATTCGTTGTCGTATATTCTGGCATAGATCATCTCTGAAAACACGTATCTGCTACTGTAAAAAAACAGATGTCATTAATGTTTAACACAATCAAGCTTTTCATTAAACAACACATTGCAACCCAGCTTCTTAGGTGATAAAGCTTATCCACAAAATGTGGAAAATTTGGGAACATATAACAAAGTAAAGAACTTGTTTAATATACATAAAATGTAAATAAGCAATGTGATTATGACGTTACATAACAAAAGCGAGCATATAAGTACATGTTTTTTAGGGGCGAATACACCGAACAGCATACATCTTGACGGTTAGGGTTTTGCTCATATCTTAAGAAATGTATATGTAATTTTATTTTATAGATTTTTTACACATTGATGCGTCATAGTTCGTTATGATTTTCGATTTCAAGAATTCAAAGCTTCTGCAAAATTCTACATCTAATTGTATACATCAATCAGACAACGTCATCATAAAACAACAAAAGGTATCTAAAGAAAGATACCTAGGGTCATTCCAAACTAAAGATAAACTAACATTACATATATATTTCTTAAGATATGAGCAAAACCTTCACTAATATCAAGGTCCTAATGGCATATGTTTCAGTAAACAAATGAAAAAAAAAAATGTTTTCATGAGTGATTCCCTATATCTGTCTTTAGATACCTCTTGCCATATATATTTCTTAAGATATGATTAAAACCTTTATTTCAAATCTCAATATCATAATGGCATATGTTTTAGTAAAATGAAGAAAAAAATGTTAATGGCATAAATATTACAGTAGTGTTCTAAGTATCATACAGTTAAAGGAAGTTGAACATATAATGGTGATATTCACAACTCTTAACTTCAGAAAATGGTCAATGTCATGGCAATACACGAAAAGTTTTCAAAACAGTGCACTATACATAAAACTATACAGACTGTGTAACTCAAACTCTTAAAAAATTTGGGAGTGATCCCAGTATCATAGGATCCTAATTATGTTTATATTTTGTGCGAAATCTCTTCAAAGCTTAAAGTGATAATATTGAATAAAGACATATGATTAAAGTTATTACAAACCTGACTAAATAAACGTCTTACTCGTCTCTTATTTTATCAAACTGCATTGTACTACTTAAACGTTTTCAATAATTTGAAAAGAATCGACAATTTGAAAAAATGCTCAAAACAAACCTTAATCATGTTAAATGTATCTAGTGTGCGTCTTCTCTCGTAAAGAACTGCAATGTTTTTATGTTATTTCTATCAATTTGTTCCCCCAGAAAACCGCAGAGAATAAAACGAATATTGTGTTGTTTAATAGTTTATTTATAAATAAACAGTGTATCTTGATGACAGGGACAGTTGAATACATTCATTCAACGCCTATCATCATGGATAAATAAAGGGAAAGATTTAAATGTAAAAAATAAATCGATAGGTCATACGCACTCATTTCATATGAGAAAAATATAATCTTTTCTGATATTTGTTAAATTGAGATACTATATATAGTGCTATCAAATACGTTATCTAATGTTAAGAGTATCCATTATGGGGTGGATACAAAATTAATCAAGGGTATTAGAAGTTGTCGAATTGTAAAGTAAAGGTATGTGGATTACGCTGTTTGCAAATCCGCTTTGCAAATCTACACTTAACGACACTTAATTAACATGTACGTTATAATTATAATACGAGAACCAAATATACTGGCATTGCCGAAGATGTTAATACAACGATACAACGATACGTGTCCTATGCTATAGAAATTATTGTTTTATAGTTGTTTATTGAATAACACTTGCACGTAAAATTAATAAAAATAGGATCAGTTGATTACTTTCTAATTAGTATTGTATTGGTGTCATACATATCATTTCCATCTGATTTTATTCTAAACATGCAGAGATTATAGAATTACTAGACCCTATGACATGTGTAAGTATTCTAAATTTCAACACACATTGATATTTTTTGAAGTGCAAGTCTTGATATGATAGTTATCAAAGGTACCAGGATTAAAATCTAATATG
Source organism: Mytilus edulis (assembly GCF_963676685.1). NCBI lineage: Eukaryota > Metazoa > Mollusca > Bivalvia > Mytilida > Mytilidae > Mytilus > Mytilus edulis. Next base: position 17,648,700 of record NC_092355.1, on the reverse strand, counting down.
CCAGACTCGCGTTTTGGCCACATAAGACTCGTCAGTGACGCTCAGATTAAAATAGTTGTAAAGGCAAACACGTACAGAGATGAAGATAATATGAAAATCCAGGCACAATCATTTGTACAGTTGTTCACATGAAAAATATATTATATTCACCTTTTCTCTGTTAAATGTGCACACCTTTAGTGTCACACATTTGTAAAATTTGAAACTCACTTGTTTTGTAGAATGGCGAGTAATTTGAATGTTTGTGGTGTATGTGATTTCAGAAACATCAACAAAGCATCAGTAGTGTGGTGTCCAGAATGTGACGAGGAACTTTGTGGCGAGTGTAGAGAGCACCATGGTGCATCGAAATCAACCAGGAACCATGACACTATTTCCATTACAGAATATTAGAAGCTACCATCACATGTATTAGAGATAACACAAACATGTCAAAAACACAAAGAACAATATCAAACATTCTGTAAGAAACATGATTGCCCGTGTTGTACAGGGTGTGTTATAGAGACGCATAATGACACTGTGTCTAAACCACACCGGCAAAATTTGTTCGGACTCGATGGTATCTAACATCCGGCACAATGACGGAACATTACAAGACAGAAGAAAGCTAGGCTTCTCCTTATTTTCTTATTTGTTTATGATATCGAAGAATATATATACATATACTACTATTTTCTATTGTGATATGCAATATTTTCTACAACCGTTCAAATAAAGATTTAAAGGCAATTGATGACATCGTTCATAATATAAAATCATCAAATACATTTGCTGAGGTGGAACACATCTTGGCCGAAATGTTGGAAAATGTACGAAGAATTCGTGAAGATCGCACAGAAAACTATATAAAATGTCTACAGGACCAGAGAGTAAAGATTGCGCATGATATAAACCAAACCCGAGAAATGATCAACGACTACTTAGATAAAATACAAGACAAAATTATGAAAGAATTATATGCTAGTGAGGAAAATGAGAGCAAGAAAATTAAGCAGTTGTTGTCTGAGATTGAACGTATTGGAAAAGATATGTCTGACCTACAGGTTAACCCAAGTAACATTAGGCAACATGCATCAGAACTACAAACATTTGTTAAAGTACATTGAAAAAAAGGTTTCTGATAAAGCTGAATGTATTCAGTCCGTCATTAAGAACGAGGACATGAAGATAAAAACACTGGCTTTGGAGGTTAACAAAGACATACAAAACATTTACAGGGCTGATTGTTTTGGGTCCGTTAGTGTTGAGTCAAAGTCATGCAAAGTTGTTATTGGCAGTAACAAAAACAAAGAAGCTAAGATGATGTTACCAAGTTTAATTTCCAAAAGCATTGATGATATCGTACTGAGCAATAAAATGGAAATTAATTTGAAGTTTTATGGGAGTTTCAGAGGTTGCGCAATTTTGCCAAATGGAAGGATGATGTTTTCAGATCATGAAGGTAAACAAATAATTGTGTTGAATAGCAAAGGTACGCATGAGTTTGAAATCACACTAGGCTCAACTGTACATGATATTGCGTATATTGAAGGAGACAACACCATAGCCGTTACCACTGGTTATCTTGGAAAACCAATTCATATAACTGATATCAACAGCAGATTGATAAAGAGATCTATACGAACTAGAGGATCTCCATATGGGATAACACTGATTAAAACTGTCCTGGTATATTGTGATTCAGGGAAAGGAATAATGGAAGTTCAATTGAATGATGAATCAAACAAGGCACTTGATCAATTTAATATGCTATCCTTTTCGTATGTTGCTGTGCATGGTGACAATATCTATTATACAAATATACACAACAATTCTGTTACATGCTATGATATCCACAGAAATCAAAAATGGGAATTTAAGGATACACAAAACCTGCGATATCCACAGGGTATATATGTAGACAGCAATGGAAATGTGTATGTTGTCAGTACGGATACACACAGCGTTGTCATCATTTCCCCTGATGGAAAGCGTTGCAGAACAATATTGTCCTCCCGTGATGGCCTTCGTTTTCCGCGCGCATTGCATTTCGAACCAACAAGTAACAAGTTGTTAGTTGCAAATGAAAACAAGTCCGCATTTCTATCTAATGTTTCGTGAAAAAAGAACTGTCAACTTTTAACTGTGAACTTCGTTGTAATTTATTGTTTCCATCATTTACCATGTTTACGCACATATTCTCAGATAATTATCAAATGTTAGAAGTTTTTATGCAATAAGATGGGGGGAAAATATAACCAAACAATTGTCTTTATCACAGAACATCATATTTTAATTTGATTAATAATTATTTATTCTTGTTTTATAAAGAGTTGTGCAGCTTATATACATTTGTAATAAATATGACACAAAAACAAAATCAAAACACTATTGAATTATATCCATTTTAGCACATACTTACAACTTCTCGTCCAACCAAATTGCTTCAATTTGCCTTCTAATTTACATAGTATATACTTTTGTCGTGTACTAAGTAACTACGCATGAATAAGCACACGGATACTATTTCATTGTATCGTAATCAAGATATTGAAATAAAAATTGCTACTGGCTATTTGGAAAAATATGTTGTGTCCCAAATTAAACTAAATAGTTTGTAATTAGTTTTCATATTAATTTTTAAACATCCTACTATTTATTCCTTGGATCGCTTTAACGTTTCTTTCATTTAAATAAAGAGTAACAAATATGGCAAGCCCCTCGCTCTAAGTTTTATAGTATATACGTAATAGTTATACACCGAGGGAAAGGTGTGTCTGGATAAGAAAGACCGTCGGTCGGAGGTCGGAGGAGTTTCTTATCCAGACATGCCGTATACCGAGGTGTATAACTAACGTACACCCCATTCTAAACTCTATATTGTTAACATTGATTATCAAATGAAAAAAAAACCGATAGCATATATTTTATTGACAATATCAAACCATGATTTCTAAGATTTGTTTTAGTACATGAACACCCACTAGTAACCTTTTTTGGTTATCTTCGTTCAAACTTTGACAAGTTAGTTTGTTTTAGCAATGTCAAGGTTGTTTTGCATATTCCAATTAAATTCTTTGGTTGATATGGACCGGCAGGTTAAAATTGACCGTATCGTGTATTCATTTTAAAAACAAAAAAATACTTTTTGCTCCTTGTATGCAGTTGTCAATATGGAAGAGTATGAGACAGACGACATTTTTTAGCAAGCGATGGATTTGGTAGAATAGACTAATTTAAAAGATAAAGGCAATATTATAACCCAAAGTACTTACCTGTATCACTTTAATAAAGGTAATCATAACTATATTTTTTATCTTACGATTTTATAGAACAAAAGCCCCCCTCTTCTCGAGAATGAATGAACATTCATATTCGGACCTACAAAGGGATAAGTGTGTCTGCAATATAAACCCGACTACCAGGCACGCTCAGCATACAAAGATACAGATTAAGAATTTCGTAAATCTCTCTTTTGCGGAAGAGGAGCTGATCCAACTGGGGTTCCCAACTCAAAAGAAAGGGGCCGGGTTCCAATAAGTCAAATACATTGATCTTTTAAATCGGGTTCAACCTGCGGAACCCCTACCCCGGATCGGCCACTGGATAACGGGTGTCGAGAGTTAGAATCTCCCCTTTTTTATAATAGAAACATTGGACTGGGATAAAAAATATGACTTTCGGCAAAGGAGTAATTGAAGGATATTTTTTTAATTTCGAATAGATGCTTAATTTTTTTTCGCTATTGGAATTTCCTTAAACGTTCGTTTTTTTTTAATATTTTGAAATAATTTGTAGTGAACACTGTAAGTAATTTCTTATGTAATGCTATCTAAAGAATAATCAATTTCTATTGTTACGAATAACAATGGACTTTGTTTGCGGGATGTAGAAACAGGGGTTTCCAGAAACCCCGCTTGTCACACCCTGTGGTCAAAATCCATTGTTATTCGTAACAAAAGATCTATTCAATTTACACGTGTTTCAAAAAAATTGTTCCAATTATGGAAACTGCTTCCTTTAGAATCAATCTCTTTTAACCAAGATTTAATCTATGCAAGTATCGTTCCTTTCATTCCTAAAATGTTGACCTTTTCAAACTGTTTGTGTAGTTGTACATACTCAAGTAATAGTCGTCTTTGTTTTGATTTCGATAAATTACAAATACGTGTTTAGAAAAACACGATACGTTTGTATATATGTTTATATCACATTAAACGCATATGCATGATTCGTGGTTAGTAAAATTAAACATAATATATGAGTAAAAATGCAACATAAACCAACTTTAGGACATTATCACCAACAAAACACCATAGTTCAGCTAAGAACAGGTATAAAGTACACACAGGACAATCAGAATTATAAAGTCGGAGAAAAATAGATTAGAATAAAAGACTTACATCATTCTATAAAACATTGAACATTGAACACTTACTCAACGTAGGGAGAATAATTGTTTTTCAGGCTTTACTGGTTTATGCTTTGTATGCTTTAGTTTTTATAGGTGTTCTGGGAGCTTTTTTGATGCATAGGATGTTGATATCAGTTATCTTTCCTGTGTCATGAAAAAAATGTTTTAACTTCAAGTTTCGAATTTGATTAACTATTAGGGTTGGAAAACATACATGACCCATAGTTTATGAATTTAACAATGTATTAAGGTTAGATAAAGTCAGTAAACAGTCCGCTACTACGCGATGTCTAATCACTTGATATAACGCATCAACGTATTTCAAAGGAGAAACCCGAAGAGTATCACATGTTTGGTAAGATCAGCTCACTACTCCGGAGCACATTAAAACACCCCGGTTTTTCTTTATCGTTTGTCTATTGGTCCTTTCTCGTTTGTCAGTTTGATTTCGACTAAAGAGTTATTATATATATATATATGGTTTATGTGACATTCTCACTACACTTACATGACTAAGACATATAGACTGAATCGGGGTATGTTTTTGTTTTCGACGTTTGTGCCCCCAACAGACAATTGAATGTCTGCACTATACACATTTTTCTTTTGAAAATATGAAAGTTATACAGATTATATAAACTTAAGACTTTCATATATTTTCCTGTAGATAAAAGGAAGGAATATTTCTGCCATATAAATATTGATGTTCAGTGTTGTCTCATACTAAATCATGCACTCTTCCTGATTTAATGGATATTATTACGTCAGTGTGTGCGACAGCTGTAACCATGTCACCACGTTGGCATTCCTCCCTCGTAAAGTTCTTATGAAGATGGTTTCACTTCTAGTTAATTCCTTTTGACGACTTTCCAATTTATGCACCATGTTTTAGATATACAGTATAGAGGGTTATTTTCGCGGGTGTGAAATTTCGTCATTAGGGGCAAAAAAGTATACGAAATATTTTGGTGGTTTTTATTTTGTGGGATTCTTCAATCTCAAATATTTTTTTGACGGATACTGAAATTGTTGCATATAAAATATTGAAAAATTGAGAAGCAACTTTAATGATTTGTTTACCTAAATGACGTCTTCTGTATTGAACTTAACCGGAACGTTGATGTTGTTACTAATTAGGTTATAAAGTTTTCAAGACTGATTTACATCTCTTATGTAATTTGACACTTATTTATTAAGGGTAATTACCTGATAGAGTACCTTACTCTCATAATCTATTTGACACTAATTAATAAGGATATAACGTGACATTCATTTTATAAAATACATGTATGTTCGATACCCTTTTTGTTCATGTTGTTAATGATTATGTTCCCTTGTGTTGATTCAATGCTAAACATATGGAAATTTTATAGAAAATACACAGCCATTATCCTTGTACTCTTATATTTGGCAATTTGGACTGATAGATATTGGATTATTGCATGCAGTGCTATCATTGATTTCTTAAAAACAAAGTTTATTAATGTAGTTATTGGTTAAAACAAATAAAATATGGACCAAATCAAGTACACCTTTAGGATGCGCTCGATTTTAGTGATTCAGCCCGAGGTGTTTTGGAATTTACAGGTTGGTTAGAACATTTTGTAGAAAATAAACACTAGCACATCATAGAAAAGCAAGTGAGTAATCTATGTTTCAAATTTTATAACGAAAATCTTTGTATTACACTTTTAAATTTTGAGGTGAAAATACGGTCATTTTAGCCATAGGGTCCACATGAACCTTAAAGGCTGTGGATTTTCTATAAAAATCTTGGTTTATTTGCCACAAAGTACTCTTTTTCTAGTAAATGCAATGAAACAGTAAATAATTATGCTTTCCATCAAGTTTCCCATTGGTATATGTACTGAATAGCTTATCTCTTTTATTCATTATATCTGTAGTTCTGATACAATTGTAGTTTGAAAAATTCGTACAAAAATGGCTACAAAAGGGGTCATAAACCTTAAACAAACTATATCGTTATTGGCCTACCGACCTACGATTTATCTATTAGAAAATACCGGAACTATGCATAAATTTGCGCGGAATTTATTTTCTTGATTTTTTTTATCTGACAAAATAAGCAAAAATAAACAACCTGCGAATTAACCCGCTATACAATATATTTATTAGCAAGACATGGAACTGTCGTTTGTTAGTGTTTAGTGGTGAGTTATTGTCATTTTGCATAGCTACCAATGCTATCCTTTCTATTAGCTTTATTGGCTTATTTAAATCTTATAGAATGAAATTCAAAACAGTGTGGCTGTGGCCATTGATTGACACATTAAATTCATCCATTGACTGGGACAATTTACGTGAACGTTTGTCTGTAACGACCATTGCAGTCCCAGTTATAGATGTGTCCTAAGTTGTGATAAGAACACACAGGGGTTACAGTGTTATTTCCATTTTGTTCCCTCTGTTTTTGTATTTGCTTAATTGTTTTACCTTACCTAGAAAATGTATACTGTAGTACATGTACAATCAACAACTAAAACTTTTAGGCAGGATTAATTTTTATTTGAATGTTTGTCTGAATCTGTTAGTCTGCTGTGTTGTATATTTGTGATGCATGTTTAATTTAGATTAACCTATCATGTCACTTTAGGTTGTTTATCTAATACTGTCAACTTAACTTTCATACAATTTTGAGGTTTAGCTAGCTACAAAACCAGATTTAACCCGTCATTTTATACTTAGTAATGAATATAGTAGGGTTGTTGATTGATAGCTTTTGAATAAAAAAGTAAAAACTTATCTCAAATATATTATTAATGTAATGTAAACTACTTTGGACACCCTACTTTTGTTAAATTGTTTTGTCTTTTTGTTTTATGTTGGTTTAGGATAGATAGATAGTTTATTAACGTCTCACCATTAATATTAGGAACTGAGACAAATCAATGTGATCTACATAAGGAAATGCATGTATAAAAGCAGGAATTACACAGTTGATTTCTATTTATTTGATGTCTTTGAGTTTTGATTTTGTCATTTGTATAGAGACCTTTCTTTTTGAATTTTCATTTGGACTTCATTATTATTTTCATTATTTTTTTTTATTATTTTACTCTCTACTACTCATTTAAGTAGAGACAGTCTTAGCTAATTTTTCATAAAACGTTTTATTTTTTCTTGATTGTTTAAGTTGTGTGGTATTGTAAAATCTTACAAATTTAACATTTACTGCAAACAGTTATTATATATTTGCAACTTTTCAATTCGCTAAAAGTCATTTTCCACCCTTATAGTGAAGAATCGGAACAAGCATCTTTAATGAATTACAACTACCATGCATGCAGAGTATATATACCTCATAAATATCTGAATACACAATTTTTTTTCTTCGAAAATTGAAATGTAACCCTGAATAGTTTCCTATACTCGTGAATACAACAAGACAGGTCATTATTGATTCACTTTATATTTTATGTTACTATATTTATGTGTACTCACATACAAAAGTGTCGGATTTTCTCTTTTAAACCATGAAATTGTATTTTGACTTGATTTTATGATTACAATAAAATGTTGTTTTAAATACCCGCGCCATTATAACTTTATTGTCTACAGGATATAGCTATCATGTGACCATATTTACCTTCCTTGTTGTGGCGACGGTTTTTATTTTATAACCATTTTGACGGCTTTTCATGATTTTCAAGGTATGATAATCTATACATAATCCATTTTAATCATTCCATTGTTTAATGTGACTGTCTTCATCATATTTACTAAAGCATACCAGTTTGTAATGTAAATTTAATACGGAATTGAATCACGCCTACATTACACACACATTTAACCTTGTATATATGTGTTCAGAGATCTAGATTTTCCATAGCTAATCTGTACTAAAGCTAGATAATATGATATTTACCAACTATCTATAATTATTTATTTCACTTCAGAAAGAATCATTGGGTCACCCACACACCCTTTTTTTGGAAAAAAATTGCCCTTTTCAAAGAGCGATATGCAACCACTTCAACATTATAAACTGATATGAGAAACTCATTGATATGAAAATGCAACCAATTTTAAATTAATAATATTTTGTAAGGTAGACCCATTCGGTCTTATAATTATCGAATTGACCTTTATGTACTAAAATAGAGAGACCGGTCATATCAACTGCATAACAAAAAGTAAAACAAAAAATTACCGAGCTCCAAAGAACTCACTGCTTTCGTTTGTTGTTAAGTTGGAATGATAATAGTTTATTCAGACTAATTTCAGATAAGACACATACAATGTCTACCATGCACAACATGCATAACCTTGAACTTCAGCTTTATCGCAAAATTTCCTAATAACCAGATTTGGTTATTTATCAATGGATCTATTTCAAATGATTTACTTCCTTGTGAAAAGAAATCACTTGATACGCGTACATTTTTGGCTAGAAAATAAAAATACGATGATTGTGTGCATTTACGGACCTAAAAGCCTATGGAGTCCCTTTGCCTCTACCTAGGATACGAATGGTCTGTTACAAAGTTTTGCTAATAATGATGAGATTGAATCCCTAGACATAATAACGTTCTGGATTTTTGATGGCGGATCTAGTAAAATATGCTAGTAGTTATCAAAGGTACCAGTATTATAATTTAGTACGCCATACGCACCTTTCGTCTACATAAGACTCATTAGTGACGCTCATATCAAAATATTTATAAAGCCAAACAAGTACAAAGTTGAAGAGCATTGAGGATCAAAAATTCTAAAAAGTTGTGCCAAATACGGCTAAGGTAATCTATGCCTGGGATAAGAAAGTCCTTAGTTTTTCAAAAAATCTAAAGTTTTGTAAACAGGAAATTTATTAAAATGACCACATTATTTATATTCATGTCAACACCGAAATGTTGACTACTGGGCTGGTGATACCCTCGGGGACGAAACGTCCACCAGCAGTGGCATCGACCCAGTGGTTTAAATAGTTATCAAAGGTACTAGGATGATGATTTAGTACGCCAGACGCGCGTTTCGTCTACATAAGACTCACCAGTGACGCTCATATCAAAATATTTATAAAGCCAAACAAGCACAAAGTTGAAGAGCATTGAGGATCCAAAATTCCAAAAAGTTGTGCCAAATACGGCTAAGGTAATCTAAAAAAGGTTAAGAATTATTGAAAATCAACAGTGTTAAAATAATCATAACATCGTCATATTAAAATGATGTGTAAAACATAAGTTATTTTGTAATATCATAACAATTTCTTTATCCTTTTTGCAGTATTATGGCCTGATTAAAAAAACCATTCAAAATCTTAGGACCAATTTTGACCATTCGTGAACTTACACCTTTTTACGGAATGTGAAACTTTACTTTTACAATAAAAAAGTAGAGAGTTATAAAGATTTAGAACTTGTAAGATTGGTAAAATATCTTAACTAGATTAGTTTGCAGTTTGATGGTCAATTCAATTACTGTGAACGTATGTGTTTAATGAGTGATGCAAAAGAGGGACGAATGATACCAGAGGGACGAAAGATACCAGAGGGACGAAAGATACCAGAGGGACAGGCAAATTAATCCATTGTCAGATAAACAGAATATAATTATGAATGTTAAAGGCAGTCAGATAAGGGAACTTAAAAAGAATGTCATTGTGGCCTCTTTAGAATGAGATTCTAGAAAACGGGTGCTTAATGGTCGTTATTTTTATTCTTTTAGCCATATTTTCTTCATTTCACTATTTCGCCCATCAATTTATAATTCGTTGCCATATCCAGACTCTGAACTGTAAAACATATTGTTTTGATCTATTTATTTAAAAAATCGATCATTCCAGAACTTGTTCAAACTGAACTTTTAATAAAGAATAAGAAAAACTGATTTATGACAATTCATTAATATATTCATATTGTTTATACACAAACAAGATTTATTTGACATTGTCGGATGATACTTTTAATTTCAGATTTAGAGTTGCTGCACCAGTCTTGATAATCTAATAATAGATAGATCCTACAATTTTAATGCGTTTTTTGATCGGGTTTTATTACTATATATTTGACATAGATAATCTACTACTTGAGTATTTATACAAAATAAACTCTTTTTTGGCATTTAACTGTACTAATTGCTCTGCACAGATCTGCATTTCGACCATAAATACCTCTTCGGTGATAAACAAGGCTAGATATTTGAAAGTTCCATATCTTATTAAACATGTCGAACAAATAAAAAACAACAACATATAAGTATCGTAATAGATAACTGGTCTAGCAGTTCATTAACCAAGTATTCTTACTTGTTTGTGCAATAAAATATGCGAATCTCATTTCTCTTCAAGAGTCTCATTTTGATCGCTATTGATCTTTTAGTGATGCCAAAAGTCAAAATATTTTTTATTCAAAAATTTTTAAACAAAAGAAGCGCTTAAAAAGGAAAAAAATAATAATGAATGTGGCCAAAACCCGACGAATAACCTGAGCCATAAATACGTTAGTAATGACTTCTGAATTACTATTATTCATTATTTTTGTTGAAAGTTTAGACCAATGTTTAACAAAACGTTTGTTTTGCGTAATTCATTTTAGCTGCAACCACTGCAGCAGATAAAAGCTCTGTCTACGAATCGAATATCATTATTGACTCATTTTTGTTATTTGACATATTCGATCGTAGATTGCAGTTTAAGATTTCCATAAGATTAAAGGTCGTTAAAATCACACAGTTTCCACAATACGTATACATCCAAATTGTGGGTTATGGAGCCTTCGATGTTCACTCATAAACACAACCATTTGTTCCCTAGCACTTGGGCCTTTGGAATAGATCAATTAAAGAACCTTTTAGTTTTTTTATTATTATAATTATGTTAGAAGAAAAGGCAATATTTGGCAAACATAGATCCCGTCCTTCGCTCTTAACACTAGCTCAACATTTTCAATAAGTGTCGACTGAAGGGAAACAACCCAAACAAATAAGTCGGTTATATTGGGACAATAACGGAAATATTCAATAACATATATTGAGTAATCCACGAATATGAACGTAGATAACAAAATTTTCCCGGTTTATGTCCGAATCGGGGGATATTTCTAAAATAATTAAGAAAAAAGGCGTAACGTAAAAGCAACTTTTTAAAAATGATTTATTAAAAAATGTTATTATTAATCTTACAATTTTACATTTCTTTTACCGTATGTAAGGTAACCCTATATGTATTTAAATATAGTCTTAGACGGCGGAAAATCAACGTGGGTAATTTGCGTAACTAGGTCAGTAATCCCATTAATTGACGACATTGTAACCAAGTGATGCATTAACTAACATGAATGCCAGGAAATAGCATACACTGATAATATCGTTAGTTGTTTACATATTTGATGAAAAAAACAACAACATCATAACTAATCTACAGAAATCAAGTTTGCACATAACTACTGGACAAAACAAAAAAGGCATGAAGTTGTCCGTGGTAGTGGGTGGCACCAACACCCGTGGCATATTTTTTAACGACCTGTCATTATCCAATCGAAAACCGTGAACTATGACAAGCCATAATCATCAAAATGAAAAAATATATCATATTCACATTTTGTTTGTTAAGTTAAAACTACAGTTTCAACCATTTGTAAAATTCAAGAATCATTTGTTTTGTAGAATGGCGAGTAATTGGACTGTTTGTGGTGTATGTAATTTCAGAAACATCAACAAAGCATCAGTCGTGTGGTGTTCAGAATGTGACGAGGGACTTTGTGGCGAGTGTAAAGAGCACCATGGTGCATCAAAATCAACTAGGAACCATGACACTATTTCCATTACAGAATATCAGAAGCTACCATCACATGTGTTACAGATAACACAAACATGTCAAAAACACAAAGAACACTATCAAACATTCTGTAAGAAACATGATTGCCCGTGCTGTAGGCGGTGTGTTATTGAGACACATAATGATTGTAATGATTTGACAGCAATAGAGGACATCGTCAAAAATGTCAAGTCATCGAATGCGTGGTTAGAGGTAGAACAAATATTGGTCCAAATGTTGAAAAATATACAAAGAATTCGTAACGATCGCACAGAAAATTTGAAATGTCTACAGGATCAGAGGGTAGAGATTGAACGTGATTTAAACCAAACCCGGAAAATAATCAACGACCACTTAGACAAAATACAGAACAAACTAATTAAAGAATTATATGCTAATGAAGAAAATGAAAGTAAGAGAATTAAGCTGTTGTTGTGTGAGATTCAAGACATTGAAAAGGGAATTTCTAACCTCCAAGGTAACCAAAATAACATAAGGCAACATGCATCAGAACTTCAAACATTTTTAGCATTAAAGCACATCGAAAAAGAAGTTTCTGATAAAGAAGAATGTATTAAGTCCATCCTTAAGAATGAGGACATGAAGATAAAAACACTGGCTTTGGAGGTTAACAAAGACGTACAAAACATTTGCAGGGCTGGTTGTTTTGGGTCCGTTAGTGTTGATTCAAAATCGTGCAAAGTTGTTATTGACAGTAACAAAAACAAAGAAGCTCAGATAATGATACCTAGTTTAATTTTCAAATGCATAGATGATATCAAACTAAGCAACAAAATGCAAATTGATTTGCAATCTGCTGGAGATGTTACAGGTTGCGCAATTCTACCAAAGGACAAGATAATATTCTGTGATTATAATAATCGAAATTTAATTGTGTTGAAAAGCAAAAGTAAGCTCGAGTTTAAAATTCGGCTAGATACACGCGCATTTGATTTAGCATATTTTGAAAGAGAAAGTTCCATTGTCGTTACCAGTGGCTATGGTTCAAAAGTTATTCACATTATTGACCCTAACAGCAGAACAATCAAGAGAACTATACAAAGTAGTGATACTTCATATGGTATAGCACTGAATAAAACTGTCCTGGTATACTGTAAGGCAGATAAAGGAATAATGGAAGTTCAATGGAATGGTGAATCAGAAAAGGCACTTGTTCAATTTAATATGCCACACTATTCGTATGTTGCAGTGCATGGTGACAATATTTATTATACAAATAAAGACAACAATTCTGTAACATGCTATGATATCCACAGGAATCTTAAATGGGAATTTAAGGATACACAAAACCTGCGATATCCACAGGGTATATCTGTAGACAACAATGGAAACGTGTATGTGGTCAGTAGGGATACAAACAGCGTTGTCATCATAACCCCTGATGGAAAGCGTTGCAGAACAATATTGTCCTCTCGTGATGGCCTTAGTTATCCACGCGCATTGCATTTTGAACCAACAAGTAACAAGTTGTTAGTTACAAATCAAAACAAGTCCGCATTTCTATATGATGTTTCTTGAAAAAAGAACTGTCGACTTTTAACTGCGAACTTCGTTGTAATTTATTGCTTTCATTATTTACTATGTTTACGCACATATTCTCAGATAATTATAAAATGTTAGTAGTTTTTATGCAATACGATGGAAAATAAAATTACCAAATCAGTGTCTTCATCACGGAACATCATATTTTAATTTGATTAATACTTATTTATTCTTGTTTTATAAAGAGTTGAGCAGCTTATATACATTTGTTATAAATATAATACAAAAACAAAATCAAAACACTTCTAATTTTTATAGTACATACTTTTCCCGTGTACTAAGTAACTACGCTTGAATGACCACACGGATAAGATTTCATTGTATCGTAATCGAGATATTGAAATAAAAATTGCTACTGGCTATTTGGAAAAATATGTTGTGTTCCAAATTTAACTAAACAGTTGTTAATTAGTTTTCATATTTTTTTTTATTTTTTATTATTATTTTTTTAATTTTAATTTTTTATTGAAATCTGTACATTTGTAAGTAATGAAAACATCGAATACCGGTACCTTATCCCGGCCTCGTTAATGTTAGTAATAGATCATGCAAATATATATGTGTTAGTATTTGTTAGTTCATTTGACAAAACAAATGTATCAGCTGTAGTTACAATATAATACCGCATTTTTCATTTGCATTAAAAAAAAAAACTAAATAGTTTTAGTTTTCATATTAATTTTTAACAGGTCGAGAACTGTAGAATTCTTTACGTCAGAATATATTTGCATAGTAATTTCCCAAACACAAGGCCAATACGGCCTTGAAAAACTGACCAATGGACTCAATGAGCTACAATGCATTGTGGGCTACTACGAATTTACTGCAACCGGAAAACACGTGGAATTAGTGGAAGAACTGTCAACTAATATAGTGTCTGTGATTCTTAAAATATATGTTTTTGTTCTGCGAATGTGATTATTGTAAAATATATAACATAATCTTCAATTTGCATGCTCAGATTAAAAAAGTATTGTTTACGGGCTTCACTATTCGACTTTCTTTTTCGATTTGTAAAAGTTTTTGAACAGGTTTTTTTTTCATTGTTATGCATTGTACCTGTGCAATAATTTTACGACCTGAAACAGTGATATTTCAGATATAATGACCACTGTCCATTATGAAATTTTTTGCGCTCTTTTAAACCTGTATAATGTCATTCCAAAATCATTTCTGCCTAGAAAAACACGAAAACTTTCATTGAAACACTTCTTTTAGTACTGGATGTGTAAAAATGTTATCAGGACCTGAACTAAAAGTAAGAACTTCATAATAATTAGTATGCTAAAAATAAGTGTTATGAAAGCGGCAGGGCGGATCCAGCCATTTAAAAAAAAGGGGGGGGGTCCTAACCCAGAACAAAAAGGGGGGGGGGGGTCCCAACTACATATCCCCATTCAAATGCATTGATCGTTCCAAAAAAAGGGGGATCCAACCCCCGGAACTCCCCCCCCCCCCCCACACCTTGGATCCGCCACTGAGCGGGTACGGTATATAGCTTAATATATTTTGTATAGCTTCATCCATCGATAAAGTCCGTTTGTTGCTAATTTTATCACAAAATATACCTCAGAGGTTTTTTTATCGTTCGGCTGCTGTCATGTTGATGTATGTGGAATATCTCCATGATATATTAAGCCACAGTGGGTGCCATATTACCTATTATTCTTATTCTAAAACGTGCTTTGTATATAGAAATAAGAAGATGAGATATGAGTGCCAAATGAGACATCTTTCTAAAAAAGACATAGTTTAGTAAAGGAAGCATTCATAGGTTCAATGCCGAAAGTACGCTATAAATGACCCCAAAATTACTTGTGAAAAACAATCCAAAAAAAAAAACAAAACAAAAAACAAAAAAAATGGCCCAACATAATATATAAAAGGAGAAGAAATCTATCTAATAAATAAAAACGTATATAGGTTTGTATACATATAGGAGCCTGTATTTCAGTGGTTGTCGTTTGTTTATGTGTTTCATATTTGCTAAGGCCGTTAGTTTTATCGTTGAGTTGTTTTATATTGTCTTATATAGCTGACTATGCGGTATGGGCTTTGCTCATTGTTGAAGGCCGAACGGTGACCTATAAATGTTAAATGGTCCCTTGTGCACATTTGTCCCATTGGCAATCATGCCACATCTTCTTTTTTTATATTAGATCCAACGCTGCAATTTTTACAAAAGTTATCAAATGTTCCTCCTCATCGCACATACATATGAATAACATCATTACAGCTTATTTCCTAATGTATGTAGAGCAAAACTACTATGCCTATATTATATATTGCAAGCATTATATTATATATTGCAAGCATTAGGAAATCAGCTATAATGATTTATTGAGTTTAGCAAATGTCCGATCTCTTTAAAAAAACGAAAACAAAATGAAACTACAGTTGCTGACTTCACTACCTTCAAAACAAAGGAAACAGTTTGGAAGTCTCACATATTATGTGACAAAAATAAATACTTATAGATTTTGTTAACACTGCCATGTATGTAAATATTTCTTCGCCTTTTTTACGAAAACAAAATTCAAGGATCACACATTTGCCTTTAATTATCTATAAGGAAATTGCTGTATTCGTGATTATTAGCACCGGCTGTTATCGACGGCTTACTTTACACTAGTAAGTTTGTCGCATTGGGTAATTGTGTTTTTCGCTGTGGTTTCGTTGCTGTCTGGTGGACGAATACATGAAATCTCCGTGCCATCATCAAACATATTAATGGCTATTTATCGGGTAATTTAAACCCTTTTTTTCGCATAGAAACAACTCTTCGTTAATCTGAGCATGGAAGGAATATATTGTATCACGAACTATAAATGATTATACATGAGTTACAATGTATGACTAAAATTAACAAAGACCCATCGAAGCAACATTTGATACAAAAATTTAACAATACTTTTAGATATTTGGATGATATATTGGCTCTCAATAATGACGACTTCAGTATGTATACTAAAGAAATTTATCCTGTTGAACTTACTTTAAATAAAGCTAATACTAACAATGACCACTGCCCTTTCCTCGATCTTGATATCTATATCATTAACGGGAACAATGGGGAAGCTTTATACAAAAATTTATGATAAAAGAGATGATTTTTCATTTCCTATCGTTAATTATCCATTTTTAAATGGTGAAGTTCCCTTGTCACCATCTTATGGTGTTTATATATCTCAACTTGTACGATTCGCTCGTGTATGTAACAACGTATTAGATTTTAGCGAGAGAAGTTTATGTATTACTGAACAAATATTACACCAGAGTTTTTGATATCACAAACTGGTCAAAACATTTCCTAAATTTTATCACCGGTATAAGGAAAGCATTCGTAAATATAACTCAACATGCAGACATCTTATACGTTCAGGTATTTCACATCCAATCTTTTATGGTAATATTCTTTACAAAGCACAAAAATGTCAGTATTCACCTCAAAAGCTTACAAAACCTTTAAACATATTTATTAAGAAGGGATATAGTTACGATACTGTTGTCAGGTCATTAAAGATTGCATATTTTGACTTGAATATTGATTCACTTATAGGGTCTTTGCATCGGAACTAAACACATGTTCTTCTCATATATCTTATGATAGTATGATACTAAACCCCTAACGGGAGGGATTGTGCCTGATATTCATATGATGAAGACAATAATCTTTCAATCAGTTTAATTGAGGTCTGGAGCTGGCATGTTATTTATGTATTATTGTCATTTTATTCATTTTCTTTTGTTACATCTTCTGACATCGGACTTGGACTTCTCTTGAACTGAATTTTAATGTGCGTATTGTTATGCGTTTACTTTTCTACATTGGCTAGAGTTATAGGGGGAGGGTTGAGATCTCATAAACATGTTTAACCCCGCCGCAATTTTGCGCCTGCCCCAATTCAGGAGCCTCTGGCCTTTGTTCGTCTTGTATGATTTTTAATTTTAGTTTCTTGTGTATAATTTGGAGTTTAGTATGACGTCCATTATCACTGTACTAGTATACATATTTTTAGGGGCCAGCTGAAGGACACCTACGGGTGCGGGAATTCTCGCTACATTGAAGACTCATTGGTGGCCTTCGGCTGTTGTCTCCACTATGGTCGGGTTGTTGTCGCTTTGACATATTCCCCATTTCCTTTCTCAATTATATACACAAAATGAAAAACTAAGCGAAATTGTGAATTCCGCATTGCACGACAAAATGTGTTGTCTTTCAGTAAATAACACGTGTTTTCGGTTGATTGTAAACACGTAGTAGTCCATCATGCATTGTTACTCATTTAATGGATTTGTCAAAAACCTAGGTAAAAAACAAATGCGTCACATGTAAATTAACAATAACATGT
The DNA here is from genome assembly GCF_963676685.1 of Mytilus edulis. Classification (NCBI taxonomy): domain Eukaryota; kingdom Metazoa; phylum Mollusca; class Bivalvia; order Mytilida; family Mytilidae; genus Mytilus; species Mytilus edulis. The sequence goes on along the minus strand of NC_092355.1, from coordinate 17,630,615 downwards.
GCGAGAACATAAGTATGCTAATGTATGCATTTCAAAATAAGGTAGTGGTCCCGACCTGTTTAAACATCCTACTATTTAATCTTTGGATCGATTTAACTTTTCTTTCATTTAAATAAAGAGTAACAAATATGACATGCCCCTCGCTCTAAGTTTCATAGTATATACCTTTCTATACACTAACCGACACTTAAACTTATAGATTTGACCAAATACTAATTACCACTGTTTTGAATATATAATAGATAATGATATTTGAAATACGTTGTCCAAATTTGGAAAACTGCTTCATTTAAAATCAATCTCTTTTAACCAAGATTTAATCTATGCAAGTATTGTTCCTTTCATTCCTAAAATGTTGACGCTTTTGAAACTGTTTATGTAGTTGTACATGCTCAAGTAATAGTCGTTTTTGTTTTTTGATGCATAGGATGTTTTATCAGTTATCTATCCTGTGTCATGAAAAAAATATTTTAACTTCAAAATTTCGAATTTGATTTACTATTTGGGTTGGAAAATATACATGATCCATAGTTAATGAATTTAATAATTTATTAATGTTAAATAAAGTCAGTAAACAATCCGCTATTGCGCGATGTCTAATCACTTGATATAACGCAACAACGTATTTCAAAGGAGAAACCCGAAGAGTATCACAAGTTTGGTAAGATCAGCTCACTACTCCGGAGCACATTAAAACACCCCAGTTTTTCTTTTTCGTTTGTCTATTGGTCATTTCTCGTTTGTCAGTTTGATTTCGACTCAAGATTTATTATATATATATATGGTTTATGTGACATTCTCTCTACACTTACATGACTAAGACATATAGACTGAATCGGAGTATGTTTTTGTTTTCGACGTGTGTGCCCCTAACAGACAATTGAGTGTCTGCACTATACACATTTTTCTTTTTAAAATATGAAAGTTATACAGGTTATATAAACTTAAGACTTTCATATATTTTCCAGTAGATAAAAGGTAGGAATATTTCTGTCATATAAATATTGATGTTCTGTTTTGTCCCATACTAAATCATGCACTCTTCCTGATGTAATGGCTATTATTACGTCAGTGTGTGTGACAGCTGTTATCATGTCACTACGTTGGCATTCCTCCTTCGTCAAGTTCTTGTGAAGATGGTTTCCCTTCGAGTTAATTCCTTTTAACGACTGATTGACGATGATTTAGGTAATATGATATCCAACACATGTACTGTTTTCATTTGAATTATCATAAAAAATAATTAGTAATGATTGTTCGACGCGTAGTTTATAAACTATTAACAATTAATATAATATCCATTGATAATTTAAAACTACAAATTTTATTTAAAAAGTATCAATTGTTTTTGACAATCGTGTGTCACCATGTTTTAGATATACCGTATAGAGGGTTATTTCCTCATCAGGGGCAAAAAAGTATACGAAAAATGTTGGTGGTTTTTATTTTGGCGGATTCTTAAATCTCAAATAATTTTTTTGGCGGATACTGAAATTGTTGTATATAAAATATTGAAAAATTGAGAAGCAACTTTAATGATTTGTTTACCTAAATGACGTCTTCTGTATTGAACTTAACCGGAACGTTGATGTTGTTACTAATTAGGTAATAAAGTTTTCAAGACTGATTTACATCTCTTATGTAATTTGACACTTATTTATAAAGGGTAATTACCTGATAGAGTACCTTACTCTCATAATCTATTTGACACTAATTAATAAGGATATAACGTGACATTCATTTTATAAAATACATGTATGTTCGATACCCTTTTTGTTCATGTTGTTAAGGATTATATTCTCTTGTGTTAATTCAATACTAAACATATGGAAATTTGCAATTTGATGACTGATAGATATGGGATTATTTCATGCAGTGCTAGCATTGATTTTTTAAAAACAAAGTTTATTAATGTAGTTATTAGTCAAACAAATAAAAATATTGACCAAATAAAGTACACCTTTTAGGATGCGCTCGATTTAAGTGACTCAGCACGAGAAAAGCAAGTGAGTAATCTATGTTTCAAATTTTATAACGAAAATCTCTGTATTAAAGGCTGTGGATTTTCTATAAAAATCTTGTTTTATTTGCCACAAAGTACTCTTTTTTCTAGTAAATGCAATGAAACAGTAAATGATTATGCATTTCATCAAGTTTCCCCTTGGTATATGTACTGAATGGTCTATTTCTATTATTCATTATATCTGTTGTTTTGATACAATTGAAGTTTGAAAAATTCGTAGAAAAATGGCCACAGAAGGGGTCATAAACCTTAAACAAACTATATCGTTATTGGCCTACAGACCGACGATTTAGCTATTAGAAAATACCGGAAGTATGCATAAATTTGCGCGGAATTTATTTTCTTGATTTTTTTATCTGACAAAATAAGCAAAAAAAAAACAACCCGCGAATTAACCCGCAATACGGTATATTTATTAGCAAGACATGGAACTGTCGTTTGTTAGTGTTTAGTGGTGAGTTATTGTCACTTTGCATAAGTACCAATGCTATCCTTTCTATTAGCTTTTGTTGGCTTATTTAAATTTATAAACTAATAAATTGGAAAAATAAAGAATTATGCTATATAGCAGGAAATTCCATGCCTTATAGTTTCAGATTGATATTAAGATCGTCTTCTTATGTTCAAATCTGTTTTACCATAACACATGTATAAAGACAATATTAGGTCAACTTGACAGTATCATTAAAAAGAACCTAAAAATGCACGATGTTTATTATAAACATTTACAGATCGCTATCAATTATCCAGATTTTGTAAAACTTTTTGTCTTTTTTAGTTTTAGCAGCGCATTTTCTTTTGAATCAATTTTTTTTTGTTATTCGAAATATTTTGGCCTTGACTGTCACTTAAACAGTACATTGTCGAAATGCCCACTGGTACTGTAAACAAGAGTTTATTGCATTTATTACATGTCAAATATGTCATAATTACAACCCTACTTAGTCAAATGTGACTAACCATCTAGTCAAAATGATCAAAGTGCATTGTCATCTAGAGGACAGTCAAAACGACCATATACATTGGTCGAATTGACTAATTTAAGTTTGCAGTGCTTTGTCAAACTTAGTTGGTGGAATTTAAGAAATTTGAACATATTATCATGAGGAAAATTTTGAAAATAATTTGGTTCTCGCATTGTTAATTTCACTTATGATGGATATTTAGTTTAAAGCAGTTAAATCAAAATAATTGCAGCTTGGATTTAAATTTTGACACCCGTAACCTTTTCAAATATCCACGCCGCGTAGCGACACTTCAAAAGAATTTTCCCTCATTATCAGGACAAATGCATCCGGGGAAAAATTTCAATTTTGGGAAATAATGTATTTTACTGATAAATTGAATCATATCGTAGAAGTCAACATTACAGTCCCAGTTATAGATGTGTCCTTAGTTGTGATTAGAACACACAGGGGTTACAGACTGAGTATTATTTCAATTTTGTTCCCTCTGTTTTTGTATTTGCTTAATTTTTTTTACCTTACATAGAAAATGTATACTGTAGTACATGTACTAAAACTTTTAGGCAGCATTAATTTTTATTTTAATTTTTGTCTGAATCTGCTAGTCTGCTGTGTTGTATATTTGTGATGTATGTTTAATTTAGATTAGCCTATCATGTCACTTTAGGTTGTTTATCTTATACTCACTGTGAACATAACTTTCATTCAAGTTTGAGGTTTAGCTAGCTACAAAACCAGATTTAACCCGTCATTTTATGCTTAGTAATGATTATGGTAGGGTTGTTGATTGATAGCGTTTGAATTTTTTAAGTTGTGCCAACTTCTCCTTTTGAATTAAAAAGTAAAACTTATCTCAAATCTATTATTAATGTAATGTAAACTAGTTTGGACACCCTACTTTCGTTAAATTGTTTTGTCTTTTTGTTTTATGTTGGTTTAGGATAAATAGATAGATAGATAGATAGATAGATAGATAGATAGATAGATAGATAGTTTATTAACGTCTTACCATTACTTTTAGGAACTGAGACAAATCAATTAATCATAGTGATCTACATAAGGAAACGCATGTATAAAGGCAGGAATTGGACAGTTGATTTCTAATTTTTTTTTATTTCTTTGAGGTTTTGATTTTATCATTTGTATAGAGACTTTTCTATTTGAATTTTCATTTGGACTTCATTATTATTTTCATGATTTTTAGCTCACCTGGCCCAAAGGGCCAAGTGAGCCTTTCTCATCACTTGGCGTCCGGCGTCCGGCGTCGTCGTCGTCGTCCTGCGTTAACTTTTACAAAAATCTTCTCCTCTAAAACTACTGGGCTGAATTTAACCAAACTTGGCCACAATCATCATTGGGGTATTTAGTTTTAAAAATGTGTTCGGTGACCCGGCCAACCAACCAAGATGGCCGCCATGGCTAAAAATAGAACATACGGGTAAAATGCAGTTTTTGGCTTATTACTCAAAAATCAAAGCATTAAGAGCAAATCTGACGAGGTAATATTGTTCATTAGGTCAAGATCTATCTGCCCTGAAATTTTCAGATAAATCGGACATTTCGTTGTTGGGTTGCTGCCCCTGAAATGGTAATTTTATGGAAATTTTGCTGTTTTTGGTTTTTATCTTGATATTATTATAGATAGAGATAAATTGTAAACGGCAATAATGTTCAGCAAAGTAAGATCTACTAATAAGTCAACATGACCAAAATGGTCAGTTGATCACTTTAGGAGTTATTGCCCTTTATAGTCAATTATTAACCATTTTTCGTAAATCTTAGTAATCTTTTAGAAAAATCTTCTCCTCTGAAACTAATGTGCCAAATTTAACCAAACTTGGCCATAATTATCATTGGGGTATCTAGTTTAAAAAATGTGTCCGGTGACCCGGCCAACCAACCAAGATGGCCGCCATGGCTAAAAATAGAACATACGGGTAAAATGCAGTTTTTGGCTTATAACTCAAAAACTAAAGCATTTAGAGCAAATCTGACGAGGTAAAATTGTTCATCAGGTCAAGATTTATCTGTTTTGAAATTTTCAGATGAATCGGACATTCCGTTGTTGGATTGCTGCCCTGAAATGGTAATTTTAAGGAAACATTGCTGTTTTTGGTTATTATCTTGAATATTATTATAGATAGAGATAAACTGTAAACAGCAATAATGTTCAGCAAAGTAAGAACTAAAAATAAGTCAGTATGATCAAAATAGTCAATTGACCCCCTAAGGAGTTATTGCCCTTCATAGTCAATTTTTAACAATTTTCTTAAAACTTGAAGATTTTCAATAACATTTTCCACAGAAAGTACTGTTTAAGATAGAGATAATTGTAAGCAGCAAGAATGTTTAGTAAAGTAAGATCTACAAACACATCACCATCACCAAAACACAATTTTGTCATGAATCCATCTGTGTCCATTGTTTAATATTCACATAGACCAAGGTGAGCGACACAGGCTCTAGTTTTTATTATTTTACTCTCTACTACGCATTTTAGTAGACACAATCTTAGCTTATTTTTCATAAAACGTTATATTTGATCTTGATTGTTTAAGTTGTGTGGTATTGTAAAATCTTAAAATTTTAACATTTACTGCAAAAAGTTATTATATATTTGCAACTTATTTTTCGATTCGCTAAAAGTGATTCCCCCCCCCCCTCCCATAAAGTGTAGAATCGGAACAAGCATCTTTAATGAATTACAACTACCATGTATGCCTTGTATATATACCTCATAAATATCTGAATACAAAAATTTCAAAAAATATTTCGAAAATTGAAATGTAACCCTGAATAATTTCCTATACTCGTGAATACAACCAGACAGGTTATCATTGATTCACTTTATATTTTATGTTACTTTATTTATGTGCACTCGCATACAAAAGTGTCGGTTTTCTCTTTTAAACCATGAAATTGTATTTTGACTTGATTTTATGCATGATCACCATAGAATGTTGTTTTGAAATACCCGCGCCATCATAACTTTATTGTCTACAGGAGGTAGCTATCATGTGACCATATTTACCTTCCTTGTTGTGGCGACGGTTTTTATTTTGTAACCATTTTGACGCCTTTTCATGATTTTTAAGGTATGATAATCTATACATAATCCATTTTAATCATTCCATTGTTAAATGTGACTGTTTTCATCATATTTACTAAAGCATATCAGTTTGTAATGTAAATTTAATACGGAATTGAATGACGCCTACATTACCCACATATTTAACGTGTTCAGAGATCTAGATTTGCCATAGCTAATCTGTACTATAGCTAGATAATATGATATTTACCAACTATCTATAATTATTTATTTCACTTCAGAAAGAATCAATGGGTCACCCACACGCCTTTTTTTTTTTGAAAAAAATGCCCTTTTAAAAGAGCGATATGCAACCACTTCAACATTATAAACTAATATGAGAAACTCATTGGTATGAAAGTGCAACCAATTCTAAATTAATAATATTTTGTAAGGTAGACCTATCCGGTCTTTAATGATCAAATTGACCTATATGTACTAAAATAGAGAGACCGGCCATATCAACTGCATACCAAAAAGTAAAACAAAAAATTACCGAACTCAAAAAAAATCTCTCAGCTTTCGGTTGTTGTTAAGTTGGAATGGTAATAGTTTATTCAGACTAATTTCAGTTAAGACACACACGATGTCTACCATACAAAACATGCATAACCTTGAACTTCAGCTTTATCGCAAATTTCCTAATGGCCAGATTTGGTTATAATAATAATTATCAATGGATCTATTCCAAATGATTTATTTACTTGTAAAAAGAAATCCCTCGATACGCGTACATTTTTGGCTACAAAATCAAAATACGATGATTGTGTGCATTTTCGGACCTAAAAGCCTATGGAATCCCTTTGCCTCCACCTAGGATACGAATGGTCTGATACAAAGATTTGCTAATAATGATGAGATTGAATCCCTAGACACAATAAAGTTCTGGATTTTTGATGGCGGATAAAGTAAAATATGCTAAAAAAGGTTAAGAATTATTGAAAATCAACAGTGTTAAAAGAATCAAGACATCGTCATATTTAAAATGATGTGTAAAACTTAAGTTATTTTGTAATATCATAACAATTTCTTTGTTTTGTTTGTAGTATTATGGCCTGATTAAAAAAAAACATTCAAAATCTTAGGACCAATTTTGACCATTCGTGAACTTACACCATTTTAAAGAATGTGAAACTTTACTTCTATAATAAAAAAGTACTGAGTTATAAAGATTTAGAACTTAACCTGTTAGATTTGTAAAAATATCTTAACTGGTTTAGTTTGCAGTTTGATGGTCAATTCAATTACTGTGAATGTGTGTGTGTGCAATGAGAGATGCAAAAGAGGGACAAACGATACTAGAGTGACGAAAGATACCAGAGGGACAAAAGATACCAGAGGGACAGTTAAATTAATCCATTTTCAGATAAACAGAATATAATTATAAATGTTAAAGGTAGTCAGATAAAGGAACTTAAATAAATGTCATTGTTACCTCTTTAGAATGAGATTCTAGAAAGCAGGTGCTTTATGGTCGTTATTTTTATTCTTTCCGCCAGATTTTCTTTATTTCATCATTTCGCCCATCAATTTATAATTCGTTGCCATATACAGACTCTGAAGTGTAAAACATATTGTTTTGATCTATTTTTTTTTTAAATCGATCATTCCAGAACTTGTTCAAACTGAACTTTTAATAAAGAATAAGAAAAGCTGATTTATGACAATTCATAGATATATTTATATTGTTTATACACAACCAATATTTATTTGACATTGTTTGATAATATTTTTAACTTCAGATTTAGTAGAGTTGCTACAACAGTCTTGATAAACTAATAATAAATGGATCCTACAATTTTAAGGCGTTTTTTAATCGGGTTTCATTACTACATATTTTACATAGATCATCTAATACTTGAGTGTTTATACAAAATAAACTATTTTTTGACATTCAACATGTTCAATAGTACTACTTGCGCTGTACAGATGCGCATTTCGACCATAAATGCCTCATTTGTGGTGAACGAGGCTAGATATGTTAAGATTCCATATCTTATTAAACATGTCAAACAAATAAAAAAAAACAAAAAAACAACAACATGTGAGCATTGTTATAGAGATTTCTGGTCTAGCAGTTCATTAGCCGAGTTATCTATCTAGTCTTAGCAAAAACATATGCAGTATTGGAAGAAGCGAATCGATAAAAAACGTTTCTTATATCTCACAGCGATATTATTAGTTACATAGTGTGCTAGTGACCTAATATGGTATATATGGGGTCAGTAAATTCCATATGGGATGGGAGCGAAGCTCGAATCCCCATATGGAATTAACTGACCCCATATATATCGTATTAGGTCACTAGCGCAGTATGTAGCGAATTTATCTTACCGACTATCTTAACTGTTAGCATTAATAAACTACTTCCATTGATCTTACAAAAACAAATCTAGATACCAACAATAACAACTTGTTTGGTTTAGCTGTGTTTTATGAATTTATTTCAATCTGAATCATCAATTTCTTCGTCTGTTGAAACCTTAACGTTTTTTTCTCAGTACCGTTTTGTTTTTATAAAGGGACGTAACACCACTACTAACCGTGTATGAAATAAGCCCTGCCTCCCTACTACCTTATATGGAACATAAAGAGACGTAACACCACTACTAACCGTGTTTGAGATAAGCCCCGCCTACCTACTAGCCTAATATCAAATATACACGGTCTCCACGAGGGCGCTTTTAACAGATCACATTCCTAGAAATGTATAGGAGTTAAGATAATATCGTATATCAATTGTAAATATGCATACATTCCATGCGGACAATATTGTTTTTAGGCAACAAAAAATTAAGAAAATACGAACTTTTAAACTTACTTAAACAACAATTGAGTCTAAATATGCATTCAGAAGTTAGTTAAAAGCAAAATTTAATGTCTGTGTAAAATTTGATGTGCTTCATTTTTCTTATATATATAAATAAACAAATGCTATTAACTCTAATATTAATGCGATACTTTTAAAATATCATAGCAGTGTTTTGTAATATCAATATTAGTACTTATTAGTATTAATATTAGACTGTTGTACCTTATTACCTATTATAGAATAGAGAATGGAAATGGGAAATGTGTCAAAGAGACATCAACCCGACCATATAACAGACAACAGCCGAAGGTCACCAATAGGTCTTCAATTTAGCGAGCAATTCCCGCACCCGGAGGCGTCTTTCAGCTGGCCCCTAAATAAATATGCATACTTGTTCAGTGGTAATGAACACCATGTTTAATATGAGATAGCAACCCTCCCTATACATCTAGCCAATGTAGAAAAGTAAACGCATAGCAATACGCACATTTAAATTCAGTTCAAGAGAAGTCCGAGGCTGATGTCAGAAGATGTAGCAAAAATAACTAAATAAAAATACTCATGATAGATACCAGGACTAAATTTTGTATATACGCTAGACGCGCGTTTCGTCTACAAAAGACTCATCAGTGAGTCTCAAATCCAAAAAAGGTAAAAAGGCCAAATAAAGTTCGAAGTTGAAGAGCATTGAGGACCAAAATTCCTAAAAGTTTTGCCAAATCCAGCTAGGGTAATCTATGCCTGAGGTAGAAATGACAAAAATACATAAATAACAACAAACTACTAATTGTAAACTGACATGCCAGCTCTAGACTTCAATTACACTGATTGAAAGATTATCTTCATCATATGAATATCAAGTACAATCCCTCCCGTTAGGGGTTTAGTATCATACCATCATAACATATATGCGAAGAACACAGTACCTTTTATGTCTGTTTTGTTCACGCATCATTGTTAATATAACAGAATTTGACGAGACTGTAATACACGTGAGAGGTTAAGCGCTATAAAACCAGGTTCAATCCACCATTTTCAAAATTTAAAAATGCCAGTACCAACTCAGAATTATGACAGTTACTGTCCTTTCGTTTGGTGTGTTTTATCATTAAGTTTTGATTTTGCCATTTGATAAGGCATGTAAGGGACTTTCTGTTTTGAATTGTCCTTGGAATTCATTATTTTTTGTGATTTTACTTCTCAGTAGTATTGCATGTAATTTAGCAGTTTTCTGACCATTGTTGGTATCATCTTTCAAATTTCTTAATTTTTTTTTTTTAATCTAATCATTATAAACAATGTCATATTAAAATGGCTAAGTATCAAAATTATTGTTCAATATTTAAGTATTGTAAACATGACAGCAACAAACAGTTAACCTTATTCACAATGTTGAGGCATAAAGAAATTGTGAAAATAATTTGAAATTTGGTTTTGCCAAACAATTTATCTCCAGATATTTGATTTAGGTATATTGTTTTAATATATAAAATATTTTACTATAATGACCAAGTAACTTATCTATAAATAGATGATTGATGCATCCAACAATTCAATTATTAATAGATAATTGATTGATGTTTTATCAATTAAAAATACTTCTAGTATACCTTTTGCTCTATAATTTGGTGCGATTAAAGCATTGACTTTAAAACACATTAATAACCCAAAATCCAAATTTAACAAATTTTATGTTACTTGGTTGTGGCAATAACCCATCGATATAACATCTTGTAAATTTTAATAAACGCACCGAAATAATATATATCCGATATTCTCCCAACGCACGCATGGAAAACTTTCTTTTTTGGTTACAATGAAAGTTACTTGTGCCAATGATAAATCATATTGTCCTCGTTCAGATTGATACGACAAAATCTGACCTGTACTTTTGAATTTCGTTTTTTGTACAAATTAGACTGTTGGTTTTCCTGCTTGAATGGTTTATTTTAACACTAGTATTTGTTTGGGGTTCTATATAGTGTGGTGTTCGCTGTGAGCCAAGGCTCCGTGTTTAAGGCCGTACTTATACACCATCTTATTATATCTATAAATCGTATCCCCTTATAAATAACTGCTGTCCAGTCCTCCAAAAACATCATTTTGGGTGCTGAATCATTTAAGTTAAGTAGTGATTTGCTCTAGTCAAAAAAGGTCAAATTTTATAACGTCTGAAGCTGTCAAACTGAATTTTACAACCCCCTTAACACAGAATTGTCAGTATTTTGAGTTAGAGTTGGTATAAGTTTCTATAATTTTGATATGATTTGTTTCATCAGTAGTACACTACACTGTAATAATCTTTTTGAGATAGAGCATGTGCGATTTTTTCTGAAAATTGAATAAAATTAAGAATCATTATGGAAGAAAAGTACTGGAGTACTGAACACAGGATGACCGTAAATTCTTGTGTATGGTCACAATCACTTGTCTTAAAAAATAACCATATATTTCCTGAAAGTGAGGTTAATGTACCGAGATATATTTTTTTCTGAGACAAGTTCGAGTATAAATGGGGAAAAAATGACAGGCATTTCAACCTCGTCGTAATTATTACATTGTATAGTGATACAAAACAGAATACTATGGTTTTGTGTTATATATTATAATTAATTTATATAATATAACATTTTCGAAATAATAAGTTCATGTAAATGTTAATTTTGTTACAGGTACTAAATTTTAGTGATATTGATACTCAAACTCTAAACCGGTCATGATCTTAGTTTGTGAATTATGTTTGCGGTTTTCTTGAAATGCATTGTGACGTGTTATCGTATTCATTTCATATTAGAAGACTATAGAAGTTATATGAGAAAAGTATCGCATTCATAAATTTTTCATATTAAAAACACATCGCTATTATTGCTCACTGATGAGTCCTATGTAGACGAAACGCGCGTCTGGCGTACTAAATTATAATCCTGGTACCTTTGATAAATAATTATAAAGACAAACACCGCATTGATATAATAAAATATAGCAGTATCTTTGACTTATAGGTGATTTTGGCTTAGCAACCAATTGAATTCATCTCAATTGCGTTCCACTGGATTTGCTACATGATATTTATTGAATACAGCTACAAATGATAAATCGTGCATTTATGTTTCATTCATTCAACAATTCAATTTTCTAGTATAAATACACCTTGACTGTTATTATATAAAATAATTCATGGAAATTATACAGCAGACGTATGTCGTGTTAAATGTCGCCCTGTTTTAAGAAAAGAGTCATTACTTTATACCGAGGAATCTGCCTTTCTTCGTACAAATGCTAACATTCGTCTGAAATTTCCAACAATGCAACTCGTTGATATGAGACAATATCACTCGTTGATAAAAGAAACGTTTATATCGATTCGCTTCTTCCATAAACTGATATACGGTCCTAATTTATCTTGAAGATGCTCATTTTGCTCGTTATTGTCGTTTTAGTGATGTCCAAAATATTTCTAATTCAAAAACTTAAACACAATAAGAGCTTATCAATGAAAAAATAATAAGGGTGGCCAAAACCCAGCAAATAACCTCAGCCATAAATAAGTAAGTAATAACAGCTGAATTACTATAATTCATTATCTGTGATGAAAATTCAGTTTGGATCAATGTTTTACCAAAATTGTACAGATTTTTTGCTTAATTCATTTAAGCTGCAACCCCTGATCCAGATAATAACTGGTTTTGGTTATTTGACATTATAGATATAGTTGATTGCAGCTTAAGATTTCCTAAATATTAAATGTCGGAAAAACACACAGTTTCGACAATACTTACTTTACATCCAAATTGTGGATTTTGAGCCTACGATGTTCACTTATCAAACAATCCTTTGTTTCCTAGCACTTGGGCTTTTGAAATAGAATAATTTAAGAACCTTTTTCTTTTTTTTTTTTATTATAATTATGTTGAAAGAAAAGGCAATATTTGACAAATATGTATCACGTCCTTTGTTCGAAACACTAGCTCTACATATTCGATAAGGGTCGACTAAAGGGAAACCATCCAAACAAATAAATCGGAAATAGTGGTACAATAACGGAAATGTCTCATAACATATTTTGAATATGAACAAAACACGCATGAAGTTGTCCGGGGTGATGGGTAGAATTACCCGAGGCCTTAGGTTTTTTAACGACGTAACATTAGCCAATCAAAAAATGACAAGCCGGGCATAATGATATGTAATGTTGTTGAAATGATTTTTTTTCTTATTCACATTTGTCTGTAAAGTTTGCAAAACTTCTGTGTCTCTCATTTTTAAAATTCTGAACCATTTGTTTTGTAGTATGGCGGGTAATTGGACTGTTTGTGGTGTATGCGATTTTCGAAACATCAACAAAGCATCAGTAGTGTGGTGTTCAGAATGTGACGAGGGACTTTGTGACGAGTGTAAAGAGCACCATGGTGCTTCAAAATCATCTCGAAGCCATAGCATCATCCCTGTCACAGAGTACCAGAAGCTTCCAATAAAAGTATTAGAAATAACACAAACATGTCAAAAACACAAAGAACAATATCAAACATTCTGTAAGAAACATGACTGCCCGTGCTGTAGAAGATGTGTTATAGAGACACATAATGATTGTAACGATTTAACAGCAATAGATGACATCGTCCAAAATGTCAAGGCATCGAATGCATTTTTAGAGGTAGAGAAAACGCTGGTCCAAATTTTGGAAAATGTACGCAGAATTCGTAATGACCGCACGGAAAATTTAAAATGTCTTCAGGATCAAAGAGTAAAGATTGAACATGATATAAAACAAACCCGGAAAATGATCAACGACCATTTGGACAAAGTCCAGGAGAAATTAATAAAAGAATTATATGCCAAAGAGGAAAATGAAAGTAAGATAATTAATCAGTTGTTGTCTGAGATTGACGAGACCAAAAAGAGAATTTCTGACCTACAGGTTGACCAAAATACCATAAAAAAGCATGCATCAAAATTACAATCTTTTTTTGCATTAAAGCACATTGAAAAGGAGGTTTTAGACCAAGAAAAGATTATTCAGTCTGTCCTGAAAAGCGAGGACATGAAAATAAAAACCCTTTCTTTGGTTATTGATAAAGAAGTACAAAACATTTGCAAAACTGCTAGTTTTGGGTCCGTCAGTGTTGAGTCAAAGTCGTGCAAAATTGTTATTGGCAGTAACAAAAACAAACAAGCTCAAATGATGGTACCTATTTTAATTTCAAAATGCATTGGTGATATCAGACTTAACAACAAAATGCAAATCAATTTGCAATCTGCTGGGGATGTAAGAGGTTGCGCAATTCTACCAAATGGAAAGATGATGTTTTGTGATCATCTAAAAAGAAATATAATTTCGTTGAAAAGCGACGGTACGCATGAGTTTGCAATCACACTAGACACAACTGCACATGATATTGCGTATATTGAAGGAGACAACACCATAGCCGTTACCACTGGTTTTTATGGAAATTCAATTCATATTATTGACATCAACAGCAGAACGAGAAAGAGATCTATACAAACTAGTGGCTCTCCATATGGGATAACACTGAATAAAAATGTCCTTGTTTATTTTAAATCAGGCAAAGGAATAATGGAAGTTCAATTGAATGGTGAATCAGAAAAGGCACTTGCTCAACTTAATATGCCATCCTTTTCGTCTGTTGCTGTGCATGGTGACAATATCTATTATACAAATAGAGACAACGATTCTGTAACATGCTATGATGTGCACAGGAATCTTAAATGGGAATTTAAGGATACACAAAACTTGCAATGTCCACAGGGTATATCTGTAGACAGCAATGGTAACGTGTATGTTGTCAGTATGGATACAAATAGCGTTGTCATCATCACCCCTGATGGAAAGCGTTGCCGAACAATATTGTCCTCTCGTGATGGCCTGAATATTCCGCGTGGATTGCATTTCGAACCAACAAGTAACAAGTTGTTAGTTGTAAATGAAAAGTCCGCATTTCTATACGATGTTTCTTAAAAAAGGACTGTCAACTTTTAACTGTGAACTTCGTTGTAATTTATTTTATTCAACATTTACCATGTTTACGCACATATTTTCAGATTATTATAAAATGTTAGAAGTTTTTATGCAATAAGATGTAAAAAAATAAATTACCAAACCATTGTCTTCATCACGGAACATCATATTTTAATTTGATTAATACTTATTTATTCTTGTTTTATAAAGAGTTGAGCAGCTTATATACATTTGTTATACATAAGATACAAAAACAAAATCAAAACACAATTGAAATATATCAATTTTAAATTTATAGATTATCATTGATTAAATATGTATTACCACTGTTTTGAATAGATCATAGATAATGATATTTGAAATACGTTGTCCAAATTTGGGAAACTGCTTCATTTTGAATCAATCTCTTTTAACCAAAACTTGATCTATTCAAGTAGCGTTACTTTCATTCCTAAAAATGTTGACGCTTTTCAAACTGCGTAGTTGCACATGTTAGTAACTGGTATTTTTGAGTAAAATTCGTCCTTGTTTTATTTTCGATAAATTACAAATATGTTTTTAGAAAAACACGATACGTTCGTATATGTTTATATCACATTAAACGCACGCATAATTCTTGGTAGTAAGACAAAATATTATAAAAGAGTAAAAATTCAACAGCAACAAAGTTTAGGACATTATCATCAACAGGACACCATAATTTTAGTTAAGAATAGAGACATTAGATACAAACAGGACAATCAGAATTATAAAGTCTTAGAAAAAAAAACCCAGCACCATAGCCAATCAGAAAGAAAAGACTTACATCATTCTATAAAGCATTGAACAGAAAACGTAGGAATTAGCAACATGCAAACTTACTCAGAGTCGGGAGAATACTGGAACACCTAAAAGAATGTTAAATTGAGATATTGCAGCGCAAATAGCATCCGTCGATTGTTTATAACAAGAACAAAGTTCTATGAATAAACTCATCATAGATACCAGGTTTGAAATTTTATTATATTTACTCCAGACGCGCGTTTCCTCTACAAAAGACTCATCAGTGACGCTCGAATCAAAAATGTTATAAAGGACAAAGAAAGTACGAAGTAGTAGGGCATTGAGGACCAAACATTTCTTAAAGGTTTGCCAAATACAGCTAAGGTAATTTATTCCTAATATAGAAAAGCCTTAGTATTTCAAAAACTAAAAGTTTTGTTAACAGTTGATTTTTAATTATAATCAATGATAACTCAAGTCAACACAGAAGTGCTAACTACTGGGCTGGTGATACTCTCGTGGAAATAAATCTACACCAGCAGTGGCATCGACCCAGTGGGTGTAAATAAACTCGTCATAGATACCAGGATTGAAATTTTATATTAACGCCAGACGTGCGTTTCGTCTACAAAAGACTCACCAGTGACGCTCGAATCAAAAATGTTAAAAAGACCAAATAAAGTATGAAGTTGTAGGGCATTGAGGACCAAAAAGTATTAAAAGGTTTGCCAAATACAGCTAGGGTAATTAATTCCTGAGGTAGAAAAGCATTTAGTATTTCAAAATTTCAAAGCTTTGTTAACAGTTATTTTATAATTATGAACATATTAGTGAGTGTTATAATAGGGTATAAAATGATGAGGCTGTGGCAACGAAAATTGTTTGTTTTACATAATTTGATTACATAACTCCTACAAGGGTCGTAATCTACGACCTGCAAATTTCTTACATATAATTTCATCTTGAAAATAACGTTCCAAATTAGACTTTTACACTTACACATTTACACGAGCAACACCACATGAGGAATATCTTAAGCAGGGTTTGTTCAACTTTCCCGAACACCTGCGATCGGGTTTGTGTTTCGTATGCTTTAGTTTTTATAGATGATCGTAGAGTTTTCTTAAATGCATATGCTGTTGATACCCGTTATCTATCGTGTGTTATGAAAAGATGTTTTAACTTGAAAATTTCGATTTGATTAAGTATTATTGTTTGAAATATACATGACCAATAGTGTATAACTTTAATGATGTCTAAAGGTTAGATACAAGTCAGTTAACGGTCAGGTATTGCGCATTGTCTTATGACGTGATACTACTGATAAACATATTTTAAAGGAGAAACCCGACGAGTGTCACATGTGGAGTTCAGCTTACTATTCCGGAGATCATGTAATCGCTCCGATTTATGAAGAGTTCGTATTCCCCATTTTTGAGTTTTTCTATGTTGTGATTTGTGCATTGTTGTTTGTCTATTAGTCCTTTCTCGTTTGTCAGTATGATTTCGACTTCAGAGTTATTATATATGGTTTATGTGACATATCCTCTACACTAACACATAGATTGTATTGGGATATTTTTTGGTTTTCGACATTTATGTCCCAACACGCAATTGAGTTGCACTAGGCACCTATTCCTTTTATTTCTTTACAAAAATACGTTTTGGAAATTTGAAATTTGTACATGTGATATAAATAAATCTCTTTCGTCTGTGAGTAATGAACAAGTAGAGAATGCATTGCGTCCAATGTTAAGTCAGTTCATAGCGAGTCGAAGTCGAGCACAATTAGGTCTTGTCAATTATATTGTTTATATTGCAAAATTTGTATACATGTTTTTTGTTTAAATGTACTTTAATCACTCTAATTATTTACTTTGATTTATTGTGTAATAATTCATTCTATTTCATTGCTAAAATGTTGGACATCATGATTGGTTAACAAAACATCTTATCTGATATCATTAAACATTCTTCAAACACACACCATCATTGATAAAATATACAAATGTGTTTAGAGATAGAACAAATCTTAAATATCCATATGCTGCATCTATAGACAGCCGTCGATACTGACATCATTGTCGTTTTAAGTGCAGGTAGAAATCATTATAGAAAGATATTACTTTTGTGTAAGTGTCAGTTAAACACATTAGACTAGCTATTTACCGGGTTTATAATAACATGTACAACACGACGAGTGCCACATGTGGAGCAGGATCTGTTTAGCTTTCCGGAGCACCTGATAATACCCCAATTTTTTTGGCGGGGTTCGTGTTGCTTATTCATTCCCCTTTCTAAGTTGTGTCCTTTGTAGTAATATTTGTCTGTTCGTTTTTTTAGTTTTTAGCCATGGCGTTGTCAGTTAATTTTCGATCTATGAGTTTGACTGTCCCTCTTGTATCTTTCGCCCCTCTTTTTGAAACGGTTAACTAATATATTTCAGTAAAAGACACAGCGAATTAAACTAAGTGGCATATTTCTTATTTCAATTACCAATTGCATATATTTTTATTTTCGCTGTTTCAATAAATTCGGACGCTATGTTTGCTATCGTTATGTGTGCAGTATATAGACTAAACTGTTTGTTTAATACATGAAATCATTAAATGTTTATAAGAACACACTGTCTCTTTGATTTAAGAATCACTCTAAAATTATGGTTAAGACGGGAATGTACATGACAGCAAATCGTTAGATCTATATAATATTACATGTAAGTATATTATAAAAAAACAAAATTATAATGCATGTGATAGTTTTCAGGTATCTAACAACACATTTTTTTTATTCTTGTTTTAAAGTCGTATTACACCTTCGTCCTATGAAATAAGCGCGAAAATTTGTTTAATTTTTCTGGATGTAATGTTTTTCATTTATGTTTTTTGCTGGATTTAAACATCTATCTAAATGTTAAAATAAAGTTGTAAATCTTTATGGAAGCATCAAACCACAAGTGTGTAAGGATATTATGCTAAACCTCTCAACGTCAAAGGTAAGTCAAAACTATATTAGAACTATCGATTGCCCGAATTTCATTGTAATATTTTATTAAGATATGTGTCTGTCATTACTGGGTATTGACAGACAAATATCGTTTAGAAAAAGTATGGAGAAGCACAAATAAAAAAACCAACATAAAAATGCATTTAAAACCCCCCTTTAAGGTTTTTTATTACTGCAAGAGCAATCACAAACACTACTAAGCCAAACTTGTGTATGATATTATACTGTACAGGACCATTTTGTTTCCAAATACTTCAAACTTTTCTCACAAAGAGTAAAACATGTAAAACAATGGGTGTCTCTCGACGAGCAGAGTGTACATATTATCCCAGATTACCTTAGACCACCAAAGGGATTTTGTGGGGTTCTTTTTGCTCAATTGTTAGTTTTGAATATAGAGGCTGTTTACTCATCGTTATTGATGTTGCCTTGGCATTGTCATATTATATCGACTTAGCTTTGGATGACCCTAGGTATCTTTCTAATGAAAAAAAAATGTTAATGGCATAAAAATTAAAGTATTGTTCTAATTTTCATACAGTTAAAGGAAGTTGAACATATAAACATGATATTCACAACTCTTAACTTCAGTAAATTGGTAATGTCATGGTAATACACGAAAAGTTTACAGAACAGTGCAGTATACATAAAACTATAAAGACTGTGTGCGTCTTCTCTCGTAAAGAACTGTAATGTTTTATGTTGTTTTTATCCGTTTTTAGTCCTCAGAAAACCACAGAGAATAACACGAATATTCAGCTGTTAAATATAGTTTATATATAAATAAACATAGTATCGTGATGACAGGGACAGTTGAAATCATTAATGCAACCCCTATCATCATGGAAAAATAAAGGAAAAAAGATGCAAATGCAACGATACGTGTCCTATGCTATATAAATTATTGTTTTAGAGTTGTTTATTGAATAACACTTGCACGTAAAATAAATAAAGATAGGATCAGTTGTTTTAATGTCAAAGTAATATGCTATTGGTGCCATACATATTATTTCCATCTTATTTTATTCTTAACATGCAGAGTTTATAGAATTGCCAGATACTATAACATGTGTAAGTATTCTAAATATCAACACACTTTGATATTTTTAAGTGAAGTCTTAGCTTTGGATGACCCTAGGTATCTTTCTTTAGATACCTCTTTTTGTTGTCTGATTGGTTTATATACTTTGATGTAGAATTTTACAGAAAATTTGGATTCTTAAAATCGAATATCATAACGAATTATAACGCATCAATGTGTTAAAAGTCTATCGAATATAATTACATATATATTTCTTAAGATATGAGTAAAACATTTACTAATATCAAGATCATAATGGCATATAGTGTTTCAGTCAACAAATTAAAATAAAAAACATGTTTTTATGAGTGACCCTCGGTATCTTTCTTTAGACACCTTTTGTTATATATATTTCTTAAGAAATGATTAAAAATTTTATTTTAATTCTCAATATCATAATGTCAAATGTTTTAGTAAAATGAAAAAAAAAAAAATGTTAATGGCATAAAAATTAAAGTAGTGTTCTTATTTTCATACAGTTAAAGGAAGTTGAACATATAAAGATGATATTCACAACTCTTAACTTCAGTAAATTGACAATGTCATGGCAATACACGAAAAGAAAAGTTTACAGAACAGTTTAAAGTATACATAAAACTATAAAGACTGTGTAACACAAACTTCTTAATTCTTTTTGGGAGTGATCACAGTTTCCTAGGATCCTAATTATGATTGGATTGTTGTGAGAAATCTCTTAAAAGCT
Organism: Mytilus edulis; assembly: GCF_963676685.1. Classification (NCBI taxonomy): domain Eukaryota; kingdom Metazoa; phylum Mollusca; class Bivalvia; order Mytilida; family Mytilidae; genus Mytilus; species Mytilus edulis. The sequence continues at coordinate 17,610,198 of NC_092355.1, read as the reverse complement.
TAAAGTGATAATATTGATAAAAGACATCTGATTAAAGTTATTACAAACCTGACTAAATAAACGTTTTACTCGTCTCTTATTTTATCAAACTGTATTGTATAAATTAAACGTTTGCAACCATTTGAAAAGAATCGACAATTTGTAAAAATGCTCAAAACAAACCTTAAACATGTTAAATGTATCTAGTGTGCATCTTCTCTCGTAAAGAACTGCAATGTTTTTATGTTGTTTTTATCCATTTTAGCCCCAGAAAACCGCAGAGAATAACACGAATATTTAGTTGTTAAATATAGTTTACTGATAAATAAACAGCGTATCTTGATGACAGGACAGTTGAATACATTCATTCAACGCCTATCATCATGGATAAATAAAAGGAAAGACTTAAATGTAAAAAATAAACCGAGAGGCCAGACGCACTCAATTCAGATCAGAAAAATATAATCTATTCTGATATCTGTTAAATTGTGATACTATATGTAGTGTTATCAAATACGTTATCTAATATTAAGAGTATCCATTATGGGGCGGATGCAACATTAATCAAGGATATTAGAAGTTATTGAAATTCCAAAGTAAAGGTATGTGGATAACGTTGTTTGCAAATCCGCTTTGAAAATCTACACTTAACGACACTTAATTAACATGTACGTTATAATTATAATACGAGAACCAAATATACTGGCATTGCCGAAGATGTAAATACAGCGATACGTGTCCAATGCTATCGAAATTATTGTTTTACAGTTGTTTATTGAATAACACTTGCAAGTAAAATTAATACAGATAGAATCAGTTGTTTAAATGTCAAAGTAATATTCCACATTGGTGTCCATACATATTATTTTCATCTTATTTTATTCTAAACGTGCGGAGTTTATAAAATTGCCAGATCTTGTAAAAGAGGGACGAAAGATACCAAAGGGACAGTCAAACTCATAAATCTAAAACAAACTGACAACGCCTTGGCTAAAAATGAAAAAGACAAACAAACAACAGCACACATGACACACCATAGAAAACTAAAGAATAAACAACACGAACTCCACCAAATACTAGGGGTGATCTCAGATGCTCCGGAAGGGTAAGCACATCCTGCTCCACATGTGATACCCGTCGTGTTGCTTATGAGATAACAATCCGGTAAATAGTCTTATTCGGTAGGTCACATTTATGAAATGGAAGGGGAATGTAGTTACGACGTAAGGAACATATCCGATATCATTTGTGAAACGGTTATTCCACAACGATCAACGAACTCGTGATGGCGTCCGTAAAATTTACGAAGAGATGATTTCAACTTCACCATTTGGAACCTTTGATTTAATAGCTTCTTTGTGAGCAACAACCCTCTATCAAGAAAATCATGATAGGAAATGCAAGCACGGGAATATCGTATCAATTGGTAGATTTATACACCGTATGCAGCCAGGTGCTGCTGGAATGGAAAGTTCACAATTGGAAAGCTGAAATCATCTCTTTTGTCGTAAAGTTTTGTTTTCAATCGACCCTCATTGTTAATTTCTAGATGTAAGTTAAGATATAAGGCCGACCTAACATATATGTTGTATCCTTTATCTCTAATTCAATGGGATAGATGCGTTCGACATAGTCACCAAATTTTTAATTATTTAGTGAAAGAACATCATCTATATAGCGAAAAGTAGAGTTAAAGGATATTGCTAACTTCTTATCTTCTTCCTAAGAAGTTCCTGTATGAAGTCAGCCTCATAATAATAAAGAAACAAGTCGGCAAGAAAATGATTTCCATAGTCGTATTTGGCACAACTTTTTGGAATTTTGAATAACCAATGCTCTTCAACTTTGTACTTGTTTGGTTTTATAAATGTTTTGATATGAGCATCACTGATGAGTCTTATGTAGACGAAACGCGCGTCTGGCGTACTAATTTATAATCTTGGTACCTTTGATAACTATATACAGGTGAATACAATCAGACAGGTCATCATTCATTTATATAACTTTATTTACATGCACTCATATATATAAATGTCGTATTTTGTCTCCTGATCCCTGAAATTGCCATATAACTTGTTATCACAATATTTACCTTCCTTGTTGTGGCGACGGTTTCCTTTTGAAACCATTTTGACGACTATGTCATGATTCTTAAGGTATGAATATCAATATTAAATCCATTTGTATCATTCTTCTGTTAAATGTGAATGTCTTTATCATATTTACCTAACCATACCCGTGTGTATTGTAGGTTTTATACGGATTAATGGAATGGTTACAATGTACCGAATAAAATTACATTGGCGCAGCCATTTTATGAAGGGAACATGACATAGAGATAAAAATAGATGGCTCTCTGTGATTGGTTGTTATATCGTTTTAGATTTATGAGTGTGACTGTCCCTTTGGTATCTTTCGTCCCTCTTTTATATATTTTTCTTCTGGAAAGCATTATGAATGAAGTTTCATGCAAGCACAAATATGTCCCTACATATATATGATAAAGGACCGGAAACTTTTTGTTTATCTTGATCAAAATTAGGGAAAATTTTCTGCGAGATCGTAAGGCATCATGAAAACCCCAAAAATTCACCAAGAAAAGCCATGGGACCATATGTATTTGAGTGCGGTAAAATCACAAATAGATATCGAGCTTCAATTAGACAACAGCAGTGTTTCAACAATTAGTTTATTAATAACGCCTTTTAATGAGATAATTGCTAAGAATAGCATTGCCGGCAATGGGGCCACTATTTAGTAATTTATATTCTATAATGGTCTCAAAATATGTCAAAAATTGTATTTAAAGAAAGATTTAGAGATAAAAACGCTTTACTAGTGTTGTGATATGTGTGAATAATTTCATTTTCATGCTATAGTCTGTTTCCTTTTTGCATTCAAAATACGGGTAGGTACAGGATTTCATTGCCTTGATGTTTCTTTTCTGTTCTCATCCAAAATTTGGCGTACAGGCTTGATAGCCATATATAGGCCTAACTGTTTGCGATACTTGTTAGATCTTGTCACATCCTATGACACAGAAATCTTCGGATTTAACCCTCCCCCTTTTTTGGTAAAACCGGCTCCCATGGTATTTGCATACGCTAAACGATTTCACATCATTCAAAACCTTTTCCAGACTATTTGTATAGCTAATATAGGCCACCAGAAGCTGTTTTTGTACGAAAAGAAGCTAAAGTGTCCACATGTATCCAATTTATAAAGCTATAGTCCGCTATAAAATAGTGAATTTATTTCATATTGATCTGGTCCGAATTTTTAATTTGGTTTTCGGCACAGCGTCACTCAAATTAAATTCTCTGTTAATCAATATCAGAAGCACATGATTACTTCGAACAGGCAATACTAGCAAAGAGACAAAATATTACACCTGCATCACACAGTACCGTAATGTCAGTGTAATTGTTTACCAATTTTTAAACAGGGGTAGTGTCCAGAAATTGATTCTTGTGTATAATACAGTTTTCAATGAGATATTTTGCATAGTAGAATGAAGTCAAGCAATGTTCAAGTAACTAATGCCTTAGCGGCAAAAATATCAAATTTCAGAAATTGTTTATTACCGTATAGGTTACAATGTACCAAATAAAGTTATATGGGCGCAGCCATTAATTTATAGAGAACATGACATGGAGATAAAAATAGATGACTTTCTGTGATTGGTTGTTATATCATTTATATATTTTTCTTCTGGAAAGCATTATGAATGAAGTTTCATGCAAGCACAAATTTGTCCGTATATGTATATGATGAAGGGCCGGATTTTTTTATCTTGATCAAAATTAGGGAAAATTTTCCGCGAAATCGTAAGGTATCGTGAAAAACCATAAATTTACCAAGAAAACCCTTGGGACCATATATATTTGAGTGCGGTAAAATCACAAATAGATATTGAGCTTCAATTAGACAACAGCAGTTTTTCCATAATTAGTTTATTAAAAGACGCCTTTTAAGGAGATATTTGCTAAAAATAGAAATGCCGGCAATGGGGCCACCATTTAATACTTTATATTAGAATGACGTCTACATATAACATAAACATGAACCTTGTATGTGTTAATAGATATAGCTTCGCCATAGCTAATCTGTATCATAACAAGTTGATAAAATATTTCTAAACTATCTATGATTATAATTTTCATTTCAGAACAAAATCAATGGATCACCCTTATCGATAATTTTATTAAAAAAATACCTTTTATAAATGCTGATATGCAACCACTTAAACATTAGAAACTACAAGTGAAACTAATTGATATGAAAGTGCATCCAATTTTAAATAAATAATATTTTGTAAGGTAGACCTATCCGATCTTATAATGATCGAATTGACCTTTATGTACTAAAATAGAGAGATCGGTCATATCAACAGCATACCAAAAAGTAAAACAACAAAAAACACCGAACTCTAAAGAACTCACTGCTTTCGTTTGTTGTTAAGTTGGAATGATAATAGTTTATTCAGACTAATTTCAGTTAAGACACACACAATGTCTACCATGCAAAACATGCATAACCTTGAACTTCAGCTTTATCACAAAATGTCCTAATGGCCAGATTTGGTTATTTATTAATGGATCTATTTCAAATGATTTACTTCCTTGTAAAAAGAAATCCATCCATACGCGTACATTTTTGGCTACAAAATCAAAATACGATGATTGTGTGCATTTTCGGACCTTTGCCTCTACCTAGGATACGAATGATCTGTTTCAAAGATTTGCTAATAATGATGAGATTGAATCCCTAGACACAATAACGTTCTGGATTTTTGATGGCGGATACTGTAAAATATGCTAAAAAAGGTTAAGAATTATTGAAAATCAACAGCGTTAAAATAATCAAGAAATTCGTCATATTTAAATTGATTTGTAAAACTTAAATTATTTTGTAATATCATAACAATTTCTTTGTCCTGTTTGTAGTATTATGGCCTGTTTAAAAAAAACCATTCAAAATCTTAGGACCAATTTTTACCATTCGTGAACTTACACCTTTTTAAAGAATATGAAACTTTACTTTTATCATCATAAAGTAGTGAGTTATAAAGATTTAGAACTTAACCTGTAAGATTGGTAAAAATATCTTAACTGGTTTAGTTTGCAGTTTGATGGTCAATTCAATTACTGTGAACGTATGTGTGCAAAGAGAGATGCAAAAGAGGGACGAACGATATCAGAGGGACGAAAGATACTAGAGGGACGAAAGATACCAGAGTGATAGTCAAATTAATCCATTTTCAGATAAACAGATTAGGAACTTAAAAAAAAATGTCATTGTGACCTGTTTAGAATGAGATTCTAGAAAGCGGGTACTTAATAGTCGTCATTTTTATTCTTTCAGCCAGATTTTCTTTATTTCATTATTTCGCCCATCAATTTATAATTCGTTGCCATATCCAGACTCTGAAGTGTAAAACATATTGTTTTGATCTATTTATTTAAAAAAATCGATCATTCCAGAACTTGTTCAAACTAAAATTTTAATAAAGAATAAGAAAAACGGACTGATGACAATTCATAAATGTATTTATATTGTGTATACACAAACAAGATTTATTTGACAATGTCGGATAATATTTTTCATTTCAGATTTAGAGTTGCTACACCAGTCTTGATAATCTAATAGTAAATAGATCCTACAATTTAATGCGTTTTTTGATCGGGTTTCATTACTACATATTTGACATAGATAATCTACTACTTGAGTATTTATACAAAATAAACTCTTTTTTGGCATTTAACTGTACTAATTGCGCTGCACATATGCGCATTTTGACCACAAATGCCTCTATGGTGAAAAACAAGGGTATTTATTCCATTACAAAATTTCATATCTTATTCAACATGTCGAACAAATAAAAAAAAAAAACATAGACAATAACTGTTTAGTGTCTTTAAATATCAGCTGTATGTGAACGAGGCTAGGAAACAAGGTGTATGCGAGCTTTTAGCGAGCTATTACACCTGTTTCGAGCTGAGTACAAATACAGCTGATATTTAAAGACACTAAACAGTTATTGTCTTTATCCTGCAATTAATTCTGTATTTTATTTGTGTTTTGAAAGACACAAGAACACATGTTTTGCATGTAGTTTCGATTTGAAATCCCTTGAGACCACGTGTAGAAATATGATACAGTAACCACACATTCAGCTGAAGCCGGGTTCGCAAAAAAGAATCTGGAATGGTCAACAATAATTCATCGAATAATTAGCTATTTTAACATAACGAATATTTTCAACAGTAAAAACAAATAACAAAACATTGTCCAATTTGAAACAGGGGTGTATGAGTTGTCCTACGCCTCAGACTCAACATTCACTAAACATACATGATGAAATGGACATGGTTGTTTTTGTTACACAATCAAACACATTTAAGTTTTGAAATCGATAGTTGTTCATGTGTGTATGATATCAGAAAATTGGTGTGATTCTTATTGCTCTAAAGAAATGTTTGAAAACAAACAGAACGTATAAAAGTAATCGTTAATTCGCAATTAATAAGTCATTGGAATGCAACTGCAATAAACATTATGAGGTCACGCAGGTTCATTCAAAACTCAGTCCGGCAGTGGGCGGAGCTTTAAAGCGATGTCTGTATAGTATACAGATACAGCATAGCGATATCTGTAGGGCTGTATCTGTATAGTAGAACACCCAATTGCAGAATAAATATAAATATCGTAATAGATTATTGGTCTAGCAGTTCATTATCCGAGTATTCTACCGGCTTATTCTCATTTCGTCTTAGCTGTCAAAATTATTATAAAAAAATAGTCCCATTTCGCCTAGTACAAATTTTCAGGTTACAAAGAATAAACTAAAGCGATAGTGGAAGTTTGATATTTGTTTTATTAATGTTGAAATACTTTTTAAAAAGATGTGTTTTTTTTTTTCCCAATGTCTCACTTTTGGAATACTTCTTTTAAGAGTGGCTAATATTTTTTATTTTCTAAAAATGTATTTTCAAATTAGCAAACTAATAAATTTACACGTAATATAGAATCGCACGAGCGAAAAGCACTAAAAATCTTATCGGGGCCTTTTATAGCTGACTATGCGGTATAGGTTTTGTTCATTGTTGAAGGCTATACGGTGACCTATAGTTGTTAATGTTAAACAAGTCTGTGGGAATACATGGTTTTTTCATCCTTCCTTTAAACTTATTGTGTGTTGCATAATGTAAAGGATAATTAACTAAATTATTTAGATTTTTCTCACTGCATACAATAGAATGAAAATTTTCAACTTATATTAAATATGAAACGAACAATATTTCAAGAGAAGCAACTTTCCTACTCAATTGTAGATTTTTCTAATTTCACAACTTTTGAAATAAAAAAAAATGGTCACTTTTATTAAAAAGAATCATTCAAGAGAAACAATTCCCTAATAACATGTTGTTTAAATTGCTATAAAAACACAGAGAATTAATTTGTTTATTTAATATTTTTATCTAAATTCACATTTTGCCTTAGTTCAATTCCCATCTGGCCTTAGTATATTTTTTTACCTTTTTTACCTGGAATTCACAGTTAAGGCGAAATGAGAATGACTTATTTTTAATTCAAAAATTATTAAACAAAAGAAGAGCTTAAAAACGAAAAAAATGATAATGAATGCTGCCAAAACCCGACAAATAACTGAGCCATAAATACAAAATGTAAGTTAGTAATATCATCTGAATTACTATTATTCATTATTTGAGTTGAAATTCAGTTTGGACCAATGTTAAATGAAAAGTTTGTTTTGCATAATTCATTTTAGCTTCAACCCCTGCAGAAGATAATAACTGTGTCTACGAATCTATTATAATTATTGACTCCTTTTTAGTTGTTTGACATAATATAGATCGTAAATTGCAGCTTAAGATTTCCTTAAGATTATATGTCATTAAAAGCACACAGTTTCGACAATACGTATACATCTAAATTGTGGGTTATGGAGCCTTCGATGTTCACTTAAAAAACAATCATTTGTTCCCTAGCACTTGGGCCTGTAAAATAGATCAATTTAAGAACCTTTTATTTTTTTTATTCTTATAATTATGTTGAAAGAAAAGGAAATATTTTGCAAACAAAGATCACGTCCTTCGCTCTTAACACTAGCTCAACATTTTCAATAAGTGTCGACTGAAGTGACAAAACCCAAACAAATAAGTCGGTAATATTGGGACAGTAACGGAAATGTCCAATAAATAACATATATTGCGTAATCCAAAAATATGAACGTAGATAGCAAAAATTTCCCGGTTTATGTCCGAATCGGGGGATCTTTCTAAAAGAATTAAGAAAAAATGTGTCACGTAAAAGCAAATTTTTTAAAAATAATTTGTTAAAAAATGTTATTTATAATTTTACAATTCCACATTTCTTTTACCGTATGTAAGGTAACCCTACATATATTTAAATATAGTCTTAGACGGCGGAAAATCAACGTGGGTAATTTGCATAATTAGGTCAGTAGTCCCATTAATTAACGACATTGTAACCAAGTGATGCATTAACTAAAATGAATGCCAGGAAATAACATACACTGATAATATCGTTACTTGTTTACATATTTGATCAGAAAAAAACAACATCATAAACAATCTACAGAAATCAAGTTTGCACATATAACAACTGCTGGACAAAACAAAAAAGGCATGGAGATGTCCATGGTAGTGGGTGGCACCACCACCCATGGCATATTTTTAACGACCTGTCATTTTCCAATCGAAATCCGTGAACTATGACAAGCCGAGCATAACCATCCAAATGAAAAAAATATATCATATTCACATTTTGTTTGTTAAGTTACAACTACAGTGTTATCCATCGATAAAATTTAAGACTCATTTGTTTTGTAGAATGGCGAGTAATTGTGGTGTATGTAATTTCCGAAACATCAACAAAGCATCAGTAGTGTGGTGTTCAGAATGTGACGAGGGACTTTGTGGCGAGTGTAGAGAGCACCATTGTGCATCAAAATCAACTAGAAACCATGACACTATTTCAATTACAGAATATCAGAAGCTACCAACAAATGTGTTAGAGATAACACAAACATGTCAAAAACACAAAGAACACTATCAAACATTCTGTAAGAAACATGATTGTCCGTGCTGTAGGAGGTGTGTTATTGAAACACATAATAATTGCAATGATTTGACAGCAATAGAGGACATCGTCAAAAATGTCAAGTCATCGAATGCGTGGTTAGAGGTAGAGCAAATATTGGTCCAACTGTTGAAAAACATACAAAGAATTCGTAACGATCGCACAGAAAATTTAAAATGTCTACAGGATCAGAGAGTAGAGATTGAAGGTGATATAAACCAAACCCGGAAAATGATCAACGACCGCTTAGACAAAATACAGGACAAAATAATTAAAGAATTATATGCTAATGAAGAAAATGAAAGTAAGAGAATAAAGCTGTTGTTGTGTGAGATTGAAGACATTGAAAAGGGAATTTCTGACCTCCAAGGAAACCAAAATAATATCAGGCAACATGCATCAGAACTTCAAACATTTTTAGCATTAAAGCACATTGAAAAAGAGGTTTCTGATAAAGCAGAATGTATTCAGTCCGTCCTTAAGAACGAGGACATGACGATAAAAACACTGGCTTTAAATATTAACAAAGACGTACAAAACATTTGCAGGGCTGATTGTTTTGGGTCCGTTATTGTTAATTCAAAATCGTGCAAAGTTGTTAATGACAGTAACAAAAACAAAGAAGCTCAGATGATGATACCTAGTTTAATTTCCAAATGCATAGATGATATCAAACTAAGCAACATAATGCGAATTGATTTGCAATCTGCTGGAGTTGTTACAGGTTGCGCAATTCTACCAAATGGCAAGATGATGTTCTGTGATTCAAATTTAATTGTGTTGAAAAGCAACGGTATGCATGAGTTTGGAATTCAGCTAGATACACGCCCATTTGATTTAGCATATTTTGAAAGAGAAAATTCCATTGCCGTTACAAGTGGCGGTGGTTCAAATGTTATTCACATTATTGACCCTAACAGCAGAAGAATCAAGAAAACTATAAAAGTTAGGGATGCTCAATATGGTATAGCACTGAATAAAACTGTCCTGGTATACTGTAAGTTAGGTAAAGGAATAATGGAAGTTCAACTGAATGGTGAATCAGAAAAGGCACTTGTTCAATTTAAAATGCCACCCTATTCGTATGTTGCAGTGCATGGTGACAATATTTATTATACAAATAGAGACAACCATTCTGTTACATGCTATGATATCCATGGAAATCTAAAATGGGAATTTAAGGATACACAAAACCTGCGATATCCACAGGGTATATCTGTAGACAGCAATGGTAACGTGTATGTTGTCAGTACGGATACACACAGCGTTGTCATTATTTCCCCTGATGGAAAGCGTTGCAGAACAATATTGTCCTCTCGTGATGGCCTCAATATTCCACGTGCAATGCATTTCGAACCAACAAGTAACAAGTTGTTAGTTGCAAATCAAACTAAATTTGCATTTCTATTTGATGTTTCCTAAAATAACTTCTGTGAACTTTTAACTGAAAACCTATTTGTTTAAGAAATTATTCATGAGGGCTTGAATTATTTCGATTCTTATAGGACAAATTCGGCAATTCTTTTGGATCGAAGCGCTGTAGGTGGAGGCGAATATTTTGGCGTTTTTATAAATAAACGCACTATGAAATTGGCGTTAAAGAACGGAGCAACCTGAATTAGTGACATGCTTAAACTATTTATAATAACGTATTTAAATATTTTAAATTTTACAGCTAGCTACACCTCTCAGTTGTTTGACAGTCGCATAAAATTTTATGATATTGACAACGATGAGTGAATAGAATAAACATCCATGGACATTGTTGGTTTTCTTGTGTGCGCCTCTCCTTGCTAATCACAAAATTTCACTTATTATCAGGATTAAACTTTCTGAGCAACATAACGGATGTGAAGCAGGTTCTACTTTCCAGTCAAGAGTATCTGATACCCCTTCCAGTGTTTGGTCAATCTATACTGTTCATGTTGTTGTTTTGGCTGTTGTTTGTCTTTTCGTCTTTTTTTTTCGTTCTTTGCCATACAGTATTCATTTTGTTGATGACTAATGAGTTGGGATATACTTTTAATATCTGTCGTCTCTCTCCTGTAAGATAAACTATTATACTTTACCACAAAAAAACTGGATATCTTCTCCTGCACTAGATAGTGGATGTTTACTTTTTTCGTTACAGTAATGCATTGTAAAAATTTCGATGTTATTTCAAATGTGATAGTTTCAAAGAGTGTATCTATAGAGAAAACATCTAGGCATCTTCATTTGATATACTTAGTATTATTGTCTTATATTGTCTCATACATGAACTTTTCCTGATGTATTACATGTATTAGCTACAGTGATATCATATTGGAATACCCGTGCTATAATAACTTTATCGTGTTTAAGAAGTAGTTGTGCCTCTGTTGCATTCCTTTCTTCTTCAAGCTCTTGTGAGGTTTTTTATGAACATATAACATTATAAAGAACTTGTAACAGATATAACAATAAACAATATATATACAACAGTAGATGCTTTTTCAGAAGATCTTGCAGTCAGTGCCATTAAAGAAAATTAAAATATATGTACAATTTAGAAAAAATTAGAGACAAAAACACTTTGATACCATGAGGAATGCATTTAAAGTATTACTTTTATAATTCAATTTGTCATTTATTTTTACAATCTATATTTATTGTTAAAACTAACATAAAATATTATTGTATCTGATAGCACAATTTATTATGTACTGAAAATCTAACGGGATATTTTTTAACCTCTTCCTTTTTTTTTTATAAAATTCTTTACAATTCTCAGATGCCATGCCACACAGTGGTACATACACATTTAACTCTAATTATATTTTCTTCTTTTTTTCTTCATATAAATAGAAAAAATTTAATTTACAACAATGTTTATTGTCATAAATAAATATATATATTCAAATCTATCACTAATATTACTGTATGTATGTTTGATGTGTTGTATTTGTTGTAAATCTTAAAAACAATAATAAAAAACTTGTAACAGAAAATGTAAATAAACAATGTGATAATTGCGTACATGGAAAAATAAAAAGAATTTAAGTTACTTTCAAGTAAATATAAATAAAAACTAGTCTTTCCCTTTAAGGTCGGATGTTTGTAATCGCAGCTACATTAAGGACGCAATTTTGTAAATTTGACGAAAAAAGGGGGGTGAAAACGGAATTGTCAGAATTGGCTTAATGTCAAATATGTCATAGTCGTACATGGACTATAACAAAAGGCCGTCTGATTTCTCATCAATGAACATAAAAATATGACCCCGTGACCCTAACACTGTCACGTGACATGCCATTTTCATATGTTAAAACTGTCGTCTGTAACCTTCTTCTTTTACCCTTCACCATTCTCATCCAAATTTTAACAATAGGTTAAGCAACTACCAGTGTCACTTAAAAGTGCTGGGGGTTAGAACAGTTTGTTAAAAATGTTTATTTAGAATGATTTTACGTCTTTGAAGGTCAAATTCCGTGATTTTGTCAACTTTGCTTACCTCGTATGACTCTCAGAAATAAAATTGGAGAAACCCCCAGCAAGATTCATGATCGTATTTAAATTCTTAAAATAATTTTCTTCAGTTGGTGGCATTTGTTTGAGAATAAAGGTTGTGCTAGGTCAAAATATTGAAAATTAAACGAAAATTCTATTGTCGGCAATATTTTAAAGCGCAACAAAGATAACGATTTTGAATCGGTACCGGGGAAAGCGAGGGTTGTTTCCGCGCTTAATGAGAGATGATATAATACGTTTTTTAAATATAAAAGCCGGTGTTTTTAAAATTTATAGGAATATTTACACTTTGTGTGAGTGAATAAAAGTACTCAAGATATATAAGATGTGTCCGTTTTTATTTATGGGACCTTATATTGATTTACAAAAAACGGCAAAGCTTTCAATCTACATGTATCTGCAATGATGTTAAATACAATTTTGTCAACATGTGACTTTTCATTTTCAAAGAACCTATAATCTTTAAACTTAACAAGATACATTTAAGTGTATACCATGTATACTCTGATATATCTGAAAAAAATTGCAAGCATAATACATAATATTCCAACAGAAATTAAGGAAGAAAAATTACTCTACATTTTGTAATGAACTTAGACAAATGTTCAATGATGTTAGACAAAGAATAGATTTTACTTTTACAAACTTATGAGTTTTCAGTCTGTGATCTTACAAATCTAACAATGCAATAACAAAATCTCCAAATTTCAGTAGTAATATAACCCTTTTTTGCAACCCCATTTATACCAGTAATCAGTGTCAGATATGCAAGAATAAATTTACAGAAATTCTATTTGTTAAAATGTGACCGCAAAATCAACCATTGACATATTTGCAACATAAAAATACTAAACAAAATATAGAAATAAATATAGAAATAAATATATCTTTAATAAAATTAACGGTATCAATTTTCTTGCACCAGATGCGCATTTCGACAATACATGTCTCATCATCTGTTACACTTACTTTTAAAATGCAAAAAGCGTGAGTGACCTATGGATTATAGTGTTTTGTCATATTAAATAACGGTCAATAATTTTTTATTTTCAGCAATAAGAACAAATAATTTTCATTCCTCACACATATCTTCTTCAGTTTAATTTTAATTTTGAATATATGATGCTTTCTACGATTGAAAACATTTATAACAGTGCTTACAATGAATTACCGTGGTTTCCAAGTGATATAAAATTAATGCGTTGTTCGGTCATTTGTTGACTATTTTTCTCTATTTAAATTCCTCCATAAGATTTTTTTTAGCTTTTGATCATAAACAACCTTCTGTCCAAGTTTCCTACAAATCCAGGATAGTTTAAGAAAGTTATTAAAATTTTAAACTTTAACCACAGAGTATTTGTAATGTTTACTAGAATAAAAACTCCATTTATAAGTGAAATAGGGATAATCGAGTTTCTTTTTTACAAAACTTTAACCGCAGCGTGAATATTTGTGGAAGCCGCTGCCAATGCAATGTAGAATCGTGATGTCTCCCTTCTATGACAAAAGTCGGAGAATCAACAAAAATGAGATGTGGTATGATTGCCACACATGATCAGACACAAAATGAAGTGGCGATAAGCAATAATATGACTTCACACAGTCTTAAATAAGTTAGTGCTCATAATATAAGTAAAACAGCATATTCCAGATAGTAAAACTTACAAGTACATGGTCAGTATGGACTTCTTTTACATCAATAATTGAAAAGGGCAATGACCCAAGGAACTCATCATTTCAGTTTCATTTTTTCATGCCTCCTCTTCTTTATTGCTGCCATGTTCTTAATGATGAGATATTTTAACCTACCCAGCAACTGTAAAGTGCTACAATTTTAATGGAAATAGCACATAAACAGTTACCAGCCAGGTAATATGGCATAATGCCAAGAGTTACCCTGCCTGATCTTCTAGGAAGCTATATATAAAGTGAAAATAGCATGTGCATGTAGAATAAAAAAGTTTACATCAGCAAATGCCATCAAATTAAAAAACTAAATAACATAATGAATATAAACAAAAGTGGAAAAACTATATAATGTCTATGTACCAGACCGTATGAGTTATTGGACTGTACGCGTACCGTCTGGACTGTATGCATACTTTTTTTAAATACTCATATGGTCGACCGTAAGCGAACGGTCTAACTAGTATTAAGAAGTTAGTCAAGTTTATTGGATACAAATGCATATAACAGATCAACATACTTTTACTCTCAAATTAATATAAAAGTTCAACTGTAATTGAAATAAGAAGTTTATAAATATTCAAACTATTTAAAAAAAGTCACGCTTGTTAAATCTGTTAATCTCTTATATTTAGCATGTCGATCAGTAATTCATCACTTGAATTATGGCCACTGAAATTGAAGTTATGGGAAGTAAATATAATGTGGGAGGGAAATTGTTTTATAATATTTAGCAACTTTACAAAAAGTGCAAATGCTTAGGATCATGCATGAACTGCAACATGTTAATATAAAAAAAATATTACGTTACTTGTGGTAGCAAGTGTCACCTTGGGCGAGAGAACAAACATAGCATTCAGATTTACAATTAATCAATTGTCTAATTTCAATTGTTTGCTTGTTCACTTTATCCATCTTATGGTAATAATTTCAACTTTTAAAACTAAAAATAAAGATTTTGATAACTCTTTATTTCAATTTAACCCAAATGCGGCGTAAAGCAACCAACAATCAATCAATCAATGATTTAAATACATGTATGGTCAGGTCCAAATACTCATGTGGTCTGGAACACCTATATGGTTTTAAAGCTGACTTTGAGGTATAGGCTTTGTTCATTGTTGAAGGCAGTAAAGTGACATATATCTATTAATTTCTGTCTGGTCTCTTGTGGAGTGTTGTCTCAATGACAATCATATCACATCTTCTTTTTTGTATATATTATCTTGCTTAAATAACTATATCATTTTAGTAAGTTGGTAGTCATCCAGAACCGGCTTAATATATATGATATTCAAGATTTACATGTACAAATGTATTTTGGTACAAATGTACATACATGTACGATGAATGTATTTAACTCAAAGCTGACATGTCAACATAGCTGGCTAACTTAGCATACATTTGAATTTTAATATTTATTTCTCACTTGCCTTCCTTTCTGGTATGCAATTTCTGGATATAGTAAAATTGTACCCAGTTTTAATGAAAGGACTGAAGCTCTCATGGAGTCATTCTAATAGTGACATCATGACATAACAATCAGATATATGTCCATATTAAAAGTTATTTTAACATAGATGACGGGAAATGTTAATTAATGTTTATGTATATACACTGTATCTGGCACATGACTTCTTTTCTGGCATATATGTGCCTATGTCATGTATGTACAGTATATTGAATTTTTGTATCCAGTATGAAATAAAACGCATTCAAAAATGATGATATGAAAAGCATTATGTCCATAGGGCATTATGTGATAATTATTACTCAAACTGACTATATATATATATATATATATATGTTCCGGACCATACGAGTATGGGCATGACTATATAGGTATTATTAGTTACATAGTGTGCTACATGTAGTGACCTAATACGAAATATATGGGGTCAGTAAATTCCATATGGGGTGAAAGCGAGGCTCGACTCCCCATATTGAATTTACTGACCCCATATATACCGTATCACGTCACTAGCACACTATGTAACGAATTTATTTTACCGACTATCTTAACGTGTGAAATTTAGACTACTATCAAAATGAGCAAGTCTTCAATACTGTTAGCATTAAGAAGCTTTTTCTGGCGATCCTACAAAAACAGATGCCAATATATATAATAACAACTTGTTTGGTTTAAATGCATTTCATGAATTTATTTTCATCTTAATCATCAATTTCGTAGCTGTTGAACCGTTAAGATTTTTTCTCAGTACCTTTTGTTTTTATAAAGCGAAGCAACACCACTACTAACCATGTATGAAATAAGCCCCACCTCCCTTTTGCCTAATATAGAGTATTAAGGGACAAAACACCACTACTAACCATGTATGCAATACGCCACGTCTCCCTACTAACCTGATATCAAATATACACAGTCTCCACGAGGACGCTTTTAACCGATCATATTCCTAGAAATGTATAGGAGGTAAGATAAATACTCATATGGTCCAACTGTACGCATATGATCTGGGTAATTAACACGTTTTCTAAACTCTTCGTAAGGTATGTCAGACCCTTCTAGTCATGTCATTAAAATGGTAATTTTATTATATTTTTATAAGATTTTTTTTTAACTAAATAAAAAAAAGCAGTTTCACACATTGAACTTTACACATTACTTGTAAGAACAATCAGAAGATCTCAAAAATCAAAGGGCGTCTGGTGATTTACCACATTTATTGTGTAAAGTAGATGACATCACCGCCAAGGACCATAGTTTAAAGTTAATTTATAATAAAAATGTGAATGGAAATGGGGAATGTGTCAAAGAGACAACAACCCGACCAAAGAAAATATTTGTTCTGTGATTATACTAGAAGTGTACTGCAGTCATGTTGCGATATTGAAGATCTAGAGCCTCTTAAAGACACTACAGACACATCAGTATGGCCCGAGACCTTGATATCACTGCACGCAGCTGCAAAGAATGCTAGTTTAATTTTCACTTACAAGTAAAACATGCAAAAGATGTTAATGAAAAGATTTGTGCACAACCAAGACGTGCAAATGTAAAAAAGCTAAGATATAAACGTGTGGAAGTAAATGCCATCCTAAACATACAAACAAAAATACAGTTAGAGATGAAAACTTATGTACATGTACCTCAAATTATCATTATCGTTAGAAACTACTGATTCAATATACTGTACAGCTTTTAAACATATGCTAACTAAACTAATCATTAAGTCTATTCCAATCGGTCATAGGAAAGTGCCAAAGTAAAAATAACAAGTATTGAATGCGTGACATCACAATTCTTAAAGGCAAGAACAACCAAGAGACGAGGATAATATTGAGCTACGCCTATTAAACGATAACTTTTAGAATTTTGAGAGAATTACTGCATAGCCATGATAGCTATCACAAAATGAATGACTGAAAGGGCTTGACCACACATTCAGCAAGATGGTCTGCATAACTGCACCAATTCTGTATAAATATATCACTTTCCTGGCTTGAAAACTATATGAATATGATAAGGGGGTATAATTTCACCATATTGTAACAAATGTGCCCCCCCCCCCCTTTTTGTGTATATCTTCATTTGTAAAGGAAATGCATCAAACATTCATTAAAATCAACAAACATGTGAAAACAATAGAATGGATCAGTGCAAATAACTTCTTTTAACCGAGAAAATGCATAAATTAGGCTAGTTATACCCCCGACACTGTCGGAGGCACAACATCACAAGTCGGAGGCCTGAGATTTGCAGACTACTCCGTTTCAACGTACCGTTTCCATTTTTTGTGATGTTGTTGGGTTAATTCTTACTAAATATCTATCTAGATTAACACAAATTCCACATTTCTGTCCATATTTCCTATTTTTCGTCACATTACAGGTGCTCGAGAAAAATATTGATGCAAGCTTCTAAATGAAGCAGGTATTTTTTGATTGGCTAAATATTCGTAGAGGGCGGGGCTTAATACTCGACAGAAAATCGCCTAAATCATATAATTTATCCATGACTTTTTACAATTTTTCTATAATTACCCTGACTTGCACCATTCCGCATCCTAAGGCAACGATTGCTGCAACGCTGCTTCATCAAAAGATGGTGAACTGGACATTTTTTCTTCTCCATCATGGCGGCGTGTACAACGACGCATGAATATTTAATGAGATTGAACGGAGTTATCTGCCCTTGTCGAAAGTAGTGTGAAAACGGCCTTAATGTAGCTGCGATGCTCTGTGTGCGAACATTCATTTTAGATGCTACAGTGCCTATAAATTGAAAATACCATTGTCGAACGTGGACCCAAACACTTTCGAAAACATATCTTTTTACGGCTTCACAAGCGTCAACAATTTATCGTTACGTCTCCTCAGCGATATAACGTGAGTTGAACTCCCCCTACAACTATGCCTTTAATTTGCAATTACACGTTTCCAATGTCTAGCATTATGCAATACTTTGAATACAATTAAGTTCAACAAAACAATGTGAATATAGTACAAATCATAAAATCTCCAATTGTAAAACTTTAGGTCAATTAGCATATGTTGGAAGCATTAGGTAAGCATTAATTAAAACTGTAATTATAATTGCGATCAATGCTAGCCTACATATGGTGAAGTAAAATGAGCAGGTTCGGTTTATTCGTTGTATCATGATTCTTACAAGAGGTCTCTCCTCATGCCAAGTACGCAATACAAGGTTAACAAAAAGCACGAAACAAAAGAAAATATATAGAATAGTTAACCAGATGATCAAAAACTGATTACTGTTTAGCAATTATCAGTTAAGCAATATTGCACTCGACTCATTTGTCCCATAAGCACTATTTTTTACTAATTGTAATGCGTCATCTCACTATACATGCTATATTCATAGGAATTAGTAACGCAAACCAATATTGTAATTTAAGATTTGACCAGTTCTAAATGAAGGAACACCAAATGAGGTCACATGCTATATTCATAGGAATTAGTAACGCAAATCAATATTGTAATTTAAGATTGGACCAGTTCTAAATGAAGGAACACCAGATGAGGTCACATGCTATATTCATAGGAATTAGTAACGCAAACCAATATTGTATTTTAAGATGGGACCAGTTCTAAATGAAGGAACACCAGATGAGGTCACATGCTATATTCATAGGAATTAGTAACGCAAATCAATATTGTAATTTAAGATTGGACCAGTTCTAAATGAAGGAACACCAGATGAGGTCACAAAGCAGGGGTTTCTTCTTAAAATATTCTAATAATCTCACCCGTGTTAATTGTATGTAATTTATTGTTATACATGTTTAAGTATAACATGTATTACACAAATAAGAAAACTTTTTTTTTTAAATGAGAAAATTAGCGAATAAGGTGACAATTACAGATAGGGAGCATAAGGGTTCAAAGGTATAGAGAAAGGAGGATGATTAGGCAAATAATATGGAATAGAGAAATAAAAGAATACAGAAACCATGCCCAGAATCCAGACTCTTTTTATGTTAGAATACTGTATAAATTGTTACAACAATATTGACCAGGATTTTGGAACACGTACATATCTGAATCCTCCCACATGTTTGGCTTTTCATTTGGTTATAAGCATTGTCAGCATAATCATAATCAAGCCAGCATAATTCGATTAACATGATTAATCTGTCTGCCTTTTTTTGCGTCTGTATTATCTCGAAGTTTTTCACTTCTTTTAATGTGCATAAGGTCTTTAAAGTAGTTCCTTGCAACAAGTTTGTCCCTTTATGCTGGTATATACGTACTTAACTGTTCATCTAACACCGCACAATTATTTTGGTGATCTATCTGAAATATTACAGTAAATTGATTTAATAAATAATATTATCAGTTTTTCAACTCAATTAAGCCACCTTAGAATTTTAAGGACACTAATTAAGAAGATGGAATTCTGACAATGTTAGAGCGGTTCCCGTAGCATAATTATACATGTCAAATTTCAACCACCATAATTTGATTTTAAAAGATGAACATGGAAAATAAAAAGATGAAAGTATATGTACATGAGATAAAATCAAGCAAACCCAAAATATAAAGATAATATCATCAATAAACCGAGCCTTTATTCCTCCTCCCCATCTCAATAGTTCAACGGCTTGTGACTGCATTACCTCGAATAAGAAGTGGCACATATACTGCACGAGGAGCTGTTTGCGAACCGGGTCCAAGGAATTTTTTGTTTGTTCTAAAGTCACCATGGTAGGAAAAAGAAGCATCACAGACATTCTTGGGTATAAAGTTCTAGGTAAAAATTAATTCCAACAAATGTTTGGAAAAATTACCCAGTCCCAATGATGAATTAATTCCCGAACTAGATCACATGCTCCAATCTGGCACTGTGAGGGTATGTGCTGAAATTTACTGTCTATCACATTGAACATATTTCCTGATGGAACTTATTAAGTGGAAGTTGGTAGTCTAATAGTAGGTGACGGTACAGCAGTTACTGCAGTGTGTGTTGTTTGGTGACGGAGAAAACTGTGAAGTTGGAATGAGTTGTCTCTGCTCTCTTGTAAGGGTTGCTGTCATGTTGCCCTTTGTCTGTCTGGAGTGACACTCTGAGATGTTGCACTTGGTAAAGGGTGCTATAAACAGTTTTGTATACAAAACTAGGGGTTATTCCCCGACTAAAATAACCATGGAGGGAAACCGCTGTTTATTTATTTAATTGGTGAAAAAGTATCATGTTTTTAATTTGATTGTAATAAATACAGAAAAGGGAGAAAAGACGTTCAGAGCAAACAAAAAAGGATTTTTACCATGTGTCAGCAATATATCGTTCAATGTTTTCTTATTTTGTTAAGTATAAAGGAACCAGTGGTTTACACTCACCAAACATATGTACCAATCTCTTATTTATGATTCAACTGCAGACTCTTGTTAAACTTTGAACCAGCAAAATCAAAATTTAGCACGAATTACGCATGACATACTGAATTCAATAATTTACTTGTCTTGTAATGCTGTTTCAATGTCATTATCTATCTGTGTTTATCAAGATGTCATCATAAATACAATATCAAGCACTTTTTTAGTTTTTCTATTTAGAAATACAGTCTTCATCTTTTTATGACTATTTATGACACTGAAAACATATATAGCATGGCACGACAAAATAGTTGTATTTTTAGAAAAATGTTCCTAAAACCAATGAAGTTGTCTTATTGGCAATCATGATACACCTCATTGTATTTATATAGAAATGACTTGAAATGACTTAATTTGGTCACTCAGACATTTCATATGTTTAACAAACAGAATGCAGTATTTACAGTGTAATTCGTATTTTTCCCTAAAAAGAGATATGTCCTACCTTCTGAATATACCCCAAAACGTTTCTGTCCTCTTTGAAATATCTACTAAAAAGTATATGTCCGTTGTGTCTTCTGTGCTGTTATTTGTCTGTTTGTGTTTTTAATGTTAGCCATGGCGTTGTCTATGAGTTTGACTGTCCCTCTGGTATCTTTCGTCCCTCTTTTATTATTGTGAACGAAAATGATTAGACTAATAATTGTAATCGAGACTTACAGAAACGCTTATATACTATTGTATGTCTTCACAATAAACGTGTATTGATAACTCTATTTTTTGAATATTTGTAACATAGAAATACATTTTCTTTTTATTAATCTTGAGTGTATTGTCCAACGTGCATGTATCGTCCCTTATCTGTGCGTGTCTTCACATTTGTGTAAATAAAAATAAATGTTTATACCTATTCCTGTCAGAAACGTAGATGTCTCCTTAAAACACTGACAAGTCTCATATACCATACCACATAGAACAGTAGATATTTCTAAAGAACACTGACAGGTCTCATATACCATACCACATAGAAACAGTAGTAGTCCCCTAATAAAACCTAACAAGTCTCATATACCATACCACAAAGAACAGTAGATGAGTCCTATAGACAAGAACTAGTCTCATATACCATACCACATTGAACAGAGGATGTCTCCTATAGAAAATTACTAGTCTCATGCATCATACCACATAATCTATACTAATATAGATACTAAGAGTAGAAAAGGAAATGTTCTACTTGAATGGAACATTTATCCTGCCATACTGGATACTTGATATTTATGCAAAACTGTATAATAACTATTCTAATTTTATTAACAAACTTTAATTCGACCTGTTGATACTGTTTATAATGCTTTTTTGTCATTTTTTATTTATACGGATCTTGTCTGTACACCAGGTTTGATTATTTGTAATATCTTCACTTATTCTTACAACATTTGTATAAACTTCAAGATTATAAAAAAACCGGTTTTTTTCTAAAGTGAACATTGATTGGTTAAATATTTCTCAGTCATGTCCTGTTTTTGAATTTGTTTGTTAGCTTTTTGGTCATGAATGTTTGTCTCTAATATTTAATTACTGTGCATTTGTATTCAGATATCGCAGATCAAATTTATTCGTTCATTGTTTAATCATACGTTTTTTGATTGAGTTAAGTCTGCCAATTGATATTTTATCGTATGTTTTTCTTTGTTGTGATGTTATGCTATTGTTTCAGAAAAAGGGAGAAGGTTTGGATCCATTAAAACGTTTAATCCCGCTGCAAATGTTTGCACCTGTCCTAAGTCAGGAATCTGATGTACAGTAGTTTATGTAATATATACGTGTTTCTCGTTTCTCGTTTTGTTTATATAGATTAGACCGTTGGTTTTCCCGTTTGAATGGTTTTACACTAGTAATTTTGGGGCCCTTTATAGCTTGTTGTTCGGTGTGAGCTAAGGCTCCGTGTTGAAGGCCGTACTTTAACCTATAATGGTTTACTTTTTAAATTGTTATTTGTATGGAGAGTTGTCTCATTGGCACTCACACCACATCTTCCTATATCTATATAATATACTAAGACACCATATTGTATACACAGTATACTAGTATCATATTCACAATCAATTCTAAATCTATTATACTTAATACATATGAAAATAATAATAAATGTATCATTTGGCTTTCTAGGGGGCTACTCATTAAAACTTACAAAAATACTAATTAAAATAACCAAATCGAAAAACACTACCTAAATTAGTTAGAAAATAAATTGCCTAAATTATGCAATTTTAAGAACCTGCAGTAGAGCCCTGACAGGTGAAAAATTTATTTTAGAACCTGACTGGTAGAGCCCAGACAGGTATAAATATTAAAAATGAGAATACCTGCGGTAGATCCCAACAGGTACTTTTAGAACCTGAGTGGTAGAGCCCAGACAAGTATGAATTTTGAAAACTGAGAATTCCTGCGGTAGATCCCAACAGGTACTTTTAGAACCTGAGTGGTAGAGCCCAGACAAGTATGAATTTT
Organism: Mytilus edulis; assembly: GCF_963676685.1. Lineage (NCBI taxonomy): Eukaryota > Metazoa > Mollusca > Bivalvia > Mytilida > Mytilidae > Mytilus > Mytilus edulis. Next base: position 17,586,606 of record NC_092355.1, on the reverse strand, counting down.
GAAAACTGAGAATTCCTGCGGTAGATCCCAGCAGGTACTTTTAGAACCTGAGTGGTAGAGCCCAGACAAGTATGAATTTTGAAAACTGAGAATTCCTGCGGTAGATCCCAGCAGGTACTTTTAGAACCTGAGTGGTAGAGCCCAGACAAGTATGAATTTTGAAAACTGAGAATTCCTGCGGTAGATCCCAGCAGGTACTTTTAGAACCTGAGTGGTAGAGCCCAGACAAGTATGAATTTTGAAAAATGAGAATTCCTGCGGTAGATCCCAACAGGTACTATTAGAACCTGACTGGTAGAGCCCAGACGGGTATAAATTTGAAAAATGAGAATTCCTGCGGTAGATCCCAACCGGTACCAAAACTAACTTAATTATCACCCTTAAATAAAACAAAGCCTTAATAATTTATAAGATGTATGAATGAATTGGGGGAAAATAATTTCCCTGAAATTAAGAAGGCCAAATTGAATGAAAAACATAAAACTAAAACAAACAAATCACATATTGTTATGAGTAGCCCCTTTTAAATAAACATATAAAAAATAACTGACATTAAACTATGACTATTAAAATTTTTAAGGTGCAGCTGGGGAAACGGTGGGTGGGCTGAATAAATTTTCCACAAGTACAAATATGACTGCTTACAGTGCCATGCTCAAACAACAACTGACCATCCTATCAAAATTATATACAGATGTTTCTCTGATAACATCCATGCTGTCATCCTGCTGCTTCCTATCTATGATCTAATACATATCCCTTAATCTCTTAATTAAAACCAAACTGCCAAGCTGCCAAGATGGAAAGCTGACCTTATTATTAATGAAAATAAAACCAGGGAAAGTACATACCCTAGGAATTTATCAAATATGTATAAACTCTAATTTAATTTTTAAATTACCATTTATACCTATTCCTGTCAGAAACGTAGATGTCTCCTTAAAACACTGACAAGTCTCATATACCATACCACATAGAACAGTAGATATTTCTAAAGAACACTGACAGGTCTCATATACCATACCACATAGAAACAGTAGTAGTCCCCTAATAAAACCTAACAAGTCTCATATACCATACAACAAAGAACAGTAGATGAGTCCTATAGACAAGAACTAGTCTCATATACCATACCACATTGAACAGAGGATGTCTCCTATAGAAAATTACTAGTCTCATGCATCATACCACATTATCTATACTAATATAGATACTAAGAGTAGAAAAGGAAATGTTCTACTTGAATGGAACATTTATCCTGCCATACTGGATACTTGATATTTATGCAAAACTGTATAATAACTATTCTAATTTTATTAACAAACTAATATACTAAGACACCATATTGTATACACAGTATACTAGTATCATATTCACAATCAATTCTAAATCTATTATACTTAATACATATGAAAATAATAATAAATGTATCATTTGGCTTTCTAGGGGGCTACTCATTAAAACTTACAAAAATACTAATTAAAATAACCAAATCGAAAAACACTACCTAAATTAATTAGAAAATAAATTGCCTAAATTATGCAATTTTAAGAACCTGCAGTAGAGCCCTGACAGGTGAAAAATTTATTTTAGAACCTGACTGGTAGAGCCCAGACAGGTATAAATATTAAAAATGAGAATACCTGCGGTAGATCCCAACAGGTACTTTTAGAACCTGAGTGGTAGAGCCCAGACAAGTATGAATTTTGAAAACTGAGAATTCCTGCGGTAGATCCCAGCAGGTACTTTTAGAACCTGAGTGGTAGAGCCCAGACAAGTATGAATTTTGAAAACTGAGAATTCCTGCGGTAGATCCCAGCAGGTACTTTTAGAACCTGAGTGGTAGAGCCCAGACAAGTATGAATTTTGAAAACTGAGAATTCCTGCGGTAGATCCCAGCAGGTACTTTTAGAACCTGAGTGGTAGAGCCCAGACAAGTATGAATTTTGAAAACTGAGAATTCCTGCGGTAGATCCCAGCAGGTACTTTTAGAACCTGAGTGGTAGAGCCCAGACAAGTATGAATTTTGAAAAATGAGAATTCCTGCGGTAGATCCCAACAGGTACTATTAGAACCTGACTGGTAGAGCCCAGACGGGTATAAATTTGAAAAATGAGAATTCCTGCGGTAGATCCCAACCGGTACCAAAACTAACTTAATTATCACCCTTAAATAAAACAAAGCCTTAATAATTTATAAGATGTATGAATGAATTGGGGGAAAATAATTTCCCTGAAATTAAGTAGGCCAAATTGAACGAGTAGCATGAGTGAAAGCCCCCAAGAAATGATACAGGTACATATATATATCTATATAGTTAAAATAAAAGATAAAAATAATTCAATATACATGTACCATTAAAAGAATAAGTACTTGAATATAATTTCATGTATGAAAATGAAAACACGCAAAATAAAATAACTACAATACTAAAATAATGAACAAAATGTAGTTCTAGGACTCCTTTGATGTAGAACAAAACATGTATAAGAATTAGGAACGACACATTCTGCTTGTGCTTTGCAAACAGTTGTTGGATCAGTTCGAATGTAACATTTATATCAATCAAATGACCATCTACCTAAAGTCTGAATAATGTGATCCTCAACCCCTGCTGCTGCTGCTGATGTAGCAGCACCAATTCGAAAAGAATGACCACAAAATTAACTATCATTATACCCTAATCTGAACAGCAAATCTCTAAGCAGAGATATTAATGTATCTCTAGACAAAGGAGCGTTATTATACTCATCACTAACAAATAATTAGGAATCTGGTCTAGCTCCCTAATTTTTTCGTTATGTAAATATCTTCGCATCAAATCAACTGGGTTGAAAATATACCTTCTCGAAATAGGTCACATTTTGAGGAATTCAGATGTTATGTGAAATTAAGAAAATTTTATGTCTAAATAAAATTTTTGAATTAAGAGTGTGTCCTGCCTTGCAATTTACTACTGTACGTAAATTCACCACATCGGAGAAATCCAAAAAGCTAGATAAAATGAGCACTGCAACCATAAGTCAACGAATTTGTTAAAGGGTCAGGATGCCCTATTCTTAAGTTATTATGCCTAATCCCTGCTAAATACAATTTAATTGTACATGTTGTAGCATGAGCTAGCTTAAGAGAAATCTTGCAATAGGTTACAAAATAAATTAAACAATCTTCATCTATTATTGGCACACTATTTATATACTTCTAAACTAGTCATACCATAAATGTTTTAAAACATAGAAAGCCAGAATAATAAGTCTAACTAAAACTTATACATAAGGATGCCTAGAAACCTGTGGTAGAACCCACAGGTGAAACAACAATTACCTGAGGTAGAACCCAGATAGGTAAAAATACTTGAATACTGTAGTAAAACCCTGACAAGCGAGACATATAATAACATATGGTAAACCCCAGATAGGTGAAAAAAAAAAAAACAACAACCCCAAAACAATAACATTTAGAAGACTAAAAAAAAAAGTAAAAATTCTTGAGACTGCATATAAAATAGAGCAGGTCTGCAAGCAGTGCTACATGTATGTGCAATGTACGTACTGTGATACAATGTTACTGGATTGATTGATTGATTGATTGCTGGTTGCTTAACGTCCGACTGTTCACTGGATATATGAATGTTGAACAGCTGCATCTGGCAAATACCGTAACTTTGAGTTCGCTGGAACTGACAAGTCATCTAACACTCCTTAGGCGGATTTATAGTTACAATTTCACCTACTATCATTCCTTGAGAACCATAAACAGCATTCCAGCTGGGACTATTATACTATAATAGTCCCAGATTCCTGCTGAAATATAAAACTAAAGCAGTATCATGTCTTATAAACATCTGGTCCAACCTAAACAGGTGAAAACAATATATGAACCTGTGCTAAATCCAGACAGGTAAAAACTTTGAAAATGTGGTATAACCCTGACAGTTATAAACATGCAATATCCAGTACCCAGACAGGTGAAAATCTGCAACCTATGGAAGGACCCTGATAGGTGAGCATTAAAATATACATGTGCAGAACACCTGTGGTTGATAAAACACGAGTGTTTAGATGAGAATCCTCAGGTAGATTTAAACAAAACTTGGGCTAGACGGTAAGGCACTCAACCCTGCATGATTGATTAATAGATTGTTGGTTGCTTACCGTTCAGTGGCCATCCTGCATGAAAACCTGCTATTAATCCATCAATTCAACTACCTAAAAATCCATAGTAGGGATGGTCATTCAAATACTCTGATAAACTGTTAGTTTTAAAGTGGAAACTGAAGTCTAAACTGACATGGGGATCTAAAATGTCTTCAAGTTGCCAGATCTGATACTCTGGGGCTCATATGGTCTCGGTTTTAAGTAAGTACAACATATATATATTTCCCCTTTACAAATCGAACAATTATGACTATTGCAATATCTCATAGCTGCGCATCCTCTGATACCTTGAAAATATTACAAATTTCCCAACCTAAGAGTAGTGTTTCTAATAGACCACTCTGCTGCTATATAGTACAGAAGCATACGAGCTGCACATTAACAATAGTAATATTCGTAGAAACCCATACCTGGGTAATAAGTGGTCATATATATATCTACATGATCCCTCCTATAAGATAAATAATATACTAACAAAGTAAATATTAATAAAACACTTCTATAATTACTTGATGAAAACCTAGTTAGCCTAGGGATGAATGAAATGAATAGCCCCCATGTAAATATTTTTTCAGACCCGGCATAATAAGGGTTGAGTATAAGGAGTTCGTACCTGCTGTAATGTCTCCTCAGTTGGGGAGAAAGGCAGTGATTTCAGTTGCATATCACCTTGTATTCCGAACACCACAAACTTCCTGGTTTTCTACTAGCTGCAGTCTCTGATATAGAATTCCTAAAGGAGGCTGCGTATCCTTCATATGTATGTAGTAGGGATAAATTTCTCCAATTGTTGACATGTCACATCGTAGACTTCCGGTTGAAGTGAAAGTAGAAAAATCGGCTGCTTTATGTTCTGTCAAGTATTTTCAGAAACTTATAAGAATTAAGATGATTACTAACTTCCGTTCGGTGATGAAACATAACATTTCCACTGAAGCAAGGGTGAAGAAAAATATGGACGCCCAGTTAGTTAAATCTTCTGTCCATTAATAAAAAGGTCACTGTGAAAGAAGTGGAATTAGAAACCACGTGGTCCTCTGTGTACTAACTGATGCATGTGGGATCGTGCACTACCATATAAGGTGTAGCTTGAATTTATCTGCTAAAAACGGAATATGTCCTCCATTTCGATTATATTGTCATTATTGGTAATAAAGTCTTGAAAAGGAATATTCTGCTTGACACATTTCCTTGCATTTAACGGTGCTGTTATTAACTGCTCAGTTAATCCCCGACCAAATAGCTACTGAGAAGCAAACACATTAACTAACAGCTAACTATAAAGTTGATAATGAAATGAATAATTAACAGCATCTTTAGAATCAGGTACAAATATAATATCCATGTTACAAACATCAACTTCAATACAAAGACGCTCCAAATGTACCATTTAACGTGTTTAAAAGTTTCGGTTTGATTTGCATCAAAAACTAATATAGCCACTTTCAAGAAAATGAAAAGTGAATAAATTTTCCACAAGTACAAATATGACTGCTTACAGTGCCATGCTCAAACAACAACTGACCATCCTATCAAAATTATATACAGATGTTTCTCTGATAACATCCATGCTGTCATCCTGCTGTTTCCTATCTATGATCTAATACATATCCCTTAATCTCTTAATTAAAACCAAACTGCCAAGCTGCCAAGATGGAAAGCTGACCTTATCATTAATGAAAATAAAACCAGGGAAAGTACATACCCTAGGAATTTATCAAATATGTATAAACTCTAATTTAATTTTTAAATTACCATTTGTGTTAATTTTGTCCAGTAAATGACTAATTATAATTAGTTCGCCGATTACAAACAGTCCAGTTTGCAGTGGACATTTTTTTAAACGACGACAAATAAAAACAAATTTGAACTAAAAAAAATAAATTAACTTGGCTATATTCATTAAAAAAAGAATCATTGTCATCTGTGACTCATGCAGAAATTTTTCACCACCAAACTTCTCAATGTATATATATTAGGTGTTTTAACGCCACTTTAAGGCACCGTATTTAGGCTATATCGAGGAGGTCAGTTTTTATTGGTGGAGGAAGCCATGTAATTCGACAGGAAAACTGACAATCCTAGCTATTTATAGTCAATTAAGATTGGATTCGGGTGCACCCACACAAGCAGGATTCTAACTCACGACCTCAGTGTTGACTTGCTAGCGATTACAGTAGTAACTACTTACCCCCGAGGCCCCTCCTGAATGTATTGGGGTTTCCGTCATGTAATATTGAATTGAAGATTGGCAGAAAGTAATCATAATAAACATGTTCATCCCCTGTGTTTTGTTGTTTAAGGGGCTTTCTGTAGATTTAACCTTACAGTCAGAGCACTATATATGAGAACCCTGTTTAAATGATTTCTTTAGCCTAGGGTTTTTTTTTGATATGTTGCCTTGAATATTATGGAACTGATGAAATGACTTTCGTACATCTTGGATGCATGATTTTTTTTATTAATTGTTATTGGCTTTGAACTATCTATCAGTTAACTGCAAGAACTCTCAGATATGTTCCTAGTGTTTCTTTGTTGTTGAAACGTAAAAATACCCGGCAACGTCCACTTGGATTTGTGTCCATATGATGAGTTAAGCTTTTTTCAAGTGATTTGTATTGTTTGTTTGTATGTTGTACTGTTATACCACTTTCCCATGTTAGGGGAGGGTTGGGATCCCGCCAACACGTTTAACCCCGCCAAATTATGTATGTTTGTATCTGTCCCAAGCCAGGAGTTTGTAACTCGGTTGTTGCCGTTGGATTAAGTCTTACATATTTGTTTTTCGTTCATTTTTTTTTTTATATGAATAAGGCCGTTAGTTTTCTCGTTTGAATGATTTTACATTGTCATTTCGGGGCCTTTAATAGCTGACTATGCGGTATCGGCTTTACTCATTGTTGAAGGCCGTACGGTGACCTATAGTTGTTAATTTCTGTGTCATTTTGGTCTTTTGTGGAGAGTTGTTTCATTGGCGATCATACCACTTCTTTTTTTTGTATATCAAATCATTAATAAGTATTGTTCCAAAAAAATATATGTCATAAGTCATATGTCGGAAACTGTAGTCAACTACCAATTATATTTTGGACACTTTTGATATATGCAATATATTCGAATATCTCACTATTTGCTTGTTTCCTTCATATATTCCATGCATTAATTCAGTGTTTGAATAAATGAAATTCTAGCTAACTACTATGATTTCAAAACGTTTGAACAATTTTAAATACCTTTTAAATAGCGCGCTACTCTTCAATGAATAGTTTACGCATAGCATGGTACATTTTCAAAATGATCAATTATATTCTATGTGTTTTTTTTATATTTTGTATGAAATAAAATTGAAAGTAATATGCTACTTATCATATTGTAAAAGAGGTTGAGCAAATAAAGGTGATATTCGAAACTCTCAACTTAAGTAAATATGACAATTCCATGACAATACACGAAAATTCGCTAGCAGACCAAACAAGTTTACAAAACAGTACCCCTAAACAAATTGAGAGTAATCTCAGTATAGTTATGTTTGGAGTCTAGTGAAAAATCTCTAAAAAGCTTCAGTTAATGACATCAGGATAAGATATTTGATAAAGGTTATTAAAAACCTGACTAAAATCGTTACACTTGTCACTTATTTCAACTGTATTGTATTTCTAAAACGTTTGCAACATTATGAAAAAACCGGCAATTTGGAAGGCCGCTTAAAAAAAACCTAAAATTTATCGACTCTCAAAAATAACTGCAATGTGTTATTGTTATTTTTCTCCGTTTTTTCTCTCTCTCCAGAAATCATAAAAGAATAACACGAATATAAGGCTGTTAAAAAAAAACTTATTCATTAAAAAAACAGAATATCTTGATGATCGGGAGAGTTGAATACATCATCCAATGCCTATCATCATTGCTAGATAAAAGAAAAAAGATTTAAAAGTTAAAAATAAATTTAGAGGTCAGATACACTCAATTCAGATCACAAACATATAATCTTGTATTATTTCAATTTTAGTTTCTTGTGTACAATTGGGAAATTAGTATGGCGTTCATTATCACTGAACTAGTATATATTTGTTTAGGGGCCAGTTGAAGGACGCCTCCGGGTGCGGGAATTTCTCGCTACATTGAAGACCTGTTGGTGACCTTCTGCTGTTGTTTTTGTCTATGGTCGGGTTGTTGTCTCTTTGGTACATTCCCCATTTCCATTCTCAATTTTATAATCTATTCTGATATCTATTAAATTATGATACTACATATAATGTAGCCATATACGTTATCTAATGTTTTAGAAGAGTATCAATTATGGGGCGGATACAAAATTAATCAAGGATATTTAAAGTTGTCGAATTTGCAAAGTAAAGGTATGTGAATAACTAGTTCAGTGATAATGGACGTCATTCGAAACTCTAAATTGTACACAAGAAACTAAAATTAAAAATAATACAAGACTAACAAAGGACAGAGGCTCCTGACTTGGGACAGGCGCAAAAATGCGGAGGGGTTAAACATGTTTATGGAATCTCAACCCTCCCCCTATACCTTTTAGTCAATGTAGAAAAGTAAACGCATTATAAACCATTCCGCTGTTTATACAAAAAGAGAATGAAATATACTAAAGGGACACTTGAACGCATAAGACGAAAATAAACTGACATCACAGCATCATGGCACAAAACATAACAAAACAAAAAAAAAAAACAAAAAAAAAAACAAAAACAAAAATAAACAAAACAACACAACACAGAAAACTAAAAACTGAGTAACATGAAACCAATTAAAAACCAGATATGTTCTCTTGAAAACGGCACATAAATTCACATCAATAAAGACTTCATTCATTTCCTAACTGTTTGCAATCAGGCATGCTCGACCAAAGAGATGACTGGGTTACAGAAATATGACGATCCCCTTGGTTAATTTCGTCCGACTATAAAACTTGTATGTCTATTCCTGTCAACATACATTCATTTTCAAGAGGCAGCCAATACAACTGTAATTAATCCCGGTTGATCAACATTTTTGAACCTCACTTTTTTACCACTTGTTAGTTAATTTTCGTCCTGAATATGAATCAAATATTAGTCACTGGATATCATGTAAGTAAAAGACAATCAGTCGATAGAAAAACTATCGTTTCTTGCAAATTTATCAGTGCAGGCGGTAGGTTAATGTATGAAAATGATATAGTTATCAAACGAAATGTTATGATCATAAATAGCAATATGGTCCTGTTATGTACTTTTAAAATTATAGAGTTGAAAGCATATATAATAATGTTTTGTAGTATGGCTAGTACTTGGATTATGTGTGGTGTCTGTGACTTCCGGAACATAAAGCAATCCTCGGTTGTATGGTGTTCAGAATGTGACGAGGGACTTTGTGGCGAGTGTAGAGAGCACCATGGGGCATCAAAATCAACTAGGAACCATGACACTATTTCCATTACAGAATATCAGAAGCTACCATCACATGTGTTAGAGATAACACAAACATGTCAAAAACACAAAGAACACTATCAAACATTCTGTAAGAAACATGATTGCCCATGTTGTAGAAGATGTGTTATAGAGAAGCATAATGAGTGTAAAGATTTAACAGCAATAGATGATATCGTCCAAAATGTCAAATCATCGAATGCATTTCTGGAGGTAGAGCAAATACTAGTCCAAATGTTGGAAAATGTACGAAAAGTTCGGAATGACCGCACAGAAAATTTAAAATGTCTACAGGATCAGAGGGTAAAGATTGAACGTGATATAAACCAAACCCGAAAAACGATCAACGACCATTTAGACAAAGTGCAAGAGAAGATCATAAAAATATTATATGATAATGAAGAAAATGAAAGTAAGAGAATTAAGCAGTTGTTGTCTGAGATTGGGGAGATCGAAAAGGGAATTTTGGACCTACAGGATGACCAAAGTACCACCAAACAACATGCATCAGAATTACAAACATTTTTAGGATTAAAGCACTTCGAAAGGGAGGTTTTGGACAAAGAAGAGATTATTGAGTCTGTCATGAAAAGCGAGGACATGAAAATAAAAACCCTTACTTTGGTTATTGATAAAGAAGTACAAAACATTTGCAAAACTGCTAGTTTTGGGTCCGTCAGTGTTGAGTCAAAGTCGTGCAAAATTGTGATTGGCAGTAACAAAAACAAACAAGCTCAAATGATGGTACCTATTTTAATTCAAAATGCATTGATAATATCAAACTAAACAACAAAATGCAAATCAATTTACAATCTGCTGGGGATGTAAGAGGTTGCGCAATTCTACCAAATGGAAAGATGATGTTCTGTGATAATAATAATCGAAATTTGATTGGGTTGAAAAGCAACGGTACGCATGAGTTTGAAATTGGGCTAGATACACGCGCATTTGATTTGGCATATTTTGAAAGAGAAAATTATATTGCCGTTACCAGTGGCTATCTTGGAAATATGATTTATATTATTGACCCTAACAGCAGAACGATCAAGAGAACTATACAAAGTAGTGAACATCCATATGGTATAGCAACGAATAAAAATGTCCTGGTATACTGTAAATCAGGCAAAGGAATAATGGAAGTTCAATTGAATGGTGCATCAGAAAAGCCACTTGTTCAATTTAGAATGCCATCCCATTCGTGTGTTCAAATGCATGGTGACAATATTTATAATACAAATAGAGACAAACATTCTGTAACCTGCTATGATATCCACAGAAATCTTAAATGGGAATTTAAGGATACACAAAATCTTCAACATCCACAGGGTATATCTGTAGACAACAATGGAAACGTGTATGTTGTCAGTATGGATACAAATAGCGTTGTCATCATTACCCCTGATGGAAAGCGTTGCAGAGCAATATTGTCCTCTCGTGATGGCCTATATATTCCGCGTGGATTGCATTTCAAACCAACAAGTAACAAGTTGTTAGTTGCAAATAAAAACAAGTCCGCATTTCTATATGATGTGTCTTGAAAAAAGAACTTTCAACTTTTAACTGCGAACTTCTTTGTAATTTATTGTTTTCATCATTTACCCTGTTTACGCACATATTCTCAGATAATTATAAAATGTTAGAAGTTTTTATTCAATGAGATGAAAAAACCAAATATAACCAAACCATTGTCTTTATCACGGAACATCATATTCTAATTTGATTAATAATTATTTATTCTTGTTTTATAAAGAGTTGTGCAGCTTATATACATTTGTAATAAATATGACACAAAAACAAAATCAAAACACAATTGAAATATATCAATTTTAAATTCATAGATTATCATTGATTAAATATGTATTACCACTGTTTTGAATAGATCATAGATAATGATATTTGAAATACGTTGTCCAAATTTGGGAAGCTGCTTCATTTTGAATCAATCTCTTTTAACCAAAACTTATCTAATCAAGTAGCATTACTTTAATTCCTAAGAATGTTGACGCTTTTCAAACTGTGTAGTTGCACATGTTAGTAACTGGTATTTTTAAGTATAAGTCGTCCTTGTTTTATTTTCGATAAATTACAAATAAGTTTTTAGAAAAACACGATACGTTCGTATATGTTTATATCACATTAAACGCACGCATAATTCTTGGTAGTAAGACAAAATATTATAAAAGAGTAAAAATGCAACAGCAACAAAGTTTAGGACATTATCACCAATAGGACACAATAATTTTAGTTAAGAACAGAGACATAAGGTACAAAGAGGACAATCAGAATTATAAAGTCTTAGAAAAAAAGACAGCACCATAGCCAATCAGAAAGAAAAGACTTACATCATTCTATAAAGCATTGAACAGAAAACGTAGGAATAAGCAGCAACATGCACACTTACTCAGAGTCGGGAGAATACTGGAACACCTAAAAGAATGTTAAATTGAGATATTGCAGCGCAAATAGCATCCTTCGATTGTTTATAACAAGAACAAAGTTCTATGAATAAACTCATCATAGATACCAGGATTGAAATTTTATATTAACGCCAGACGCGCGTTTCCTCTACAAACGACTCATCAGTGACGCTCGAATCCAAAATGTTATAAAGGCCAAATAAAGTACGAAGTTGTAGGGCATTGAGGACCACAATTCCTAAAAGGTTTGCCAAATACAGCTAAGGTAATTTATTCCTAATATATAGAAGCCTTAGTATTTCAAAAATTCAAAGTTTTGTTAACAGTTGATTTATAATTATAATCAATGATAACGCAAGTCAACACAGCAGCGCTAACTATGTGGCTGGTGATACCCTCGGGGAAATAAATCTACACCAGCAGTGGCATCGACCCAGTGGGTGTTAATAAACTCATCATAGATACCAGGATTGAAATTTTATATTAACGCCAGACATGCGTTTTGTCTACAAATGACTCATCAGTGACGCTCGAATCAAAAATGTTAAAAAGGCCAAATAAAGTATGAAGTTGTAGGACATTGAGGACCAAAAATTCTTAAAAGGTTTGCCAAATACAGCTAAGGTAATTTATTCCTGAGGTAGAAAAGCATTTAGTATTTCAAAAATTCAAAGCTTTGTTAATAGTTAATTTATAATTATGAACATATAAGTGAGTGTTATAATAGGGTATAAAATGATGAGGCTGTGGCAACGAAAATTGTTTGTTATACATAATTTGATTACATAACTCCTACAAAGGTCGTAATCTACGACCTGCAAATTTCTTACATAAAATTTCATCTTGAATATAACGTTCCCAATTAGACTTTTATACTTACACATTTACACGAGCAACACCACATGAGGAATATCTTTTAATAGCAGGGTTTGTTCAACTTTTCCGAACACCTGAGATCGGGTTTGTGTTTCGTATGCTTTAGTTTTTATAGTTGTTCGTAGAGTTTGTTTTAAATGCATATGCTGTTGATACCCGTTATCTATCCTGTGTTATGAAAAGATGTTTTAATTTCAAAATTTCGATTTGATTAATTATATAAGTTTGAAATATACATGACCAATAGTGTATAACTTTAATGATGTTTAAAGGTTAGATAAAAGTCAGTTAACAGTCAGGTATTGCGCATTGTCTTATGACGTGATACAACTGATAAACATATTTTAAAGGAGAAACCCGACGAGTGTCACATGTGGAGTCAGATCAGCTTACTATTCCAGAGATCATGTAATCGCTCCGATTTATTAAGAGTTCGTATTCCCCACTTTTGAGTTTTTCTATGTTGTGATTTGTGCATTGTTGTTTGTCTATTAGTCCTTTCTCGTTTGTCAGTATGATTTCGACTTCAGAGTTATTATATATGTGGAATATGTGACATATCCTCTACACTAACACATAGATTGTATTGGGATATATTTTGGTTTTCGACATTTATGTCCCAACACGCAATTGAGTTGCACTAGGCACCTATTCCTTTTATTTCTTTACAAAAATACGTTTTGAAAATTTGAAATTTGTACGTGGAATATAAATAAAGGCAACAGTAGTATACCGCTGTTCAAAACTCATAAATCGATAGAGAAAAAACAAATCCGGGTTACAAACTTAAACTGAGGGAAACGTATCAAATATAAGAGAACTAAATACAGCTGAAGATAAAAAGAAAAGGAATCTGTCTGTCATATACATATGTATGTTCTATGTTGTCTCACACTCACACAACTCACATGCACTCTTCCTGATGCAATGACTATTATTCCTCCTTCATCGAGTTCTCGTGACGACGGTTTCTCTTAGAGTTAATTCCTTTGACGACTGATTAATGAAGATTATATAGGTTATATGATTATTATATCCAACAATTTCATTTAATTCATTTTAATGAGACATGCGGCTGTCTTCGTTTTACTTATTATAGAAAATACTTTTGTAATGATTGTTCGACGCGTAGTTTATAAGCTTTAAACAACTAATACACCATTCATTGATAATCTAAAACTACACATTTGATTTTGGAAAGTATAAAATGGCATTCTTTATTGACAATAATTGTGTTTCATCAATAAAATTATTGCCCTTTGTAAATATTTATCTATTTATATGAATGCCCACAACACCCAAAGTTTCATAAGTGTAGCTTTCCATATTATTGGTCTCCAACATGCTTGATTAAATTATACATGCATGCAAAACGAAATTCATTCGGATGTTTGCAATTATTGCACCATGCTTGAGACATATATTTATTAGCAAGACATACGTATGTTGGTGTTAAGTGGTGGGTAATTGTCACATTGAATAAGCAATGCTATCCTTTCTATAAGCCTTTGTTTGATAATTTTGATAATAGAAACTAAAAATTTAGAAAAAAATAAGAATTGTCTTTTATAGCAGGAAATTCAACGCCTTACACTTTTAATTTGATAATAAGGAATCGTCTTCCTATATTCATTTTTTTTTAACTAAAACATATTTTTGAAGACATTACTATGTCAACTTGACAGTATCATTAAAAAAACTTGACAAAAAACCCTTGATGTTCCTTGTAAACATTTTACAGTTCTCTATGAATTATCCGGGTTTTGACAAACATTTGGTCTCTTTTGATTGTAGCAGCGCATCAACTTTTATATCAACTGTTTGGTTTTCGAAAATTCTTGCCTTGATCATCACTGAAAACAAAAACGTTCAAAACGCCCGCTGGTATCGCAAAAAGGAGACCATCTAATCTATTAAGGCATAATTATGTCAAATTAAGTTTTTGGTTTTTGTTTTGAGTATTACTAATAATTATTCAGTATGTGGCAATTGTAGCTTCACAAACATACAAAAATCGTCTGTTGTGCGGTGTTTCGTCTGTGATTAGGGACTTTGTGAAGGGTGTAGATAAAATGGTGCAGTAATTGCATCTATATTACTTAGCATTATACCTGTTACAGAGCACCAGAAACTACCGTTGAATTTACCACAAATCACACTAACGTGTCTGTAAGAAGTATGATTGTTCTTGTTGTGGATAAAATGAAAACAAAATGTTATAAATTCCATGCATCAAAAGCGTTTTTCTGGATTAATCTTCATCAGGAATTCAAGACGATGTGTTATAAAGATATAATGTACAGATCCGAAGGAAATCGATAATACTGTTAAAAATATAAAATCACATACTGATAATTCATTTCTTGTGGTAAAACAAATGATGGTCGAATTGTGGCATAACATATTGAAATAATAAACCATTCACGAGTGCATTGATGAACGATCCATTAAACAAAGTACAAGAGAATCTATTAAACGAAATATATGCAAAAACAAAAATCTACGCAAGACAATTTAACATGCGTTGTCAACGATTGAGGAAAATGATTTTCTGATTTACATGTTTATTAAAATAAAATACAACAACATGTCTTTAAAACTATACACATTTTTAGCATTTAAGCACATTGAAAAAGACGGTTCAGTTTGGTATTTAAAGCGAAGGCACGAAGACAAATCTCTTTCGTCTGTGAGTAATTAACAAGTAGAGAATGCATTGAGTCCAATGTTAAGTCAGTTAAAGTCGAGTCGAAGTCGAGCACAGTTAGGTTTTGTCAATTATATTGTTTATATTGCAAAATGTGTATACATGTTTTTTTGTTTAAATGTACTTTAATCCGTCTAATTATTTACTTTGATTTATTGTGTAATAATTCATTCTATTTCATTGCTCAAATGTTGGACATCATGATTGGTTAACAAAACATCTTATCTGATAACATTAAACGTTCTTCAAACACACACCATTATTAGTAAAATATACAAATGTGTTTAGAGATAGAACAAATCTTAAATATCCATATACTGCATCTATAGACAGCCGTCGATACTTACATCATTGTCGTTTTAAGTGCAGGTAGAAATCATTATAGAAAGATAATACTTTTGTGTATGTGTCAGTTAAACACATTAGACTAGCTATATACCGGGTTTGTAATGACATGTACAACACGACGAGTGCCACATGTGGAGCAGGATCTGTTTAGCCTTCCGGAGCACCTGATAATACCCCAATTTTTTTGGCGGGGTTCGTGTTGCTTATTCATTCCCCTTTCTAGGTTGCGTCCTTTGTAGTATTATTTGTCTGTTAATTGTTTTAGTTTTTTAGCCATGGCGTTGGCAGTTACTTTTCGATCTATGAGTTTGACTGTCCTTCTTGTATCTTTCGCCCCTCTTTTTTAAACGGTTAACTAATATATTTCAGTAAAAGACACAGCGAATTAAACTAAGTGGTATATTGCTAATTTCAATTACCAATTGCATATATTTTTATTTTCGCTGTTTCAATAAATTCGGAAACTATGTTTGCTATCGTTATGCGTGCAGTATATAGACTGAACTGTTTGTTTAATACATGAAATCATTAAATGTTTATAAGAACACACTGTCTATTTGATTTAAGAATCATTCTAAAATTATGGTTTAGTTGGGAATGTACATGACAGCAAATCGTTAGATCTATGTAATATTACATGTAAATATACTATAAAAAAACAAAATTATAATGCATCTGATAGTTTTCAGATATCTAACAACACATTTTTTTCATTCTTTTTTAAAAGTCGTATTACAACTTCGTCCTAGGAAATACGCGCGAAAATTTGTTTAATTTTTCTGGATTTAATGTTTTCCATTTATGTGTTTTGCTGGATTTAAACATCTATCTAAATGTTAAAATAAAGTTGTAAATCTTTTTGGAAGCATCAAACCACAAGTGTGTAAGGATAACATGCTAAACCTCTCAACATCAACGGTAAGTCAAAACTATATTAGAACTATCGATTGCCCGAAATTCATTGTAATAATTTATTAACTTATTTGTCTGTCATTACTGGGTATTGACAGACAAATATCTTTTAAAAAAAGTATGGAGAAGCAAAAATAAAAAAACAACATAAAAATGCATTTAAAGCCCCCATTTAAGGTTTTTTATAACTGCAGATCCATCACAAACACTAGTAAGCCAAACTTGTGTATGAAATATACTGTACAGGACCATTTTTTTTCAAAATACTTCAATTTTTCTCACAAAGAGTGAAACATGTAAAACAATGGGTGTCTCTCGACGGGCAGAGTCTACATATTATCCCAGATTACCTTAGACCACCAAAGGGTTTTTGTGGGGTTCTTTTTGCTCAATCTGTAGTTTTGAATATAGAGGCTGTTTACTCATCGTTATTGATGTTGCCTTGGCATTGTCATAATATATCGACTTAGCTTTGGATGACCCTAGGTATCTTTCTCGAGAAACCTCTTGTTGTTGTCTGATTGGTCTATAAACTAAGATGTAGAATTTTGTAGAAACTTTGGATTCTTAAAATCGAATATCATAACGAATTATAACGCATCAATGTGTTAAAAATCTAACGAATAACATTACATATATATTTCTTAAGATATGAGCAAAACCCTTACTCATATCAAGATCATAATGGCATATGTTTCAGTCAACAAATGAAAATAAAAAACATGTTTTTATGAGTGACCCTCTGTATCTTTCTTTAGATACATTTTGTTATATATGTTTCTTAAGATATGATTAACATCTTTATTTCAATTCTCAATATCATAATAGCATATGTTTCAGTAAAATGAAAAAAAAAATGTTAATGGCATAAAAATTAAAGTAGTGTTCTAATTTTCATACAGTTAAAGGAAGTTGAACATATAAAGATAATATTCACAACTCTTAACTTCAGTAAATCGGCAATGTCATGGCAATACATGAAAAATTTACAGAACAGTGCAGTATACATAAAACTATAAAGACTGTGTAACACAAACTTCTTAATTCTTTTTGGGAGTGATCACAGTTTCCTAGGATCTTAATTATGTTTGGATTTAGTGAGAAATCCCTTAAAAGCTAAAACTGATAACATTGAAATAAGACAATTAAGTTATTAAAACATGACTAAATAAACCTTTTACTTGTCTCTTACTTTATCAAACTGTATTGTATAAATTAAACGTTTGCAACCATTTGAAAAGATTCGACAATTTGTAAAAATGCTCAAAACAAACCTTAAACTTATCAAATTTGCGTCTTCTCTCACAATGAACTGCAATGTTTTATGTTGTTTTTTTTCGTTTTTTTTTGTCCCCAGAAAACCACAGGGAATAACACGAATATTCAGCTGTTAAATATAGTTTATTTACAAATAAACAGCGTATCTTGATGACAGTGACAGTTGAATACATTCATTTAACGCCTATCATCATGGATAAATAAAGGGAAAGATTTAAATGTAAAAAAATAAATAAATCAATAGGTCAGACGCACTCAATTCAGATCAGAAAAATATAATCTATTCTGATATCTGTTACATTGTGATACTATATATAGTGTTATCAAATACGTTATCTAATGTTAAGAGTATCCATTATGGGGCGGATACAAAATTAATCAAGGATATAAGAAGTTGCAGAAATGGCAAAGTAAAGGTATGTGGATTACGTTGTTTGCAAATCCGCTTTGCAAATCTACACTTAACGACACTTAATTAACATGTACGTTAACATTAGAATACGAGAACCAAATATACTGGCATTGCCGAAGATATTAATACAACGATACGTGTCCTATGCTATAGAAATTATTTTTTTTATAGTTGTTTATTTAATAACACCTGCAAGTAAAATAAAAAAAGATAGGATCAGTTGTTTTAATGTCTAAGTAATATTCCATTGCTGTCATACAAATTATTTCTATCTTATTTTATTCTAAACGTGCAGAGTTTATAAAATTGCCAGATCTTATAACATGTATACGTATTCTAAATTCACAAACCGATATCTTGCAAGTCTTTTTATGAATCAGGCAAATTGAATTTAGAAAATTCTCAAAACATGTCTGAAAAAATCTGACCGACCTACTTACCCTATTTTAAAGGTATCCCAATCCGGAGTTAACATGGTTGAACTTTCTTGGTATCAGGTAAATGAAGAAATATCTAGATACATTTCTGTTAGAAGGATAACAAATTACGGAGTTAATTTCTAGTGCATTTCAATCAAATTATATCTTGAATCACCAAACACAGGGAAAGAAAAAAAAATGTTATATTTACCAGTATGCAATAAACATTCTGAACGTGAATTAATGTAAGGTTGAACAGGTGTGCGCTTGTCATGTTGTCACCACTGCCTCATTCCTAGGTAGATTGGTACTCAAATGATAAAAATATGTATCAGAAATAAATCAATTCAACAATAGTTTACTAATGCTTTAATCTTAAAACATCGATGAGGAACAGGTCAATCAAGGTAACAAACAATACCCGATGATATAGTATGGACTCTAAAAATCAACGGATCGTGTGCGGAGACTTATTAGTGTAAAGTAAATAAGTTATAAAATTAAATCAAAATGTTTACTGGGATCATTTTATTGCATTCAAAATAAACATATTGCTTTAAAAAGACAAATAACAAATCCGTTCGTATAACAATATGGTATCTAAAGTAACAGGTATGCTAACTATTCATCAGTATCTTAACGCCTTGTTTTTACATACGGAAATAAAAATACAGAATGATTTATTTTATCAAATAGTAAATAGCCGAAGGTCACCAATGGGTCTTCAATGTAGCTAGAAACTCCCGCAACCGTAGGCATCCTTCAGCTGGCCCCTTATTAAATATGTATACTAGTACAGTAATAATGGACGTCATACTACACTCTGAATTATACACAAGAAACTAAAATTAAAAATCATACAAAACTAACAAAGGCCAGAGGCTCCTGACTTGGAACAGGCGCAAAATTGCGGCGGGGTCAAACATGTTTATGAGATCTCAACCCTCCCCCTATACCTCTAGCGAATGTCGAAAATTAAACGCATAACAATACGCACATTATAATTCAGGTCAAGAGAAGTCCGAGTCCGATGTCAGAAGATGTAACAAAAGAAAATAAATAAAATGACAATAATACATAAATAACAACAGACAGCCAGCAATTAACTGACATGCCAGCTCCAGACCTCAAATAACCTGATGTCTTCATCATATGAATATCAGGCACAATCCCTCCCGTTCGGGGTTTAGTCATAAAATATATGAGAAGAATAGTTCCGATGCAAAGATACTATAAGTGAATCAATATTAAAGCCAAAATATGCAATCTTTAATGACCTGACAACAGTATCGTAATTATATCCCTTCTTAATAGACCTTTTTCAACAACTGTCGACACAGACTAATGACACATACAGTTTACAGGTAAAATGAAGGGGCCGTCTCAAAGACAAAAACGTTTGGTTATCATTACGATATATAAATTTGGTTTGGCGGTTATATATAGCTACAGAAGATATAGAAAATAGAAAAAGTAAATAAGAATATTTCTCTATCATACAATATTCTTATTACATGTATTTACACGACATTTCACATTGAATTGATTAAAAAGTTACTGCAATCATTCCGCATCCTGATAAGCTTTCTCTTCAACTTTCTTATTATGCCGCATGCCAATAAGAATAAATGTGTATCTGTAAAAGTTTTTCTGAAAATTTCTGATAATTTCTGAAACATTATTACTGGACTATCTGTCCGTCTGTTATCACACTTGTAAACACGGTCGAGACTATTTTAAACGATCTAAACCTTACACGATGTACATATTCAATTTTTGGAGGGGTATAAACATATTGGTTTCAAAGGTCGTAGGAAAAGATCAAGATACCTTGTTAAAGTTGGTGTATTTCCTTCTTGAATAAGGGGAGATGTATCAACATTTAAGTAGTACATACCTGCGTATGGAATTTATAATTCAACATACTAGTTACTATAGAGCTTTGTCATTGTAAATTCTTTTTGGATAGTGCTAAGCAGGGGTTGGGAGTCCAATGACTTATTTTTTTCCCTCATTTAATTATATGGTCGTCCTCACGAACTGATTATCCAATGTCCAATTGCCCGTGTTCCGAAAAAACAACAAACGTTGTCCTTTTTATCGGTGAGCCATTCCCCTGTTCTCGAACATGACCTCTGAGTTTCTTGCAAGAAGCGGGAATTGCTAAGTAATAGAGTTTAATTGTGTCCGTGTTGATCAAGTATCGTTGGTTTGATATTTTACACTTTCATTGCTATATTTTAGTTTGTTGTCAACGGGTCAGAAATTGTTTCGCTGTTTCTTTTTTCCTTGACAAATCTTTGCCGGTTTTATAATCTTTTAATTTTTTTTTTGTACTAATGATTCTTTTTAAATTTCGTCTATGACCATGCATAAGGGATTTTTTTTAAAACTAATTAGATTAGCAAAACCCCGTCGTATTGTTTTGTGCGCCTGAACCAAGTCCTGAAAATGTTGATACTGTTTAGGTGTCAGACCACCAATTACTCCCTCCAATTTAGAACGTGAAAGTAGTCCTACTCGGACAAAAAATAGTGCATTTGATGTCATTGTTTACTTAAACTAACCAACAAATTTGCAGAAATGACACTTTTGGTGAAAGGGAGATATATTTAGACCATTTCGAGCCAAAATTCACTTGTCTATGACTTTGCATTAACAATTCAGGATTAATGCGCTACAAAGTACACTGATTTAAGATCTCCAGAAAACCAGGAGTTATTTTGTTAGTACCTGTGTTTTCAAAATCAGAAATTTCTTATAAGACTTTAAACATTGGATGAAAATTGGCATGTAGAAAGGTGAGACATGTACAATTCAGGGCATACCTGGTTTCCTTGAAGTTAAACTAAAGGTAAAATATTTAGAAAGCTGTGAAAATTGCAAAATTTGGATGATCAGATAGGGATTTGGAATTGGTGGTCTGACACCTGGACGGCTTTCCCCCGATGGAAATTATGCTTCGTCTTCATATTTGATTCCTTTTTAGTCGATCAGGGATCGCTATTTTTAGTTGATTTTTTTATCTGTTTTTTTTTTCTTCTACTTTTTTCACCGTACAGAAAATGAGTTGATCTTTGTTTTTTACTTCTAAATTTAAAAATACATGCCATTTTCTCTGTTGGAAAGCTATATCATAGTCAATCAAATAAATTTCAAGCATTAAAACTCTTAGTGATGTAAAGTATTATTTTCAATTTTGATTTTTGAGACGACCCCTCACATCTTACCTGTCGTAATCGTGCTCAACTGTAGGTATAGACAATTGTTGAAAAGGTCTAATAAGTCTGTTTAAAGGTTTTGTAAGCGTTCGAGGTGAATACTGACATTTTTGTGCTTTGTGAAAAAATATTACCATGAAAGATTGGATATGAAATACTTGAACGTATAAGATGTCTGCATGTTGAGTTATCTTTACGAATTATTTCCTTATACCGATGATAAAATTTAGTAAATGTTTTGACTAGTTTGTGATATCGAAAACCCTGGTGTAATAATTTTTCAGTAATACATAAATTTCTCTCGCTAAAATCTAATACGTTGTTACAGACACGAGCATATAGTTTAATATAAGGCAGGCATTACCTGTGAAAGGGAACGAAGTCTGTTTGCTTTCTTTTTAATTCAAATATATTATAACTTCAAAATCTGTTAAAAAAGAAACAGAAATGCCGCTATGTTTCCGATTTTGGTTCTGTTGTTAGATATTTTAGTTGTTACGTTATTTAAGTTATGACGTCATATTCAAAGTAAACAAATTGACGCTATCTCAAAGTCCCATGACAAACGAGAACGGAATAAGAAAGTAGATTTCTGCGCATAAGCGGGAAAAATAAAAAAAAAGTGTGAAAAAAGTTAACAATTTTGAGTTCATTAGAATGACTTTTTTGCAGGAAATAAAAAAAAACATTTATTTTCAATTTTTTTTTATTTCTACAGTAATAGGGGAAATTAATGGAAAAAAAACGATAAACTGTATGTTCAAATATTTACAGTTTATCTCTGATCGATTCAATATTACATTATTGGCGTCGTTGCCATATCCAGACTCTGAAGTGTAAAACATATTGTTTTGATCTATTTATTTTAAAAAATCGATCATTCCAGAACTTGTTCAAACTGAACTTTTAATAAAGAATAAGAAAAACTGATTTATGACAATTCATAAATATATTTATATTGTTTATACACAAACAAGATTTATTTGACATTGTCGGATACTATTCTTAATTTCAGATTTAGAGTTGCTACACCAGTCTTGATAATCTAATAGTAAATAGATCCTACAATTTTAATGCGTTTTTTGATCGGGTTTCATTACTACATATTTGACATAGATAATCTACTACTTGAGTTTTTATACAAAATAAACTCATTTTTGGCATTTAACTGTACTAATTGCGCTGCACAGATGTGCATTTCGACCATAAATACCTCTTCGGTGATGAACAAGACTACATATTTGAAAGTTCCATATCTTATTAAACATGTCGAACAAATAAAAAAAAAACAACATATAAGTATCGTAAAAGATCACTGATCTAGCAGTTCATTAGACGAGTATTCTATCTAGTTTGTGCAATAAAACATGCGGTCCTAATTTCTCTTCAAGATGCTCATTTTGACCGCTATTGTCCTTTTAGTGATGCCAAAAGTCAAAATATTTTTAATTAAAAAATTATTAAACAAAAGAAGAGCTTAAAAAAGAAAAATAATAATGAATGTGGCCAATACCTGACAAATAACCTGAGCCATAAATAAGTTAGTAATGACTTCAGAATTACTATTATTCATTATTTGTGTTAAAATTCAGTTTGGACCAATGTTTCACCAAACGCTTGTTTTGCGTAATTTATTTTAGCTGCAACCACTGCAGCAGATAATAACTGTGTCTACGAATCTATTATAATTATTGACTCCTTTTTGGTTATTCGACATCAAAGATCATAGATTGTAGCTTAAGATATCCTTAAGATTAAATGTCGTTAAAAGCACACAGTTTCAACAATACGTATACATCCAAATTGTGGAATATGGAGCCTTCGATGTTCACTTATAAAACAATCATTTGTTCCTTAGCACTTGGGCCTTTGGAATAGATCAATTAAAGAACCTTTAAATTTTTTTAATATTATAATTATGTTGAAGGAAAATGCAATATTTGGCAAACATAGATAACGTCCTTCGCTCTTAACACTAGCTCAACATTTTCAATAAGTGTCGACTGAAGGGAAACAACCCAAACAAATAAGTCGGTAATATTGGGACAATAACGGAAATGTCCAATAATATATATTGAGTAGTCCACGAATATGAACGTAGATAACAAAAATTTCCCAGTTTATGTCCGATTCGGCGGATATTTATTATAAAAAAAGGTGTTACGTGAAAGCAACTTTTTAAAAATAATTTAAAAAAAATTGTTATTATTAATTTTACGATTTCACATTTCTTATACCGTATGTAAGGTAACCCTACATATATTTACATATAGTCTTAGACGGCGGAAAATCAACGTGGGTAATTTGCATAACTAGGTCAGTAGTCCCATTAATCAACGACATTGTAACCAAGTGATGCATTAAATAAAATGAATTCCAGGAAATAGCATATACTGACAATATCGTTAGTTGTTTACATATTTGATGAATATAACAACAACATCATTAATAATCTACAGAAATCAAGTTTGCACATAAAACAACTACTGGACAAAACAAAAAAGGCATGAATTAAGTTGTCCGTGGTAGTGGGTGGCATCAACACCCGTGGCATATTTTTTAACGACCTGTCATTATCCAATCGAAATCCGTGAACTATGACAAGCCGAGCATAAACATCCACTGGCAAATGAAAAAAATATATCATATTTACATTTTGCTTGTTAAGCTACAACTACAGTGTCATCCATTTGTAAAATTCAAGACTCATTTGTTTTGTAGAATGGCGAGTCATTGGACTGTTTGTGGTGTATGTAATTTCCGAAACATCAACAAAGCATCAGTAGTGTGGTGTTCAGAATGTGACGAGGGACTTTGTGGCGAGTGTAGAGAGCACCACGGTGCATCAAAATCAACTAGGAACCATGACACTATTTTAATAACAGAATATCAGAAGCTACCAACAAATGTGTTAGAGATAACACAAACATGTCAAAAACACAAAGAACAATATCAAACATTATGTAAGAAACATGATTGCCCGTGCTGTCGGAGGTGTGTTATTGAGACACATAATGATTGTAATGATTTGACAGCAATAGAGGACATCGTAAAAAATGTCAAGTCATCGAATGCGTGGTTAGAGGTAGAGCAAATATTGGTCCAAATGTTGAAAAATGTACAAAGAATTCGTAACGATCGCACAGAAAATTTAAAATGTCTACAGGATCAGAGGGAAGAGATTGAACGTGATATAAACCAAACCCGGAAAATGATCAACGACCACTTGGACAAAATACAGGACACACTAATTAAAGAATTATATGCTAATGAAGAAAATGAAAGTAAGAGAATAAAGCTGTTGTTGTGTGAGATTGAAGACATTGAAAAGGGAATTTCTGACCTGCAAGGTAGCCAAAATAACATATGGCAACATGCATCAGAACTTCAAACATTTTTAGCATTAAAGCACATTGAAAAAGAGGTTTCTGATAAAGCAGAATGTATTCAGTCTGTCCTTAAGAACGATGACATGAAGATAAAAACACTGACTTTGAAGGTTAACAAAGACGTACAAAACATTTGCAGGGCTGATTGTTTTGGGTCCGTTAGTGTTGATTCAAAATCGTGCAAAGTTGTTATTGACAGTAACAAAAACAAAGAAGCTCAGATGATGATACCTAGTTTAATTTCCAAATGCATAGATGATATCAAACTAAGCAATAAAATGCAAATTGATTTGCAATCTGCTGGATATGTTCGAGGTTGCGCAATTCTACCAAATGGCAAGATGATGTTCTGTGATTATAGTAATCAAAATTTAATTGTGTTGAAAAGCAACGGTATGCATGAGTTTGAAATTCGGCTAGATACACGCGCATTTGATTTAGCATATTTTGAAAGAGACAGTTCCATTGCCGTTACCAGTGGCTATGGTTCAAATGTTATTCACATTATTGACCCTAATAGCAGAACAATCAAGAGAACTATACAAAGTAGTATATACGGTATATATGGTATAGCACTCAATGAGAATGTCCTGGTATACTCAGTGCCAGGTAAAGGAATAATGGAAGTTCAACTGAATGGTGAATCAGAAAAGGCACTTGTTCAACTTAATATGCCATCCAATTCGTATGTTGCAGTGCATGGTGACAATATTTATTATACAAATAAAGACAACCATTCTGTAACATGCTATGATATCCATGGAAATCTTAAATGGGAATTCAAGGATACACAAAACCTGCGATATCCACAAGGTATAGCTGTAGACAACAATGGAAACGTGTATGTGGCCAGTACGAAAACACACAGCGTTGTCATCATCACCCCTGATGGAAAGCGTTGCAAGACAATATTGTCCTCTCGTGATGGCCTCAGTTATCCGCGTGCATTGGATTTCGAACCAACAAGTAACAAGTTGTTAGTTGCCAATGACAACAAGATCGCATTTCTATTTGATGTTTCCTAAAACAACTACTGTGAATTTCTACCTCTGAACCTATTTGTTATATATGTGTATGTTACTATATTATGTATATATACAGATAATTATATTCAAATCAGTATGAACCGTCTGTAAATAGTTAAATGAGGTAAAAAAAGATTCAAGGCATGTCTCTATTTAATAAAAAAAAATCTAAATTAATTGAAAGCTCATTTATCTAGTATAATAATGTGTTCTATGAAATTATGTAATAAATTGAAAAAAAATATGACAAAACTTTTTAGGATATTTTGCACCTCAATACATTCCACTTCGTACTTTATTTGGCTTTGTTAACTTGATATAAACGTCACTGTTAAGTCTCTTGTACGAAACCTGCGTCTAGCGCAAATACAAAATTTCTAAGAACAATATGCAATTAGAAAAATTAAATTCATTTTTGTATCTAAAAAAACATAGATTTGTACAAATAAATAACACTTGAAGATTATAAATGACAAAAGTGATCAGGTCTATTAATATATATCAGTCGTCAATTTCTCCTTAGAGTTGTCACTAAAGGAAAATTAATTTTAAATGGGTCCGTTATATATACAGTGGTAGACTATTAAAAATAGATCGACCAACAAGTTTTAACAACTGTGAAATATAGATTATAAAAATTGTATTTGATATAGATTGACTGCATTTGAAATGTCTGTATATATTGATTAATTGGCTTGGATTTAAATTTTTACACCCGTAACCTTTTCAAATATCCATACCGCGTAGCGACACTTCAAAAGAAATTTCCCTCATTATCAGGACAAATGCATTCTGGGAAAAATTCAAATTTTTGGAAATAATGTATTTTACTGATAAATTGAATCATATCTAAGACGTCAATTAACACTGCAGTCCCAGTTATAGATGTGTCCTAAGTTGTGATTAGATCACACAGGGGTTACAGTGTTATTTCCATTTTGTTCCCTCTGTTTTTGTATTTGCTTCATTTTTTTTAACCTTACCTAGAAAATGTGTACTGTAGTACATGTACAAAGAACGACTAAAACTATTATTCGGGATCAATTTTTATTTGAATTTTTGTCTGAATCTGTTAGTCTGCTGTGTTGTATATTTGTGATGTATATTTAATTTAGATTAACTTATCATGTCACTTTAGGTTGTTTATCTAATACTGTCAACATAACTTTCATACAAGTTTGAGGTTTAGCTAGCTACAAAACCAAATTTAACCCGTCATTTTATACTTAGTAATGAATATGGTAGGGTTGTTGATTGATAGCGTTTGAATTTTTTAAGTTGTACCAACTTCTCCTTTTGAATTAAAAAGTAAAACTTATCTAAAATCTATTATTAATGTAATGTAAACTAGTTTGGACACCCTACTTTCGTCAAATTGTTTTGTCTTTTTGTTTTATGTTGGTTTAGGATAAATAGATAGACAGATAGTTTATTAACGTCTCACCATTAATACTAAGAACTGAGACAAATCAATTTATCATAGTGATCTACATAAGGAAACGCATGAATAAAGGCAGTAATTGGACAGTTGATTTCTATTTATTTGATGTCTTTGAGATTTTGATTTTGTCATTTGTATAGAGACTTTTCTATTTGAATTTTCATTTGACTTCATTATTATTTTCATTATTTTTTTTATTATTTTATTCTCTACCATGCATTTTAGTAGAGACAATTTTAGCTAATTGTTCATAAAATGTTTAATATATTTTATCTTGGTTGTTTAAGTTGTATTGTATTGTAAAATCTTTAAATTTTGACATTTACTGCAAAAAGTTAATACATATTTACAACTTATTTTTCAATTCGCTAAAGGTCATTTTCCACCCTTATAGTGTAGAATCGGAACAAGCATCTTTAATGAATTACAACTACCATGGTGGCATAGTATATATACCTCATAAATATCTGAATACAAAAATTAAAAAAAATATTTCGAAAATTCAAATGTAACCCTGAATAATTTCCTATACTCCTGAATACAACCAGACAGGTCATCATTGATTCACTTTATATTTTATATTACTTTGTTTATATGCACTCACATACAAAAGTGTCGGATTTTCTCTTTTAAACCATGAAATTGTATTTTGACTTGATTGTATGATCACAATAAAATGTTGTTTGAAATACCCGCGCTATTATAACTTTATTGTCTATAGAAAGTAGCTATCATATGACCATATTTACCTTCCTTGTTGTGGCGAAGGTTTTTGTTTTGTAACCATTTTGACGCCTTTTGATGATTTTTAAGGTATAATAATCTATACATAATCCGTTTTAATCATTCCATTGTTAAAAGTGACTCTTATTTACTAAAGCATACCAGTTTGTAATGTAAATTTAATACGGAATTGAATGACGCCTACATTACACACACATTTAACGTGTTCAGAGATCTAGATTTGCCATAGCTAATCTGTACTATAGCTAGATAATATGATATTTACCAACTATCTATAATTATTTATTTCACTTCAAAAAGAATCAATAGGTTACCCACACGCCCTTTTTTGAAAAAAATGGCCTTTTTTAAGATTGATATGCAACCACTTCAACATTATAAACTAATATGAGAAACTCATTGATATGAAAATGCAACCAATTTTAAATTCATAATTGTTTGTAAGGTAGACCTATCCGGCGGTCTTATAATGATCGAATTGACCTTTATGTACTACAATAGAGAGACCGGTCATATTAACTACATACCAAAAAGTAAAACAAAACAATACCGAACTCCAAAGAACTCACTGCTTTCGTTTGTTGTTAAGTTAGAATGGTAATAGTTTATTCAGACTAATTTCAGTTAAAACACACACGATGTCTACCATACAAAACATTGATAACTTGAACTTCAGCTTGATCACAAAATTTCCTAATGGCCAGATTTGGTTGTTTATCAATGGATCTATTTCAAATGATTTACTTCCTTGCAAAAAGAAATCCCTCAATACGCTACAAAATCAAAATACGATGATTGTGTGCATTTACGGACATAAAAGCCTATGGAATCCCTTTGCCTTTACCTAGGATACGAATGGTCTGTTACAAAGATTTGCTAATAATGATGAGAATGAATCCCTAGACACAATAACGTTCTTGATTTTTGATGGCGGATAAAGTAAAATATGCTTAAAAAGGTTAAGAATTTTTGAAAATCAACAGTGTTCAAATAATCAAGACATCGTCATATTTAAAATGATGTGTAAAGCTTAAGTTATTTTGTAGTATCATAACAATTTCTTTGTCTTGTTTGCAGTATTATGGCCTGATTAAAAAAAACTTTCAAAATCTTAGGACCAATTTTGACCATTCGTGAACTTACACCTTTTTAAAGAATGTGAAACTTTACTTTTATAATAAAAAAGTAGTGAGTTATAAAGATTTAGAACTTGACCTGTTAGATTGGTAAATATATCTTAACTGGTTTAGTTTGCAGTTTGATGGTCAATTCAATTACAGTGAACGTGTGTGTGCAACAAGAGATACAAAAGAGGGACGAAAGATACCAGAGGGACGAAAGACACCAGAGGGACGAAAGATACCAGAGGGACGAAAGATACCAGAGGGACAGTCAAATTAATCCATTTTCAGATAAACAGAATATAATTATAAATGTTAAAGGCAGTCAGATTAGGGAACTTAAAAAGAATGTCATTGTGACTTCTTTAGAATGAGATTCTAGAAAGCGGGTGCTTAATGGTCGTTAATTCTATTTTTTCAGCCGTATTGTCTTCATTTCATTATTTCACCCATCAATTTACAATTCGTTGCCATATACAGACTCTGAAGTGTACAACATATTGTTTTGATCTATTTATTTAAAAAAATCGATCATTCCAGATAAAGAATAAGAAAAGCTGATTTATGACAATTCATAGATATATTTATATTGTTTATACACAACCAATATTTATTTGACATTGTTTGATAATATTTTTAACTTCAGATTTTAATAGAGTTGCTACAACAGTCTTGATAAACTAATAATAAATGGATCCTACAATTTTAAGGCGTTTTTTAATCGGGTTTCATTACTACATATTTGACATAGATAATCTACTACTTGAGTATTTATACAAAATAAACTCTTTTTTGACATTCAACAGTACTACTTGCGCTGTACAGATGCGCATTTCGACCATAAATGTCTCTTTTGTGGTGAACGAGGCTAGATATGTTAAAATTCCATATCTTATCAAACATGTCAAACAAATAAAAAAAAAACCAACATATGAGTATCGTTATAGAGATTTTTGGTCTAGCAGTTCATTCGCCGAGTTTTCTATGTAGTTTTAGCAATAACATATGCAGTCTATGGAGGAAGCGAATCGATAAAAAACGTTTGTTATATCTCACAGCGATATTATTAGTTACATAGTGTGCTAGTGACCTAATACAGTATATATGGGGTCAGTAAATTCCATATGGGGTGGGAGCTAAGCGCGAATCCCCATATGGAATGTACTGACCCCATATATACCATATTAGATCACTAGCACACTATGTAACGAATTTATCTTACCGACTATCTTAACGTGTGAAATTTAGACCTATCAAAATGAGCAAGTCTTAAATAATGTTAGCATTAAGAAACTACTTCCATTGATCTAACAAAAAACAGATCTAGATACTAACAATAACAACTTGTTTGTTTTAGATGTGTTTTATGAATTTATTTCAATCTGAATCATTAATTTCTTCGTCTTTTGAAACCTTAACGTTTTTTTTCTCAGTACCGTTTCTTTTATAAAGGGACGTAACACCTCTACTAACCGTGTATGAAATAAGCCCTGTCTCCCTACTTTCTTATATGGAACATAAAGGGACGTAACATCACTACTAACCGTGTATGAGATAAGCCCCACCTCTCTACTAGCCTAATATCAAATATACACGGTCTCCATGAGGGTGCTGTTAACAGATCACATTCCTAGAAATGTATAGGAGGTAAGATAATGTCTTATATCAATTGTAAATATGCAGACATTCCATGCGGAAAACAGTGTTTTTAGGCAACGAAAAATTAAGAAAATACGAACTTTAAAACTTTCTTAGACAACAATTGAGTCTAAATATGCATTCAGAAGTTGGTTAAAAGCTAAATTTAATGTCTGTGTAAAATTTGATGTGCTTCATTTTTCTTATATACATAAATAAACAAATGCTATTAACTCTAATATTAATGCGATAATTTTAAAATATCATAGCAGTGTTTTGTTATATCAATATTAGTACTTATTAGTATTAATATTAGACTCTTGTACCAAATTTTTTGGACAATTTTACCTATTATGAAATAGAGAATGTAAATGGGGAATGTGTCAAAGAGACAACAACCCGACCATATAACAGACAACAGCAGAAGGTCGCCAATAGGTCTTCAATTTAGCTAGAAATTCCCGCACCCGGAGGCGTCTTTCAGCTGGCCCCTAAATAAATATGCATACTTGTTCAGTGGTAATGAACACCATGTTTATGAGATCTCAACCCCGCCCCCTATACCTCTAGTCAATGTAAAATTCAGTTCAAGAGAAGACCGAGTCTGATGTCAGAAGATGTAGCAAAAATAACTAAACAAATGACAATAATACATAAATAACAACAAACTTCTAATTGTAAACTGACATGCCAGCTTCAGACTTCAATTACACTGATTAAAAGATTATGTCTTCGTCATATGAATATCAAGTACAATCCCTCCCGTTAGGGGTTTAGTATCATACCATCATAACATATATGTGAAAAACACAGTACCTATTATGTCTGTTTTGTTCACGCATCATTATTAATATAACTGAATTTGACGAGACTGTAATACACGTGAGAGGTTAAGCGCTATAAAACCAGGTTCAATCCATCATTTTTAAAATTTGAACTCAGAATTATGACAGTTATTGTCCTTTCGTTTGGTGCGTTTTATCATTAAACTTTGATTTTGTCATTTGATAAGAGACTTTCTGTTTTGAATTTTCCTCGGAATTTATCATTTTTGTGATTTTACTTCTCAGTAGTATTGCATGTAAATAAGCAGTTTGATGACCATTGCTGACATTCAAATTATTTTTGGTAACATCTTTCAAATTTCCTAATTTTTTTTGGAAGCAAAACTTATCAAATAAGGGTTTTATAAACAATGTCATAATAAAATGGCTAAGTATCAAAATGATTGTTCACATATATAACAGCTAGCAAATTGTAATGAACGCACCGAAATAATATATATCCGATATTCTCCCGATGCACGCACGGAAAACTTTCTTTTTTGGTTACAATGAAAGTTACTTGTGCAAAATATAAATCATATTGTCCTCGTTCAGATTGATACGACAAAATCTGACCTGCACTTTTGAATTTCGTTTTTTATACAAATTAGACTGTTGGTTTTCCCGCTTTGAAAGGTTTTTAACACTAGTATTTGTTTGGGATTCTATATAGCGTGGTGTTCGCTGTGAGCCAAGGCTCCGCGTTTAAGGCCGTACTTATACACCATCTTATTATATCTATAAATCGTATCCTCTTATAAATAATTGCTGTCCAGTCCTCCAAAAACGTCATTTGGGTGCTGAATCTTTAAGTTAAGTAGTGATTTGCTCTAGTCAAAAAAGGACAAATTTTATTTCGTCTGAAACTGAATTTTACACCCCCTTAACACAGAATTGTCAGTATTTTGCGTTAGAGTTGGTAGAAATTACAATAATTTTGATATTATTTGTTTCACCAGTAGTACACTACACTGTAAAAATCTTTTTGAGATAGTGCATGTGCGATTTTTTTTTAATTTGACAAGGCCTCTGAAAATTGAATAAAGTTGAGAATGGAAAAAATGTACTTGAGTACTGAACACAGGATGACCGTAAATTCTTGTGGATGGTCACAAACACTTGTCTTAGAAAATAACAATAAATTTCTTGAAAGTGAGGTTAATGTACCGAGATATATTTTTTCTGGGTGAGACAAGTTCCAGTATAAATGGTGAATAAATGACAGGCAATTCAACCTCGTCGTAATAACTATTAAATTGTATAGTGATACAAATCAGAATACTATGTTTTTTGGTTATATATTATAATTAATTTATATAATATAATATTTTCGAAATAATAAGTTCATATATTAAGCGGTAATTTTGTAATAGGTACTAAATTTAGTGTTATTGATATTGATACTCAAACACTATTATAAAACCGGAAATGAACTAAGTTTGTGAATTATGCTTGCGGTTTTCTTGAAATGCATTGTGACTTGTTATCGTATTCATTTTATATAAGAAGACTATAGCAGTTAAATAAGAAAAGTATCGCATTCATAAATTGTTGATATTAAAAACACATTACTATTATTACTCACTGATGAGTCCTATGTAGCAGAAACGCGCGTCTGGCGTACTAGATTATAATCCTAATACCGTTGATAACTAATTATATAAACATCGCATTGACATAATAAAATATAGCAGTATCTTTGACTTATAGGTGATTTTGGCTTAGCAACCACTTGAATTCTTCTCAATTGCGTTCCACTGGATTTGCTACAAGATATTTATTGAATGTGTACAGCTACAAATCGTGCATTTATATTTCATTCATTCAACAAGTAAATTTTCTCGTATAAATACACCTTGACTGTTATTATATAAAATAAATTATACATCAGACGTATGCCGTATTAAATGTCACCCTGTTTACAAAAAAGAGTCATTACTTTGTACCAAGGATTCTGCTTTTCTTCGAACAAATGCTAACATTTGTTTGAAATTTCCCACAATGCAACTCGTTGATATGAGACAATATGGTTCCTTGATATAAGAAACGTTTATATCGATTCGCTTCTTCCATAGACTGATATGCGGTCTTAATTTCTCTTGAAGATGCTCATTTTGCTCGTTATTGTCGTTTTAGTGATGCCCAAAATATTTCAAATTCAAAAACTTAAACAAAAAAAGAGCATATAAATGAAAAAATAATAATAAGGGTGGCCAAAGCCCAACAAAAAAACTCAGCCATGAACAAGTAAGTAATGACAGCATCAAAATTTAATGATAAATTAATTATCTGTGATGAAAATTCAGTTTGGATCAATGTTTAACCAAAATTGTACAGATTTTTTGCATAATTCATTTAAGCTGCAACCCCTGATCCAGATAATAAAATTGAGAATGGAAATTGGGAATGTGCCAAAGAGACAACAACTCGACCATAGAAAAAAAAAATGACTGGTTTTGGTTATTTGACATTATAGATATAGTAGATTGCAGCTTAAGATTTCCTAAAGATTAAATGTCGGAAAAGCACACAGTTTCGACAATACTTACGTTACATCAAAATTGTGGATTTTGAGCCTACGATGTTTACTTATAAAACAATCCTTTGTTTCCTAGCACTTGGACTTTTGAAACAATAGCTCTACATATTCGATAAGTGTCGACTAAAGGGAAACCATCTAAACAAATAAATCGGAAATAGTGATACAATAACGGAAATGTCTCATAACATATTTTGAGTATTCCTTGAATATGAACAAAATAGCATGAAGTTGTCCGGGGTAATTGGTGGAATTACCCGTGGCCTTATGTGTTTTAACGACGTGACATTAGCCGATCGAAAAATGACAAGCCGGGCATAATGATATGTAATATTGTTGAAAATATTTTTTTTCTTAATCACATTTGTCTGTAAAGATGTCAAAACTTCTGTGTCTCCCATTTTTAAAATTCTGAACCATTTGTTTTGTAGTATGGCGAGTAATTGGACTGTTTGTGGAATATGCGATTTCCGAAACATCAACAAAGCATCAGTAGTGTGGTGTTCAGAATGTGACGAGGGACTTTGTGACGAGTGTAAAGAGCACCATGGTGCTTCAAAATCATCTCGAAACCATAGCATCATTCCTGTCACAGAGTACCAGAAGCTTCCAATGAAAGTATTAGAAATAACACAAACATGTCAAAAACACAAAGAACAATATCAAACATTCTGTAAGAAACATGACTGCCGGTGCTGTATAAGATGTGTTATAGAGACACATAATGATTGTAAAGATTTAAAAGCAATAGATGACATCGTCCAAAATGTTAAGGCATCGAACGCATTTTTAGAAGTAGAGCAAACGCTGGTCCAAATGTTGGAAAATGTATGCAGAATTCGTAATGACCGCACGGAAAATTTTAAATGTCTTCAGGATCAAAGAATAAAGATTGAACGTGATATAAAACTAACCCGGAAAATGATCAACGACCATTTAGACAAAGTCCAAGAGAAATTAATAAAAGAGTTATATGCCAAAGAGAATAATGAAAGTAAGAGAATTAACCAGTTGTTGTCTGAGATTGAGGAAATAGAAAAAGAAATTTCGGACCTACAGGTTAACCAAAGTACCATTAAACAACATGCATCAGAATTACAAACATTTTTTGCATTAAAGCACATTGAAAAGGAGGTTTTAGACCAAGAAAAGATTATTCAGTCTGTCCTAAAAAGCGAGGACATGAAAATAAAAACCCTTTCTTTGGTTATTGATAAAGAAGTACAAAACATTTGTAAAACTGCTAGTTTTGGGTCCGTCAGTGTTGAGTCAAAGTCGTGCAAAATTGTTATTGGCAGTAACAAAAACAAACAAGCTCAGATGATCGTACCTATTTTAATTTCAAAATGCATTGATAATATCAAACTAAACAACAAAATGCAAATCAATTTGAAATCTGCTGGGGATGTAAGAGGTTGCGCAATTCTACCAAATGGCAAGATGATGTTCTGTTATTGGAGTAATCGACATTTAATTGGGTTGAAAAGCAACGGTACGCATGAGTTTGCAATTCGGCTAGATACATGCGCATTTGATTTGGCATATTTTGAAAGAGAAAATTCCGTTGCCGTTACCAGTGGCTATGGTTCAAATGTTATTCACATTATTGACCCTAACAGCAGAAAGATCAAGAGAACTGTAAAAACTAGTTCAGTTCCATATGGTATAGCACTGAATAAAAATGTCCTTGTCTACTGTACGTCAGGCAAAGGAATAATGGAAGTTCAATTGAATGGTGCATCAGAAAAGGCACTTGTTAGCTTTAGTATGCCATCCTATTCGTTTGTTACAGTGCATGGTGACAATATCTATTATACAAATATAAACAACCATTCTGTAACATGCTACAATATCAATGGAAATCTTAAATGGGAATTTAAGGATACACAAAACCTGCAATGTCCACAGGGTATATCTGTAGACAGCAATGGACACGTGTATGTTGTCAGTAATTATACAAGCAGTATGGTTATCATTTCCCCTGATGGAAAGCGTTGCAGAACAATATTGTCCTTTCGTGATGGCCTTAAATCTCCGCGTGGATTGCATTTCGAACCAACAAGTAACAAGTTGTTAGTTGCAAATGAAAACAAGATCGCATTTCTATTTGATGTTTCCTAAAATAACGTCTGTGAACTTTTAACTTAAAACCTATTTGTTTAAGAAATTATCCATGAGGGCTTGAATTATTTCGATTCTTATAGGACAAATACGGCAATTCTTTTGGATCGAAGCGCTGTAGGTGGAGGCGAATATTTTGGCGTTTTTATAAATAAACGCACTATGAAATTGGCGTTAAAGAACGGAGCAACCTGAATTAGTGACATGCTTAAACTATTTATAATAACGTATTTAAATACTTTAAATTTTACAGCTAGCTACACCTCTCAGTTGTTTGACAGTCGTATAAAATTTTATGATATTGACAACGATGAGTGGACATTGTCGGTTTTCTTATGTGCGCCTCTCCTTGCTAATCACAAAATTTCACTTATTATCAGGATTAAACTTCCTGAGCAACATAACGAATGTGAAGCAGGTTCTACTTTCCAGTCAAGAGTATCTGATACCCCTTCTAGTGTTTGGTCAATCTATATTGTTCATGTTGTTGTTTTGGCTGTTGTTTGTCTTTTCGTCTTTTTTTTTCGTTCTTTGCCATACAGTATTCATTTTGTTGATGACTAATGAGTTGGGATATACTTTTAATATATGTCGTCTCTCTTTTGTAAGATAAAATATCATACTTTACCACAAAAAAACTGGATATCTTCTCCTGCACTAGATAGTGGATGTTTACTTATTTTTTTACAGTAATGCATTGTAAAAATTTCGATGTTATTTCAAATGTGATAGTTTCAAAGAGTGTATCTATAGAGAAAACACCTAGGCATCTTCACTTGATATACATAGTATTATTGTCTTATATTGTCTCATACATGAACTTTGCCTGATGTATTACATGTATTAGCTACAGTGATATCATATTGGAATACCCGTGCTATAATAACTTAGCTGGCATGTCAGTTAACTGCTAGTAGTCTGTTGTTATTTATGTATTATTGTCATTTTGTTTATTTTCTTTGGTTACATCTTCTGACATCAGACTCGGACTTCCTTTGAACTGAATTTTAATGTGCGTATTGTTATGCGTTTACTTTTCTACATTGGTTAGAGGTATAGGTGGAGAGTTGAGATCTCACAAACATGTTTAACCCCGCCGCATTTTTGCGCCTGTCCCAAGTCAGGAGCCTCTGGCCTTTTTTAGTCTTGTATTATTTTAATTTTAGTTTCTTTGGAAATTAGTATGGCGTTCATTATCACTGGACTGGTATATATTTGTTTAGGGGCCAGCTGAAGGACGCCTCCGGGTGCGGGAATTTCTCGCTACATTGAAGACCTGTTGGTGACCCTCTGCTGTTGTTTTTTATTTGGTCGGGTTGTTGTCTCTTTGACACATTCCCCATTTCCATTCTCAATTTTATTGATCGTGTTTAAGAAGTAGTTGTGTCTCTGTTGCATTCCTTTCTTCCTCAAGCTCTTGTGAGGTTTGTTATGAACATATAACATTATAAAGAACTTGTAACAGATATAACAATAAACAATATATATACAACAGTAGATGCTTTTTCAGAAGATCTTTCAGTCAGTGCCATTAAAGAAAGTTAAAATATATGTACAATTTAGAAAAAATAATGGCAGTCAAAAATAACAGACAAAAACACTTTGATACCATGAGGAATGCATTTAAAGTATTACTTTTATAATTCAATTTGTCAATTATTTTTACAATCTATATTTATTGTCAAAACTAACATAAAATATTATTGTATCTAATAGCACAATTTATTATGTACTGAAAATCTAACGAGATATTTTTTAACCCCATCCTTTTTTTTTTATAAAATTCTTTACAATTTTCAGATGCCATGCCACACAGTGGTACATACACATTTAACTCTAATAATATTTTCTTCTTTTTTTCTTCATATCAATAGAAAAAAAATTAATTTACAACAATGTTTATTGTCATAAATAAATATATGTATTCAAATCTATCACTAATATTACTGTATGTATGTTTGATGTGTTGTATTTGTTGTAAATCTTAAAATCAATAAAAATTAAAAAAAAAAAAAAAAAAAGAATTTGTACATGTTGTAACAGAAAATGTAAATAAACAATGTGATATTGCGTACATTGAAAAATAAAAAAAAAAGTTATTTTCAAGTAAATATAAATAAAGATTAGTCTTTCCCTTTAAGGTCGGATGTTTGTAATGCTCTGTCTGCGACCATTCATTTTAGATGTAACAGTGCCTATAAATGGAAAATACCATTGTCGAACGTGGACCCAAACATTCGAAAACATATCTTTTTACGGCTTCACAAGTGTCAACAATTTATCGTTACGTCTCCTCAGCGATATAACGTGAGTTGAACTCCCCCAGGAAACCTCAAACTCTACAACTATGCCTTTAAATTGCAATTACACGTTTCCAATGTCTAGCATTATGCAATACTTTGAATACAATTAAGTTCAACAAAACGATGTGAATATAGTACAAATCATAAACTCTCCAATTGTAAAACTTTAGGCCAATTAGCATATGTTGGAAGCATTAGGTAGGCATTAATTAAAACTGTAATTATAATTGCGATCAATGCTAGCCTAAATATCGTGAAGTAAAATGAGCAGGTTCGGTTTATTCGTTGTATCATGATTCTTACAAGAGGTGTCTCCTCATGCCAAGTACGCAATACAAGGTTAACAAAAAGCACGAAACAAAAGAAAATATATAGAATAGTTAACCAGTTATTTCAAAACTGATTACTGTTTAGCAATATTCAGTTAAGCAATATTGCACTCAATTCATTTGTCCCATAAGCACTATTTTTACAAATTGTGATACGTCATCTCACTATACATGCTATATTCATAGAAATTAGTAACGCAAAATAATATTGTAATTTAAGATTGGACCAGTTCTAAATGAAG
Source organism: Mytilus edulis (assembly GCF_963676685.1). Taxonomy (NCBI): domain Eukaryota; kingdom Metazoa; phylum Mollusca; class Bivalvia; order Mytilida; family Mytilidae; genus Mytilus; species Mytilus edulis. The sequence continues at coordinate 17,546,711 of NC_092355.1, read as the reverse complement.
GAACACCAGGTGAGGTCACAAAGCAGGGATTTCTTCTTAAAATATTCTAGTTATCTCACCCATATTATTTGTATGTAATTTATTGTTTTCTTTGTGCATTATACGCTCAGGAACATACATCTTACTATTTTGCATGGATTGGTAGTAAATGTAACTTTTTAACTGTAGTCAATTTGACATCAAAGTATCATACGGAGGCTAGGATTTATAAATCGGCTAGTCTGGATGACTTCGTACAATACCCCCGCTCCGCATTCATTATAGTTTAAACATGCATAATTTAAAGTTTAGATCCTTTAGTTTGCATATATATGGATATGACATTTAAATTTCGTATTGCTTAGTTCAACCTGCAACACATTTTATTTGATGTCACCAATGGTAAACATGTAAAATGAAACAATAACTTACTATAATACCAATGTAAACTTTTGTTGTATGATTATACAAACCGAGATCACTACTAGACTAGGTGTCGACACGCTCAAATTAACAAAATTGTGTTTCAAAGAACCAATGCACCAAATTGATTTCATAGGATTTAGTTTAACATTTAAACCAGTTCAAGGAATGTATTACTTGACAAGAACAATTAAAATGTAGGACAAATTTGGCTTACAACACGAACTTTGTTCAAAGAATAGTACCAAACATGTGACAAAAAGACGGGTATGTAACAGAGGTATCGCAATCACTGATGGATTGGTGGATAGTTACTGTTTGTTCAACGTTCAGTGACAAGTATATCATGTGCATATTGCAATACCAAATTAAACTAACTTTGAGCAGACGACAAAAGCGAAATTGTGACAAATTTTATTTCCTAGTGTTATTTAGGAAGTCAAACATGTATATGGAAAGTAAATTTTACTATTATTTATTGAACAAGATAAGAGGATCAGTCACTATTATTTATTGAACAAAACAAGACTGAGTTCAAAACCGCTAAAAGAAGTTAAACCCGATGAATGACACTCCTTATTGCTGAATTTGGGTTTGGGTTTGGCTGACCTTAATTTCTATTACGTTTTAAAACAATTATTCAAATTAAATATACAAATATTTTACTGGTTTTTTTTATGGGAGGGGGGGGGGGGGGGGTGGGGTGTCATTTACCCTAAAAAAAACTATACAGGCCTATAGTATTTTGAAGCATTTTTGAAGTATTCAAATATTATGAAACGTCTTATATCTTTTACAAATACAAGGAACAAGCAAGTCTGTCCAACAATGATTGATATTTCAGAAAATTGTATAGTGTGTTCATTGTAAACGTAAACCAGAATGCATATAGTTGTCTGTACTTATAACAGTCACAAATCATTTCTTGAAATAAAAATCAGCGAATTACCATTCATGCAATAATATTTTGTCGATAGTGATCGAGATAACATTATCAGGTAATTCAAGTTATCGGACACTTAATTTTTTCCATAATATTTTATAAGGCCACACCAAGTTGATACCTATTTTTTTCAAAACAGATTTTTTTAATTTTTTTATATTCCCGCTTCCGCATCCGGAAATTTAATCATGTTCATTTCCCGCACCGTTTTTTTGGTAAATATTATAAAAAGATATCAACATTTGTTTTAAAATCACAGTCTAATCTGTATATAACGACTTTAAACATAAAATCACCCCACCACAAGGTGTAAATATATGTGAGAATATTTGTTTCGGCATGAAACCTATTTATCCAAAGAGGGAGGGATCCGATATAAATTTATAACAGCGCGGAAATACCTGTAAAGAACAAACAATTGGTTTCTTTCCCCATTAGTTATATTCCCTATCAAAACATGTTCGCTGTTGGAATAAAGTACGACGAACATCTGAAGGATTTGCCTTCAACTGCAATTATTTTGTATTGCTTGCAAAACAAAACTATCTATAGCCACTGCATGTTTATGTACCTGTCCTGATTGATTCAGGGGCCTGTCGTTCAGCAGTTATCGTTTGTTGATGTTGTTCATAATTTGGTATTTTTCTGTTTGGATTGTAACAGGAGGGTCGGGTGGCTATGCGTCACCGTTCCCTCTTGTCGATTAATGGTTCGTTCCGCTGGGACTGAGCTCTGGCAAATGAAATCCAATGCAGATATTCAGATACTTTATTAAAATACTCCATATAAATTACATGAAAACAGAGAAACTAAAAGATAAATTTGGATAAGTATAGTCGGATTAAGGATAAATCCATGTTGTAAATGATGTAAAACGGATTAATGATAAATCCAGATGGTCAATTTGAGACCCAGTACAAAATATTTCTATCCATGCGGTTGCTTAATCTACAAGTGTCTACAAAATGTAATGTATGCAATCATAGAACTCTCAAATAAAAATCTCCTCTGTCTCTAATACTAACAGTTGTATACTGCATATTACCCAGTTCTATATATTTATTACATCTTATACAACATTTTCTACAAATGTATCTATTCATTTCCTTTTTTTTTTTCTTTTTTTTAAAACAAAGTTTTTCAATTTGTTAATAGTGTAATATGTGAACATCAAGTTTTATCATGTTTATACATAAAATCAACAACATATATATATACAACATGTACAATGGTATCATAAAATTCATATACTGAATTTAGTAAAAATACAGTATCATATCTTGATCTCACTACCAAGTTTCAACTCAAGTCAGATAACACATTGGCCACCAAAAATGTAACAGGAGGGTCGGGTGGCTATGCGTCACCGTTCCCTCTTGTCGATTAATGGTTCGTTCCGCTGGGACTGAGCTCTGGCAAATGAAATCCAATGCAGATATTCAGATACTTTATTAAAATACTCCATATAAATTACATGAAAACAGAGAAACTAAAAGATAAATTTGGATAAGTATAGTCGGATTAAGGATAAATCCATGTTGTAAATGATGTAAAACGGATTAATGATAAATCCAGATGGTCAATTTGAGACCCAGTACAAAATATTTCTTTAACAGGTCTATACTTTTCACAAGTCCATTTCAGACGGTATAATTCCTCAATAAGAATGGCAAAATCTTCTCTTTAATATCCACTAAGTTGGATGAAACGTCTTCCAAATCATTACCATATAATTTATCTAAATATACACTTTGTTATTCCTTTCTCCGACAGTGAAATAGTTCATTTTGCGCCATTCCGTGTTTAGCAAAGGGAGATTATTCCACAGCTGCGCAACTCCGTTACAGGATATATATATATAAATTAGACCGTTGGTTTTCATGTTCGAATTGTGTACGCTAATAATTTTGGGGTTGCTGTTTGGTCTGTATCAAAGCCCTCTGTAAAAGGCCGTACTTTGACCTGTGTTTGTTATAATCAGGTTGAGAACAACCCTCCCTCAGATAAGGGGTCATTTTATTGCTGTAGAAAAGAAAATAGAAATACCAAGGATTTGTATAGTTCTTCTATACAAAACCTTTGAAAACTTAGAATTTTGTACTCAAATAGAGGAGAGTTGCATCATATTTTAAACAACTTTTTCTAAAAGAGGGGTCCACTTATTTTAAATAATATTAAACTAGCTGTTAAAGTAAAGTTCAGGAATATTACAAAATTCTTGGACATGTTTTGACCATTTAATACCAGATAGATATATAGTTCTTTGAGAAAATATGAGCTCTTTTATACAAACAAATATATTATAAATTATATTGATCCCTCATAAAACATGTAAAAAGGATATTTATATCATTTTAGGTGTCAGACCACCAATTACTCCCTCCAATTTAGAACGTATGTAAAAGTAGTCCTACTTTGACACAAAATAGTGCTTTTGATGTCATTGTTTACTTAAACTAACCAACAAATTTGCAGAAATGAAACTTTTGGTGAAACGGAAATATATTTAGACCATTTTGAGCCAAAATTCACTTGTCTATGAGTTTGCATTAAAAATTCAGAATTAATGCGCTACATAGTACACTAATTTAAGATTGTCAGAAAACCGGGAGTTATTTTGGTAGTACCTGTCTTTTCAAAATCAGAAATTTGTTACAAGACTTTAAACATTGGTTGAAAATTGGCATGTAGGAAGGTGATACATGTACAATTCAGGATATACATGGTTTCTTTGAAGTTAAACTTAAGGTAAAATATTTAGAAAGCTGTGAAAATTGCAAAATTTGGTTGAACAGATAGGGATTTTTAATTGGTGGTCTGACACCTTTAAGGGAAATGCGGTGAAACCCCAAATTCAGAAAACAATTGATTTTTTTACTTAACTGATCATATGAAGTGATAGTAGTCACATTTCAATCTTTTTGGGGGCAAAAAGTCACATATTGCAAATTTAGAGCCTTAGACCTGAATTAGTGCTATTTTTAGCTTTTCCCACCCTGACAATATGCTTTCACATAAAAAAATGTCCCAAATTGTTATAAATGCACAGCAAGATGTTTCTGTGGTATTAACATTAAAACATGGTTATTTTACCACCAAAAAAATGTCTTGTCATCAAGATTTAATGAAATTATTTGATTTTTATCCCTTATATCATTGCGTCATAGCATGTATTTGGCAGATGACATAGCCTGATGTAAACATTGCAAAAACTCACAAAAATCCCATTTATTATCTCAAATTAAAGTTGTATGCCTTAAGTTGTATTAACTGATAGAAAATAAAAACATTTAAATGACCATGACTGCACGTTTGATCATTTAATAGTCCCATTACTTACACCAGGTGTAAAAAAGGGGGGTCAATATTCCTTGACTCTTCAATACCTTGAATTTTTTACTTAACCCATTGTAAAAATTGTGGAAAGTCTTTTAAGAAGTAGAACAAACAAGAAAAAAATCAACAAAACTGATCTTGATATTGAAAGTTTATGTTCCTGTAGTCCAAAATGAAATTTTCAAGTATTTTCTATCAAAGTCATACATTACAGTCAGTTTAAATTGAGCTTTGAAATTTGTAATATAAGTCACATTATGCTCAGATAGCATGTTTCTGACTTCAAATTGACTAAGGATTAAGAATAAAGCAAAGCAAAGATTTCTGAGCAACTTTTTTGGCTCTTTAGGTGTCAAACCACCAATTACTCCCTCCAATTTAGAACGTTTGTAAAAGTAGTCCTACTTTGACACAAAATAGTGCTTTTGATGTCATTGTTTACTTAAACTAACCAACAAATTTGCAGAAATGAAACTTTTGGTGAAACGGAAATATATTTAGACCATTTTGAGCCAAAATTCACTTGTCTATGAGTTTGCATTAAAAATTCAGAATTAATGCGCTACATAGTACACTAATTTAAGATTGTCAGAAAACCGGGAGTTATTTTGGTAGTACCTGTCTTTTCAAAATCAGAAATTTGTTACAAGACTTTAAACATTGGTTGAAAATTGGCATGTAGGAAGGTGATACATGTACAATTCAGGATATACATGGTTTCTTTGAAGTTAAACTTAAGGTAAAATATTTAGAAAGCTGTGAAAATTGCAAAATTTGGTTGAACAGATAGGGATTTTTAATTGGTGGTCTGACACCTTTAAGGGAAATGCGGTGAAACCCCAAATTCAGAAAACAATTGATTTTTTTACTTAACTGATCATATGAAGTGATAGTAGTCACATTTCAATCTTTTTGGGGGCAAAAAGTCACATATTGCAAATTTAGAGCCTTAGACCTGAATTAGTGCTATTTTTAGCTTTTCCCACCCTGACAATATGCTTTCACATAAAAAAATGTCCCAAATTGTTATAAATGCACAGCAAGATGTTTCTGTGGTATTAACATTAAAACATGGTTATTTTACCACCAAAAAAATGTCTTGTCATCAAGATTTAATGAAATTATTTGATTTTTATCCCTTATATCATTGCGTCATAGCATGTATTTGGCAGATGACATAGCCTGATGTAAACATTGCAAAAACTCACAAAAATCCCATTTATTATCTCAAATTAAAGTTGTATGCCTTAAGTTGTATTAACTGATAGAAAATAAAAACATTTAAATGACCATGACTGCACGTTTGATCATTTAATAGTCCCATTACTTACACCAGGTGTAAAAAAGGGGGGTCAATATTCCTTGACTCTTCAATACCTTGAATTTTTTACTTAACCCATTGTAAAAATTGTGGAAAGTCTTTTAAGAAGTAGAACAAACAAGAAAAAAATCAACAAAACTGATCTTGATATTGAAAGTTTATGTTCCTGTAGTCCAAAATGAAATTTTCAAGTATTTTCTATCAAAGTCATACATTACAGTCAGTTTAAATTGAGCTTTGAAATTTGTAATATAAGTCACATTATGCTCAGATAGCATGTTTCTGACTTCAAATTGACTAAGGATTAAGAATAAAGCAAAGCAAAGATTTCTGAGCAACTTTTTTGGCTCTTTAGGTGTCAAACCACCAATTACTCCCTCCAATTTAGAACGTTTGTAAAAGTAGTCCTACTTTGACACAAAATAGTGCTTTTGATGTCATTGTTTACTTAAACTAACCAACAAATTTGCAGAAATGAAACTTTTGGTGAAACGGAAATATATTTAGACCATTTTGAGCCAAAATTCACTTGTCTATGAGTTTGCATTAAAAATTCAGAATTAATGCGCTACATAGTACACTAATTTAAGATTGTCAGAAAACCGGGAGTTATTTTGGTAGTACCTGTCTTTTCAAAATCAGAAATTTGTTACAAGACTTTAAACATTGGTTGAAAATTGGCATGTAGGAAGGTGATACATGTACAATTCAGGATATACATGGTTTCTTTGAAGTTAAACTTAAGGTAAAATATTTAGAAAGCTGTGAAAATTGCAAAATTTGGTTGAACAGATAGGGATTTTTAATTGGTGGTCTGACACCTTTAAGGGAAATGCGGTGAAACCCCAAATTCAGAAAACAATTGATTTTTTTACTTAACTGATCATATGAAGTGATAGTAGTCACATTTCAATCTTTTTGGGGGCAAAAAGTCACATATTGCAAATTTAGAGCCTTAGACCTGAATTAGTGCTATTTTTAGCTTTTCCCACCCTGACAATATGCTTTCACATAAAAAAATGTCCCAAATTGTTATAAATGCACAGCAAGATGTTTCTGTGGTATTAACATTAAAACATGGTTATTTTACCACCAAAAAAATGTCTTGTCATCAAGATTTAATGAAATTATTTGATTTTTATCCCTTATATCATTGCGTCATAGCATGTATTTGGCAGATGACATAGCCTGATGTAAACATTGCAAAAACTCACAAAAATCCCATTTATTATCTCAAATTAAAGTTGTATGCCTTAAGTTGTATTAACTGATAGAAAATAAAAACATTTAAATGACCATGACTGCACGTTTGATCATTTAATAGTCCCATTACTTACACCAGGTGTAAAAAAGGGGGGTCAATATTCCTTGACTCTTCAATACCTTGAATTTTTTACTTAACCCATTGTAAAAATTGTGGAAAGTCTTTTAAGAAGTAGAACAAACAAGAAAAAAATCAACAAAACTGATCTTGATATTGAAAGTTTATGTTCCTGTAGTCCAAAATGAAATTTTCAAGTATTTTCTATCAAAGTCATACATTACAGTCAGTTTAAATTGAGCTGTGAAATTTGTAATATAAGTCACATTATGCTCAGATAGCATGTTTCTGACTTCAAATTGACTAAGGATTAAGAATAAAGCAAAGCAAAGATTTCTGAGCAACTTTTTTGGCTCTTTAGGTGTCAAACCACCAATTACTCCCTCCAATTTAGAACGTTTGTAAAAGTAGTCCTACTTTGACACAAAATAGTGCTTTTGATGTCATTGTTTACTTAAACTAACCAACAAATTTGCAGAAATGAAACTTTTGGTGAAACGGAAATATATTTAGACCATTTTGAGCCAAAATTCACTTGTCTATGAGTTTGCATTAAAAATTCAGAATTAATGCGCTACATAGTACACTAATTTAAGATTGTCAGAAAACCGGGAGTTATTTTGGTAGTACCTGTCTTTTCAAAATCAGAAATTTGTTACAAGACTTTAAACATTGGTTGAAAATTGGCATGTAGGAAGGTGATACATGTACAATTCAGGATATACATGGTTTCTTTGAAGTTAAACTTAAGGTAAAATATTTAGAAAGCTGTGAAAATTGCAAAATTTGGTTGAACAGATAGGGATTTTTAATTGGTGGTCTGACACCTTTAAGGGAAATGCGGTGAAACCCCAAATTCAGAAAACAATTGATTTTTTTACTTAACTGATCATATGAAGTGATAGTAGTCACATTTCAATCTTTTTGGGGGCAAAAAGTCACATATTGCAAATTTGAGCCTTAGACCTGAATTAGTGCTATTTTTAGCTTTTCCCACCCTGACAATATGCTTTCACATAAAAAAATGTCCCAAATTGTTATAAATGCACAGCAAGATGTTTCTGTGGTATTAACATTAAAACATGGTTATTTTACCACCAAAAAAATGTCTTGTCATCAAGATTTAATGAAATTATTTGATTTTTATCCCTTATATCATTGCGTCATAGCATGTATTTGGCAGATGACATAGCCTGATGTAAACATTGCAAAAACTCACAAAAATCCCATTTATTATCTCAAATTAAAGTTGTATGCCTTAAGTTGTATTAACTGATAGAAAATAAAAACATTTAAATGACCATGACTGCACGTTTGATCATTTAATAGTCCCATTACTTACACCAGGTGTAAAAAAGGGGGGTCAATATTCCTTGACTCTTCAATACCTTGAATTTTTTACTTAACCCATTGTAAAAATTGTGGAAAGTCTTTTAAGAAGTAGAACAAACAAGAAAAAAATCAACAAAACTGATCTTGATATTGAAAGTTTATGTTCCTGTAGTCCAAAATGAAATTTTCAAGTATTTTCTATCAAAGTCATACATTACAGTCAGTTTAAATTGAGCTGTGAAATTTGTAATATAAGTCACATTATGCTCAGATAGCATGTTTCTGACTTCAAATTGACTAAGGATTAAGAATAAAGCAAAGCAAAGATTTCTGAGCAACTTTTTTGGCTCTTTAGGTGTCAAACCACCAATTACTCCCTCCAATTTAGAACGTTTGTAAAAGTAGTCCTACTTTGACACAAAATAGTGCTTTTGATGTCATTGTTTACTTAAACTAACCAACAAATTTGCAGAAATGAAACTTTTGGTGAAACGGAAATATATTTAGACCATTTTGAGCCAAAATTCACTTGTCTATGAGTTTGCATTAAAAATTCAGAATTAATGCGCTACATAGTACACTAATTTAAGATTGTCAGAAAACCGGGAGTTATTTTGGTAGTACCTGTCTTTTCAAAATCAGAAATTTGTTACAAGACTTTAAACATTGGTTGAAAATTGGCATGTAGGAAGGTGATACATGTACAATTCAGGATATACATGGTTTCTTTGAAGTTAAACTTAAGGTAAAATATTTAGAAAGCTGTGAAAATTGCAAAATTTGGTTGAACAGATAGGGATTTTTAATTGGTGGTCTGACACCTTTAAGGGAAATGCGGTGAAACCCCAAATTCAGAAAACAATTGATTTTTTTACTTAACTGATCATATGAAGTGATAGTAGTCACATTTCAATCTTTTTGGGGGCAAAAAGTCACATATTGCAAATTTAGAGCCTTAGACCTGAATTAGTGCTATTTTTAGCTTTTCCCACCCTGACAATATGCTTTCACATAAAAAAATGTCCCAAATTGTTATAAATGCACAGCAAGATGTTTCTGTGGTATTAACATTAAAACATGGTTATTTTACCACCAAAAAAATGTCTTGTCATCAAGATTTAATGAAATTATTTGATTTTTATCCCTTATATCATTGCGTCATAGCATGTATTTGGCAGATGACATAGCCTGATGTAAACATTGCAAAAACTCACAAAAATCCCATTTATTATCTCAAATTAAAGTTGTATGCCTTAAGTTGTATTAACTGATAGAAAATAAAAACATTTAAATGACCATGACTGCACGTTTGATCATTTAATAGTCCCATTACTTACACCAGGTGTAAAAAAGGGGGGTCAATATTCCTTGACTCTTCAATACCTTGAATTTTTTACTTAACCCATTGTAAAAATTGTGGAAAGTCTTTTAAGAAGTAGAACAAACAAGAAAAAAATCAACAAAACTGATCTTGATATTGAAAGTTTATGTTCCTGTAGTCCAAAATGAAATTTTCAAGTATTTTCTATCAAAGTCATACATTACAGTCAGTTTAAATTGAGCTGTGAAATTTGTAATATAAGTCACATTATGCTCAGATAGCATGTTTCTGACTTCAAATTGACTAAGGATTAAGAATAAAGCAAAGCAAAGATTTCTGAGCAACTTTTTTGGCTCTTTAGGTGTCAAACCACCAATTACTCCCTCCAATTTAGAACGTTTGTAAAAGTAGTCCTACTTTGACACAAAATAGTGCTTTTGATGTCATTGTTTACTTAAACTAACCAACAAATTTGCAGAAATGAAACTTTTGGTGAAACGGAAATATATTTAGACCATTTTGAGCCAAAATTCACTTGTCTATGAGTTTGCATTAAAAATTCAGAATTAATGCGCTACATAGTACACTAATTTAAGATTGTCAGAAAACCGGGAGTTATTTTGGTAGTACCTGTCTTTTCAAAATCAGAAATTTGTTACAAGACTTTAAACATTGGTTGAAAATTGGCATGTAGGAAGGTGATACATGTACAATTCAGGATATACCTGGTTTCTTTGAAGTTAAACTTAAGGTAAAATATTTAGAAAGCTGTGAAAATTGCAAAATTTGGTTGAACAGATAGGGATTTTTAATTGGTGGTCTGACACCTTTAAGGGAAATGCGGTGAAACCCCAAATTCAGAAAACAATTGATTTTTTTACTTAACTGATCATATGAAGTGATAGTAGTCACATTTCAATCTTTTTGGGGGCAAATAGTCACATATTGCAAATTTAGAGCCTTAGACCTGAATTAGTGCTATTTTTAGCTTTTCCCACCCTGACAATATGCTTTCACATAAAAAAATGTCCCAAATTGTTATAAATGCACAGCAAGATGTTTCTGTGGTATTAACATTAAAACATGGTTATTTTACCACCAAAAAAATGTCTTGTCATCAAGATTTAATGAAATTATTTGATTTTTATCCCTTATATCATTGCGTCATAGCATGTATTTGGCAGATGACATAGCCTGATGTAAACATTGCAAAAACTCACAAAAATCCCATTTATTATCTCAAATTAAAGTTGTATGCCTTAAGTTGTATTAACTGATAGAAAATAAAAACATTTAAATGACCATGACTGCACGTTTGATCATTTAATAGTCCCATTACTTACACCAGGTGTAAAAAAGGGGGGTCAATATTCCTTGACTCTTCAATACCTTGAATTTTTTACTTAACCCATTGTAAAAATTGTGGAAAGTCTTTTTAGAAGTAGAACAAACAAGAAAAAAATCAACAAAACTGATCTTGATATTGAAAGTTTATGTTCCTGTAGTCCAAAATGAAATTTTCAAGTATTTTCTATCAAAGTCATACATTACAGTCAGTTTAAATTGAGCTGTGAAATTTGTAATATAAGTCACATTATGCTCAGATAGCATGTTTCTGACTTCAAATTGACTAAGGATTAAGAATAAAGCAAAGCAAAGATTTCTGAGCAACTTTTTTGGCTCTTTAGGTGTCAAACCACCAATTACTCCCTCCAATTTAGAACGTTTGTAAAAGTAGTCCTACTTTGACACAAAATAGTGCTTTTGATGTCATTGTTTACTTAAACTAACCAACAAATTTGCAGAAATGAAACTTTTGGTGAAACGGAAATATATTTAGACCATTTTGAGCCAAAATTCACTTGTCTATGAGTTTGCATTAAAAATTCAGAATTAATGCGCTACATAGTACACTAATTTAAGATTGTCAGAAAACCGGGAGTTATTTTGGTAGTACCTGTCTTTTCAAAATCAGAAATTTGTTACAAGACTTTAAACATTGGTTGAAAATTGGCATGTAGGAAGGTGATACATGTACAATTCAGGATATACATGGTTTCTTTGAAGTTAAACTTAAGGTAAAATATTTAGAAAGCTGTGAAAATTGCAAAATTTGGTTGAACAGATAGGGATTTTTAATTGGTGGTCTGACACCTTTAAGGGAAATGCGGTGAAACCCCAAATTCAGAAAACAATTGATTTTTTTACTTAACTGATCATATGAAGTGATAGTAGTCACATTTCAATCTTTTTGGGGGCAAAAAGTCACATATTGCAAATTTAGAGCCTTAGACCTGAATTAGTGCTATTTTTAGCTTTTCCCACCCTGACAATATGCTTTCACATAAAAAAATGTCCCAAATTGTTATAAATGCACAGCAAGATGTTTCTGTGGTATTAACATTAAAACATGGTTATTTTACCACCAAAAAAATGTCTTGTCATCAAGATTTAATGAAATTATTTGATTTTTATCCCTTATATCATTGCGTCATAGCATGTATTTGGCAGATGACATAGCCTGATGTAAACATTGCAAAAACTCACAAAAATCCCATTTATTATCTCAAATTAAAGTTGTATGCCTTAAGTTGTATTAACTGATAGAAAATAAAAACATTTAAATGACCATGACTGCACGTTTGATCATTTAATAGTCCCATTACTTACACCAGGTGTAAAAAAGGGGGGTCAATATTCCTTGACTCTTCAATACCTTGAATTTTTTACTTAACCCATTGTAAAAATTGTGGAAAGTCTTTTAAGAAGTAGAACAAACAAGAAAAAAATCAACAAAACTGATCTTGATATTGAAAGTTTATGTTCCTGTAGTCCAAAATGAAATTTTCAAGTATTTTCTATCAAAGTCATACATTACAGTCAGTTTAAATTGAGCTGTGAAATTTGTAATATAAGTCACATTATGCTCAGATAGCACGTTTCTGACTTCAAATTGACTAAGGATTAAGAATAAAGCAAAGCAAAGATTTCTGAGCAACTTTTTTGGCTCTTTAGGTGTCAAACCACCAATTACTCCCTCCAATTTAGAACGTTTGTAAAAGTAGTCCTACTTTGACACAAAATAGTGCTTTTGATGTCATTGTTTACTTAAACTAACCAACAAATTTGCAGAAATGAAACTTTTGGTGAAACGGAAATATATTTAGACCATTTTGAGCCAAAATTCACTTGTCTATGAGTTTGCATTAAAAATTCAGAATTAATGCGCTACATAGTACACTAATTTAAGATTGTCAGAAAACCGGGAGTTATTTTGGTAGTACCTGTCTTTTCAAAATCAGAAATTTGTTACAAGACTTTAAACATTGGTTGAAAATTGGCATGTAGGAAGGTGATACATGTACAATTCAGGATATACATGGTTTCTTTGAAGTTAAACTTAAGGTAAAATATTTAGAAAGCTGTGAAAATTGCAAAATTTGGTTGAACAGATAGGGATTTTTAATTGGTGGTCTGACACCTTTAAGGGAAATGCGGTGAAACCCCAAATTCAGAAAACAATTGATTTTTTTACTTAACTGATCATATGAAGTGATAGTAGTCACATTTCAATCTTTTTGGGGGCAAAAAGTCACATATTGCAAATTTAGAGCCTTAGACCTGAATTAGTGCTATTTTTAGCTTTTCCCACCCTGACAATATGCTTTCACATAAAAAAATGTCCCAAATTGTTATAAATGTACAGCAAGATGTTTCTGTGGTATTAACATTAAAACATGGTTATTTTACCACCAAAAAAATGTCTTGTCATCAAGATTTAATGAAATTATTTGATTTTTATCCCTTATATCATTGCGTCATAGCATGTATTTGGCAGATGACATAGCCTGATGTAAACATTGCAAAAACTCACAAAAATCCCATTTATTATCTCAAATTAAAGTTGTATGCCTTAAGTTGTATTAACTGATAGAAAATAAAAACATTTAAATGACCATGACTGCACGTTTGATCATTTAATAGTCCCATTACTTACACCAGGTGTAAAAAAGGGGGGTCAATATTCCTTGACTCTTCAATACCTTGAATTTTTTACTTAACCCATTGTAAAAATTGTGGAAAGTCTTTTAAGAAGTAGAACAAACAAGAAAAAAATCAACAAAACTGATCTTGATATTGAAAGTTTATGTTCCTGTAGTCCAAAATGAAATTTTCAAGTATTTTCTATCAAAGTCATACATTACAGTCAGTTTAAATTGAGCTGTGAAATTTGTAATATAAGTCACATTATGCTCAGATAGCATGTTTCTGACTTCAAATTGACTAAGGATTAAGAATAAAGCAAAGCAAAGATTTCTGAGCAACTTTTTTGGCTCTTTAAGGGAAATGCGGTGAAACCCCAAATTCAGAAAACAATTGATTTTTTTTACTTAACTGATCATATGAAGTGATAGTAGTCACATTTCAATCTTTTTAGGGGCAAAAAGTCACATATTGCAAATTTAGAGCCTTAGACCTGAATTTGTGCTATTTTTAGCTTTTCCCACCCTGACAATATGCTTTTACATAAAAAAATGTCCCAAATTGTTATAAATGCACAGCAAGATGTTTATGTGGTATTAACATTAAAACATGGTTATTTTACCACCAAAAAAAGTTCTTGTCATCAAGATTTAATGAAATTATTTGATTTTTATCCCTTATATCATTGCGTCATAGCATGTATTTGGCAGATGACATAGCCTGATGTAAACATTGCAAAAACTCACAAAAATCCCATTTATTATCTCAAATTAAAGTTTTATGCCTTAAGTTGTATTAACTGATAGAAAATAAAAACATTTAAATGACCATGACTGCACGTTTGATCATTTAATAGTCCCATTACTTACACCAGGTGTAAAAAAGGGGGGTCAATATTCCTTGACTCTTCAATACCTTGAATTTTTTACTTAACCCATTGTAAAAATTGTGGAAAGTCTTTTAAGAAGTAGAACAAACAAGAAAAAAATCAACAAAACTGATCTTGATATTGAAAGTTTATGTTCCTGTAGTCCAAAATGAAATTTTCAAGTATTTTCTATCAAAGTCATACATTACAGTCAGTTTAAATTGAGCTGTGAAATTTGTAATATAAGTCACATTATGCTCAGATAGCATGTTTCTGACTTCAAATTGACTAAGGATTAAGAATAAAGCAAAGCAAAGATTTCTGAGCAACTTTTTTGGCTCTTTAAGGGAAATGCGGTGAAACCCCAAATTCAGAAAACAATTTATTTTTTTTACTTAACTGATCATATGAAGTGATAGTAGTCACATTTCAATCTTTTTGGGAGCAAAAAGTCACATATTGCAAATTTAGAGCCTTAGACCTGAATTTGTGCTATTTTTAGCTTTTCCCAACCTGACAATATGCTTTTACATAAAAAAATGTCCCAAATTGTTATAAATGCACAGCAAGATGTTTATGTGGTATTAACATTAAAACATGGTTATTTTACCACCAAAAAAAGTTCTTGTCATCAAGATTTAATGAAATTATTTGATTTTTATCCCTTATATCATTGCGTCATAGCATGTATTTGGCAGATGACATAGCCTGATGTAAACATTGCAAAAACTCACAAAAATCCCATTTATTATCTCAAATGAAAGTTTTATGCCTTAAGTTGTATTAACTGATAGAAAATAAAAACATTTTAATGACCATGACTGCACGTTTGATCATTTAATAGTCCCATTACTTACACCAGGTGTAAAAAAGGGGGGGGGGGTCAATATTCCTTGACTCTTCAATACCTTGAATTTTTTACTTAACCCATTGTAAAAATTGTGGAAAGTCTTTTAAGAAGTAGAACAAACAAGAAAAAAATCAACAAAACTGATCTTGATATTGAAAGTTTATGTTCCTGTAGTCCAAAATGAAATTTTCAAGTATTTTCTATCAAAGTCATACATTACAGTCAGTTTAAATTGAGCTGTGAAATTTGTAATATAAGTCACATTATGCTCAGATAGCATGTTTCTGACTTCAAATTGACTAAGGATTAAGAATAAAGCAAAGCAAAGATTTCTGAGCAACTTTTTTGGCTCTTTAAGGGAAATGCGGTGAAACCCCAAATTCAGAAAACAATTGATTTTTTTACTTAACTGATCATATGAAGTGATAGTAGTCACATTTCAATCTTTTTGGGGGCAAAAAGTCACATATTGCAAATTTAGAGCCTTAGACCTGAATTTGTGCTATTTTTAGCTTTTCCCACCCTGACAATATGCTTTTACATAAAAAAAATGTCCCAAATTGTTATAAATGCACAGCAAGATGTTTATGTGGTATTAACATTAAAACATGGTTATTTTACCACCAAAAAAAGTTCTTGTCATCAAGATTTAATGAAATTATTTGATTTTTATCCCTTATATCATTGCGTCATAGCATGTATTTGGCAGATGACATAGCCTGATGTAAACATTGCAAAAACTCACAAAAATCCCATTTATTATCTCAAATGAAAGTTTTATGCCTTAAGTTGTATTAACTAATAGAAAATAAAAACATTTAAATGACCATGACTGCACGTTTGATCATTTAATAGTCCCATTACTTACACCAGGTGTAAAAAAGGGGGGTCAATATTCCTTGACTCTTCAATACCTTGAATTTTTTACTTAACCCATTGTAAAAATTGTGGAAAGTCTTTTAAGAAGTAGAACAAACAAGAAAAAAATCAACAAAACTGATCTTGATATTGAAAGTTTATGTTCCTGTAGTCCAAAATGAAATTTTCAAGTATTTTCTATCAAAGTCATACATTACAGTCAGTTTAAATTGAGCTGTGAAATTTGTAATATAAGTCACATTATGCTCAGATAGCATGTTTCTGACTTCAAATTGACTACGGATTAAGAATAAAGCAAAGCAAAGATTTCTGAGCAACTTTTTTGGCTCTTTAGGTGTCAAACCACCAATTACTCCCTCCAATTTAGAACGTTTGTAAAAGTAGTCCTACTTTGACACAAAATAGTGCTTTTGATGTCATTGTTTACTTAAACTAACCAACAAATTTGCAGAAATGAAACTTTTGGTGAAACGGAAATATATTTAGACCATTTTGAGCCAAAATTCACTTGTCTATGAGTTTGCATTAAAAATTCAGGATTAATAAATGCGCTACATAGTACACTAATTTAAGATTTCCAGAAAACCGGGAGTTATTTTGGTAGTACCTGTCTTTTCAAAATCAGAAATTTGTTACAAGACTTTAAACATTGGTTGAAAATTGGCATGTAGGAAGGTGATACATGTACAATTCAGGATATACCTGGTTTCTTTGAAGTTAAACTTAAGGTAAAATATTTAGAAAGCTGTGAAAATTGCAAAATTTGGTTGAACAGATAGGGATTTTTAATTGGTGGTCTGACACCTTTAAGGGAAATGCGGTGAAACCCCAAATTCAGAAAACAATTGATTTTTTTACTTAACTGATCATATGAAGTGATAGTAGTCACATTTCAATCTTTTTGGGGGCAAAAAGTCACATATTGCAAATTTAGAGCCTTAGACCTGAATTTGTGCTATTTTTAGCTTTTCCCACCCTGACAATATGCTTTCACATAAAAAAATGTCCCAAATTGTTATAAATGCACAGCAAGATGTTTCTGTGGTATTAACATTAAAACATGGTTATTTTACCACCAAAAAAATGTCTTGTCATCAAGATTTAATGAAATTATTTGATTTTTATCCCTTATATCATTGCGTCATAGCATGTATTTGGCAGATGACATAGCCTGATGTAAACATTGCAAAAACTCACAAAAATCCCATTTATTATCTCAAATGAAAGTTTTATGCCTTAAGTTGTATTAACTGATAGAAAATAAAAACATTTTAATGACCATGACTGCACGTTTGATCATTTAATAGTCCCATTACTTACACCAGGTGTAAAAAAGGGGGGTCAATATTCCTTGACTCTTCAATACCTTGAATTTTTTACTTAACCCATTGTAAAAATTGTGGAAAGTCTTTTAAGAAGTAGAACAAACAAGAAAAAAATCAACAAAACTGATCTTGATATTGAAAGTTTATGTTCCTGTAGTCCAAAATGAAATTTTCAAGTATTTTCTATCAAAGTCATACATTACAGTCAGTTTAAATTGAGCTGTGAAATTTGTAATATAAGTCACATTATGCTCAGATAGCATGTTTCTGACTTCAAATTGACTAAGGATTAAGAATAAAGCAAAGCAAAGATTTCTGAGCAACTTTTTTGGCTCTTTAAGGGAAATGCGGTAAAACCCCAAATTCAGAAAACAATTGATTTTTTTTACTTAACTGATCATATGAAGTGATAGTAGTCACATTTCAATCTTTTTGGGGGCAAAAAGTCACATATTGCAAATTTAGAGCCTTAGACCTGAATTTGTGCTATTTTTAGCTTTTCCCACCCTGACAATATGCTTTTACATAAAAAAATGTCCCAAATTGTTATAAATGCACAGCAAGATGTTTATGTGGTATTAACATTAAAACATGGTTATTTTACCACCAAAAAAAGTTCTTGTCATCAAGATTTAATGAAATTATTTGATTTTTATCCCTTATATCATTGCGTCATAGCATATATTTGGCAGATGACATAGCCTGATGTAAACATTGCAAAAACTCACAAAAATCCCATTTATTATCTCAAATGAAAGTTTTATGCCTTAAGTTGTATTAACTGATAGAAAATAAAAACATTTAAATGACCATGACTGCACGTTTGATCATTTAATAGTCCCATTACTTACACCAGGTGTAAAAAAGGGGGGGGTCAATATTCCTTGACTCTTCAATACCTTGAATTTTTTACTTAACCCATTGTAAAAATTGTGGAAAGTCTTTTAAGAAGTAGAACAAACAAGAAAAAAATCAACAAAACTGATCTTGATATTGAAAGTTTATGTTCCTGTAGTCCAAAATGAAATTTTCAAGTATTTTCTATCAAAGTCATACATTACAGTCAGTTTAAATTGAGCTGTGAAATTTGTAATATAAGTCACATTATGCTCAGATAGCATGTTTCTGACTTCAAATTGACTAAGGATTAAGAATAAAGCAAAGCAAAGATTTCTGAGCAACTTTTTTGGCTCTTTAGGTGTCAAACCACCAATTACTCCCTCCAATTTAGAACGTTTGTAAAAGTAGTCCTACTTTGACACAAAATAGTGCTTTTGATGTCATTGTTTACTTAAACTAACCAACAAATTTGCAGAAATGAAACTTTTGGTGAAACGGAAATATATTTAGACCATTTTGAGCCAAAATTCACTTGTCTATGAGTTTGCATTAAAAATTCAGGATTAATGCGCTACATAGTACACTAATTTAAGATTTCCAGAAAACCGGGAGTTATTTTGGTAGTACCTGTCTTTTCAAAATCAGAAATTTGTTACAAGACTTTAAACATTGGTTGAAAATTGGCATGTAGGAAGGTGATACATGTACAATTCAGGATATACCTGGTTTCTTTGAAGTTAAACTTAAGGTTAAATATTTAGAAAGCTGTGAAAATTGCAAAATTTGGTTGAACAGATAGGGATTTTTAATTGGTGGTCTGACACCTTTAAGGGAAATGCGGTGAAACCCCAAATTCAGAAAACAATTGATTTTTTTACTAAACTGATCATATGAAGTGATAGTAGTCACATTTCAATCTTTTTGGGGGCAAAAAGTCACATATTGCAAATTTAGAGCCTTAGACCTGAATTTGTGCTATTTTTAGCTTTTCCCACCCTGACAATATGCTTTCACATAAAAAAATGTCCCAAATTGTTATAAATGCACAGCAAGATGTTTCTGTGGTATTAACATTAAAACATGGTTATTTTACCACCAAAAAAAGTTCTTGTCATCAAGATTTAATGAAATTATTTGATTTTTATCCCTTATATCATTGTGTCATAGCATGTATTTGGCAGATGACATAGCCTGATGTAAACATTGCAAAAACTCACAAAAATCCCATTTATTATCTCAAATGAAAGTTTTATGCCTTAAGTTGTATTAACTGATAGAAAATAAAAACATTTAAATGACCATGACTGCACGTTTGATCATTTAATAGTCCCATTACTTACACCAGGTGTAAAAAAGGGGGGTCAATATTCCTTGACTCTTCAATACCTTGAATTTTTTACTTAACCCATTGTAAAAATTGTGGAAAGTCTTTTAAGAAGTAGAAAAAACAAGAAAAAAATCAACAAAACTGATCTTGATATTGAAAGTTTATGTTCCTGTAGTCCAAAATGAAATTTTCAAGTATTTTCTATCAAAGTCATACATTACAGTCAGTTTAAATTGAGCTGTGAAATTTGTAATATAAGTCACATTATGCTCAGATAGCATGTTTCTGACTTCAAATTGACTAAGGATTAGGAATAAAGCAAAGCAAAGATTTCTGAGCAACTTTTTTGGCTCTTTAGGTGTCAAACCACCAATTACTCCCTCCAATTTAGAACGTTTGTAAAAGTAGTCCTACTTTGACACAAAATAGTGCTTTTGATGTCATTGTTTACTTAAACTAACCAACAAATTTGCAGAAATGAAACTTTTGGTGAAACGGAAATATATTTAGACCATTTTGAGCCAAAATTCACTTGTCTATGAGTTTGCATTAAAAATTCAGGATTAATGCGCTACATAGTACACTAATTTAAGATTTCCAGAAAACCGGGAGTTATTTTGGTAGTACCTGTCTTTTCAAAATCAGAAATTTGTTACAAGACTTTAAACATTGGTTGAAAATTGGCATGTAGGAAGGTGATACATGTACAATTCAGGATATACCTGGTTTCTTTGAAGTTAAACTTAAGGTAAAATATTAGAAAGCTGTGAAAATTGCAAAATTTGGTTGAACAGATAGGAATTTTTAATTGGTGGTCTGACACCTAAAGGGTTGCCCCCAAACTGATTATGACTTGAATGGAGAATTGTCTCATTGTCAGTCACACACACATAGACCAGATTTAACTATTTCTTGGTGAACAGGGAAAAAATACATCAGAAATTAAAGAAATGTCAACGTACAAGTGATAAATCAAGTTTTAATATTGTCGAAATTTTCTTTTTAATGTTTACAAAAAAAAAATTATAAGCGCTCGCCTTTACTTTTGAAGCTTCGCCTCAAAAATTTGCAAATTAAATATTTTTTTATTAAAATTTTCAAATCGCTCGCTCGCCCCATATTTTTGAGTCCAAAAATCCGTAGAACAAGAAATTAAATTGGTGTGGCCTAATAGTTAATATCCGAGCCATAAAATACATTTATTATATCTGGCATAGTCCCAGATTATATTCTTTGTTAATATGCATCCTTCATTTAAAGTTTTGTTTTTCTTATAACACTTGACATCGTATATCAGGGGCACTGCCGAAAATAATCTTTCAAAAAGCAAATCTAAGTTGTAACCTTTAGAACTTGTATGTCTGATAATTTGATCACATGACAAGAAATTTTACAATAAACATTGGTCACGCACGATAGATTCTGATGTATGACATGTGCCGTTACAATAGCCAGTTTACACGCATCAGCGCACACATGTTTGTCGAATAGGTCAGTTGATTGGAGGAAAGTTACCGAAAACCACGCCTACCTTTAACTAATACCCAATCAAACGCCTTTGACATAAGCATAAATAATGCATGGGTAAGATTACAGAGATTTTGTTGCGTATTCAATATTTGAAAAAGTTTAAGACTCTTGATTCAAACTTAAAATTATAGAATATGCTCGTAATGCATTTTCGCAATTTCGTTAAATTTAATTTTATACATAATTTCACCTACCTGGTGAGGATAAAATACAAAGGAGTAGGTTCAGTAAGACCCCTTTTTTGCCCCAAAATATAGCAGTTTAACAAAGTTGTGATAATGTAATCGTTAAGCTATTTATTGGAAAGTAGAATGATTCTGCTACATAAATATGGGCTGTTTTTTGACAATACAATGCACATATATCGGGTACTAGCATCATAAAGTCATGCTAAATTACTGAAATCTTCACAATTTTAGCATTTTAGTTAAATTTTAGATGGTTTCTGTCTAAAATGAAAGTGGCCGCATTCGTGTTCATTCATGATATTGAAACGTAAGTTGTATTTGATGATAATACATAATATATATAAAGGTTGAGGATGAACACGGATGTAGCCACTTTCATTTTTGACAAAAACCATCTGAAAAGTGACGATTTTTGGCAAATTTGATAGCTTTTTCATAATCAAGCTTGAATCGGAGCGTTTTTAATGACTAAATCAGTTAAAATCTTTCACAAATACTAATTGAATCAATTGAAATAGACACTTAAGTGTTTCAAAAGTGTCTAAAATATTTCGTCAGATGAACTGGAAAATTGAGGCCAAAATCGGCCCTTACTGGACCTACTCCTTAAAAAAAATGCAAATTACAACTATTTCGAATTAAATGGTTGTGATAAATGGGTATCAAAATGTATTAAACAAAAAAAACAAAGACCAGTTTCAACAAGAATGCTTTGTTTTATTGCAGAATAGCATAAAAAATTCATGTTATCGTATTTTCAAAAACAATTAACAATTTGAAAACTGCTTTTCATTTTTACCTTACTAAATTCATATATTACGCAAATACGCATATGTGGTAGTCGCCACTTGCCGCTCAGTGAGTCTAGAAGGTAGGATTTACAGAGAAGACAGAATATGTCGCCTCTGTGACACAAACAACATTGATGACGAGTTCGATTTCATTATGAATTGTAGAACATTTAAACTATAGAAAGAAGGAAATGTTTACGGAACTACTGTTAGTCAAACCCTAATATATCTTTAAAGTTGATCAACATTTTAACTCTTCAAATATTGTAATATAAGAAAAGCTATGTAAAAAATATAAATGTGAAAGTCAGCTCTCCATGTTAATTTAATTGTATCGTTTGCACGTGCATGTAATAATTTTACCTTATAGTTATGTTTATGTATGTTCTTGATAACTAGTAATTGAAGTTTTATGAGAAATAAAGTATTCGTATTCCTTTAAACCATAAATTACAGTACACGAAGACAGCCAAAGGGTAAAGTACAAGTGAATATATCATAAAGATTATATTTAATCCTCATCCGTACGCGTCCTTGTAAATGCAAAACTGATTTTACTTGGTTCAATGTTCAGTGGTAAGTATTTCATATATGCGCAGGTCCTGAGAAAGAAAATCGAATTATTCATTCATTTATGGTCTTCAAAAATAACGATTGCGGGATGATGGACAGGAAGACTTCAAGCGTAAGAGTGTGAACTAGCTGTCAGTAACTTAAGTACTCTCAGATCTTTTCTTGCTAGTGTCTTTTTGTTGTTCTGGTACACAAGTGAATCTTTCATTGTTGAAGACCCTTTAGCGACTATAAAAGATGAACAGGAATAAAAACGCTGACCATTGATAATTTGTATTTTTGTTAAGCATTGACTTCGTGTGCGATTACTGTCCCGTGTATGTTTACTCCATATTCCTTTATTTTCTATAAAAGCGTTTGTCTTGACAGTAGGTTGACACGACTTATGACGTTACGCCACGAGTTATCGTTCCTGACGTTATCGAATAACGTTCACACAAACAAGTCATTGCAGCCGGTTCTGCAATCACAAAGTGATTAAATAATTAAAAAAAATAGTTTTGGAAACTATTTGACATTTTTATGGTAACTTTTTCTAGATGCAGAGTGTCGAAAGTTTGTATGCAATACGTAACGGTATACGTTTTGACATTGGTTGCTTTATCGTGTTCCAGCAATTCTTCTGCTCATTTTTAACCTTTAAAAATGAATTACTATATACTTTTAATTTATATTCTCCTTTTTTTAATATTTAAGCATCTGCACGATTTATCTCTATGTTCTTATGAAAAATAGACTGAGTTTTATCACTTTATTTCATTTTTAGTTTATTTTGCAATAAATACTTTTCATGATGCACGCTGTATCCTCATGAAATTTTGTTTTGAAAATAAAAATCTTACATGTATCTTGAGAAACTTAGGATGATGGGTAAAAAAACGGGAATTCGTACAACTATTAATTCGTGTTAAAATGGTCGTCAAAATCACCGCTCGGACAAAATGGAAAAAAAAGAAATTGATTTGGATGAGAATACGGTAGGATAAGTCGAAAAAGTACAATACAAGCAGACTTTGAAACTCAAACAGAAAATAGTTTGTTAGTATGGAAATTCAATGTAAAAAAAAAGTGGTTTAACTTGGTTATTTTGCCGAATAACATTCTTTGTGTTCCAAATGTAAACAGTCTCATAAAACCGTTATAGTTTCGGAAACATTTTAAAAATAAAGTGCTAGCTAGACCAAGTTTACACAGGACATACAGTAACATCGGAATCAGGCCTGAGAAGGTTACCGTAGGCTGAGAAATACATAGAAACTTGATTCGGAAAAAAACAAAATAAAACAAATCAGGTCCCGTTAGAGTCTGATTAAAGCCAGTCCCAAGTATCCACTTGCGTCTATAAACTCAAGCTAATAGTTGGGACTGGCTTTAGTCACTAAGTAAGACTGGTTTCGTTATAAAAAAAAATCTCGAAATTTACAAGCAAACGACTGACTTATTAGTATTCAAATAGCAGAAAGAGACTGAAATAGCTAGATCTTGAAATCATTTAGATTTTCTATTCGTGTTAATTTCCGCTTGCATGGGTACTCGCTGGTAGTGTAGTTTTTTTGTGTGTGATTTGAGTTGGAAAGGATGTACATGTATAAGTTCGGAGACAAAACGACTAAAAGAGAATTAACATAGTTGCCTTGTTAGGCCATGAGGGGCAAATTGCTCATAATATACCCTCATTGTTCAGTGTCAGTCCGTCTGAAACATTTTCCCGGATCGGCTCTATTACAAAACCTACCTAGTATTGTATTCAAGTTAGTGTTAACTTGTTCTCGTCCTGAACATGCATGAAATATTTGCCACTTGACGTTAAGCAACCAACAATCAATCCTACAATTTACACCCGTTACTTGAAACTGTAGTTGTTAAAATTTAAATCATTGCCTATATTTTTTTCAAAGAAATCGACAAAATTTACGAACATTTAGGCAAAAAGAAATATATACGTTACCGCTTGATAATTATAGAAGTGGGGTAACATGAGACTTTATTTATAAAAAGTACAAGTACAAATAAAATAAAAAAATATATATGTAACATATTATTTGTACACCAGTTTGCTGTTAGAACGATTAATAGAGATATGGGATATGCAATTTATAAGATAGCTACAGTTGGACATTTAACTACATCAAAACCAAATACACCAAGCAAATTAATTGTGACTAATGCTAATTGGACGAGTATCTTTTTATTTCTAATTTGTAGTCAGTTTACTAAACGACGGTTCCCTAAATAGGAAAGTTTAATTATCACAGTAACATTTCAGTCTCCTAGTACATATTTGTTTAAGTCCTAAAACTTTTGTTCTTCTGGAGAAAATTCCAACCATAATGAAATAAGGAGGTGCGGTAAAATTGCCAATTAATCAACTTTCTACCAAATACAAAATGACGGAAATGTTTTCTTGCTTACATTGCTACTTCATTTTATATTTCAAAATTACCATTCCATTATATGAACTGCATATTCAAAAATATGTTTTGTCACCAATATCCTAATAGAGCACGTATCATCATACTGTTTCACCCGTGTCCGTTCTACCGTCAATCGCGCTTTTGGTGTATACATATATATGGTTTATACGGCTTATTATTAAGGACTTAGTGCTGTCTTTTTGCTTCAGGTTTAAATTATGTACCTGGTGTTACCAAAGATGTACTCATATTAAAGGTGCGCATTTCGTCTTGGTTTCCTTTATTTTTTGTTCATGACAGGTTGCTGGATTAGACGTTTTGATAAAATATAAAAGGCACGCAGACTCCGGCTTACATGTGGAATTTCAAGCTGAACCTTTTATATGTCGCATTTGCAGTTCGTTTTACTAAAAGAATGCATGTATGATCTCAAGATTTGTTTCGTAAATAATTTTCGACAAATGACACTGTTGAACTTTGTGAAATTTTGCATACAATTTGCACTGTTTGTCCGACTTACTGAGCTTGTATTGTATTGTCCCGAACATGCATGAACTATTTGCCACTGAACGTAAAACAACCATAAAAAAACGAGCAATTATAAAACTGTTTACTGAATCATATTTTAAAGTACTATATTTCTGCATGGATGAAGCAACGACACCACCATTGCCTTAAATGATGGAGTAAAAACTCAGTAATTCAAATGAATCACACGTGAAATTTTTCATGTTATTTTCACGTGAACTTTGCAAAAATATGAAGGTATTTTTCATGATTTTAATTAAATTTTAGAAAAAATATATTATTTTAATAATGTTATTTTTAAAATTAACGTGCATTTAACGTCTACCAAATTTCGGTGATTTATGCATGAACCATTATCATAATTTTCACGTGTAACCAACCAGTATAAGCAAGTTTCAAGTATTTCAAATGACAATTTACACTTAGACTATAGTCACACAGTAGGACAGTAAATGAACAAAAGACAAGTAAATCAGAAACATGCATGGATCACGCAAAAACATGCAGGGGCGACACCGGAGTAATGGGAGTTTGATTCTTGCATGACATTCGCCGTGAAAACAATTTGATATGAAGACAAGCCTTTGTTTCAACTTTGTTTTAAAATTTCCAACATAAAGCTGTTACGGCCCAGGTCAATGTTCTTAAGCATCACATATTTTTCTTTCATTTTATTGTTAGCTTTCTTAAATAAATATTCACATATTATAGATTATATTTTTTATAATTTCTTTTTTGTTCAATTTCAGTTAAACACTATTTCTGATTTCTTTTTTATAAATTTTAAATGTCTTTTTCTTTTTTTCTTCATCTTTTTGAAACCCTGGTTTTGTATTACCACTGACCAGTTCAGTAAAGAAACAGCTGCTTCATGTTTGCATAAATGTGTTTGTAACCAATCTATAGCTAACATGCTATTATTTCCATATTTTTTATTCCGTGTCTATATATAGTCTCGATCCTGGAGACAAGATTTATTTTGTCTGTTGGTTGCTTGGCTAGCGTAAACTAATCGATTTACCTCATACTTTGAAGTTAGATGGGGATTGTTTTTAAATAAATGCTTTAAATTTAGTAATCTCTGATGTATTTATGATGGCTTGGTTTGAAGCGAGAACAGACGAAATATGCGGACTAGTCCTTAAATTAAAGGATGCGAAAAGATATATTAATGTAACTTTTTCAAAGTTCAAGTTGATCAATTATTGATTTAAGTGAATAAATCAAATTTATTTTCTCGAGGAATAAATCAAATCAGGAACATATATATTGTTAGGTATACTGTTCCCAAATTGAATAGTATACAAATCCTAGTTTTTATATTATAGTAATAATTATTCATCGGCGAAAAGGATAGTATCTTTATTGTGTTGGAAGAATCGTAAAAGTGTTTTATTTTCTAAATTCTATTTATTTACTCGGACATCGTAGAGTTTAAAATTCTTCTTTTTTTACCATATTGGACTTCATATTGTGTATTGAATTGAAACACGAACGCGGACCTCGATGAGAACACCTGGATTGAAAGTTTGCAAATATTTCGACCAGTGAAATTCATTTTACTATGTAACGCGAACTTCAACGAAAGCACCTAGATGAAATATTGTGTATTGAAGTGAAACATGAACGCGGACCTCGATGAGAACACCTGGATTGAAAGTTTGCAAACGTTCCAACCAATGAAATTCATTTTGATATGTAACGCGAACTTCAACGAAAGCACCTAGATGAAATATTTTATGTATACGACAATTAGTTTTTATTAAGACATTACCGTTCAAATATAGTTAATAAAAATTATATCAGAGCAACAATGCATAATTGTTTCTTTTCCATTCTTGTTTATTTAAATAATGTTTATGTTGACTTTAATTTGGTAGGTAGACTTATATTAAATGCCCTAAACGTAAATATACGGTGTTTTTTAAAATGTATTAGACGTAAGATAATGTCGACTTAGAACAAGTCAAGGTTGTAAAACTTAAATCAACCAACCCATCGTTATCGCAGACTAAAATTTATCTCATATAAACAGAATATATGTTCATAGCAAGACTTTGTGTACGTCACGGTGCATGACAGCACACTAATCCCTGTACAAAATCGGAACCACAATTCACAATTTCTTCTTAATTTTTTCTCTTCTTTAGTTTAAACCATAAATACATGTGTTACTTATCATCTTTCTTTGGTACATACAGGAAGACCCGAATACTGAAGAAAATGCCTTATGAGTCCATTATAAATAGTTATCAAAGGTACCAGGATTATAATTTAATACGCCAGACGCGCGTTTCGTCTACATAAGACTCATCAGTGACGCTCAGATCAAAACAGTTAAAATGCCAAACAAATACAAAGTTGAAGAGCATTGAGGACCCAAAAATTCCTAAAAGTTGTGCCAAATACGGCTAAGGTAATCTACTCCTGGGCGTAAGAAAATCCTTAGTTTTTCGAAAAATTAAAAGTTTTGTAAACAGAAAATTTATAGAAATGACTAATTAATTGATATTCATGTCAACACCGAAGTGCTGACTACTGGGCTGGTGATACCCTCGGGGACGAAACGTCCACCAGCAGTGGCATCGACCCAGTGGTGTAAATAGTTATCAAAGGTACCAGGATTATAATTTAATACGCCAGACGCGTAAAAACAGATGTTTTAAAAAAGGAAAAAGGAAAAAAAAATGATGTAAAAATTATCTATAGATGAGTAAAGAAATAAACTTAGATCAATATGTTAGCATTCTAATATTTAGTGCTTTCATAATGACCAATCTTGTGAGATTTGAACTACAGGGACAACAACCCAACAACACGCCTTAAATCAAACAAACACAAAGTGTTAAATCTGTAGTGTTTTGGAATTTGAAAGGGATATATTCTTTGGACTAAATTGTTGATATTTCAAAATTTAAATTTTCTTTACCTAGCTAAAGTATGTTTTACATCAGCATCTGCACCCTTTTATCAAAATTAAGACTACATAGTACTGTATGTACCAACCATGTTCCTCCTTGATACATGTATGTTCAAATGTACAAAAATATACTGTAAGAATTATTAGTTTTAACAGGATTTTTGAAATTCTATTCATTGCTCTAACATAATTTAATGCTTCCTTATGCTGTATGTTTAGCTTTCACTTTAACTATTTAGTGCTATTTTGCTGTACTTAGGTTTAACATGTGCATTTGACAAGAGCCACTACTTTGCAAGTTTCTTGACTACATATATACTTGCACTATTTATAGTCTGGTCAAAATCAAACTATATATTGTTTTAAGATAAGAAATATTCAGTACCGGGTAAACAAACTATGAACCTGAATGCATAAAGTACCAGCTTTCTTTCTCTCTTAAACATATACAGCTGGGCAAAAGAGTAAAACCTCTGTACACACAAATCATACATAGATGGCTGATTTTTGATATAAAAAAGAAATAAATTGTTTTTCTTCATTATCTTTAACTTTTAACTTTACTACAATGTATTTGGATATATATTTGGATAAATTAATATAAGAAATA
Organism: Mytilus edulis; assembly: GCF_963676685.1. Lineage (NCBI taxonomy): Eukaryota > Metazoa > Mollusca > Bivalvia > Mytilida > Mytilidae > Mytilus > Mytilus edulis. The sequence goes on along the minus strand of NC_092355.1, from coordinate 17,517,108 downwards.
TATATATATATATATATATTTAAATGACTAAGTTAACTATCATATCAATCAATGACTCTCACAAATCATTATATTGATTTATGGTGTAAGGGAGATAATCATCTCTAGCTAGTTTTAATGATAAAGATATTACACATAGAGAACATCATTTCTGTTATTTAAAAGAAAATAGAACAATAGTGGATATGTTGCTTTTTGAACAACATAATTTGTTTTTAACCATTTGATTTTCTTGCTTTGTCTCTTTTTGATTATATATGATCTCATTTTTTTCTTCTTTCTATTTTTACATTTTACAAATTGTATGTCTTTTTTCTCTATTTCATGTTATTGGCACAGTAATGTATAATATATTATGCAGCATTGTTAGTGTATTCTGGTTACAATTTGAATTCTTCTCAGACATGGCAGGTGAGATCAGACATCTCAAAGATATTTTCACATTCACACACTTTAAGTACACAGCTGTATGGGTTTTTTCTTGGTTTTCTTTTATGCATTTAACAAAATACATATTTTTGTTTTTTTAAATAGAAATATCATTTGAAAATGAGTAATAATAGTATGAAATTTCTCTCATACAACTGTCAAGGTCTTAATTCAATAGAGAAGCGAAGAGATGTTTTTGATTATCTTAAATAAAATAACTGTAATATATATTGCTTACAAGATACACATTTTTCAGAAAATGATGAAATATCAATAAAAAATCTATGGGGAGGAGAGTGCATATTTAATTCATTTGCTACAAATCAAAGAGGGGTAGCAATTTTATTGACAACAAACTTTGAGTATAAAATACATAAAGTAAAAAAAGATGATCAAGGAAATTTGTTAGGAATTGATATGGAAATCGAAGGAAAGAGAATGACCCTAATAACCTTATATGGTCCAAACAAAGATACACCAGATTTTTATATAAAACTGAGTGGAATGATAGAAACTTTAAACAATCCATCAGTTGTTATAACTGGAGACTATAATTTAGTACAAAACCAAAGTCTTGATACATATAATTATCAAAATATTAATAACCCAAAAGCTAAGGAGAAAGTTCTAGACTTAAAAGATCTTTATAATTTAACAGACCCCTTTAGGGAAATTAATCCAGATTTAAAACAGTTCACATGGAGAAAAGCTAATCCCATCAAACAAGCAAGATTAGACTTCTTTTTAATATCCCAAGACCTTAATCAAAATGTAGTTGATGTACAAAATCACAACAGCTATAGATCAGATCACTCCCCAACAATATTAAATCTGAAGATGAATGATTTCATACTTGGAAAAGGATTATGGAAATTTAACAACTCACTTTTACATGATATTGAATACTCCAAAACTATAAAAGACACTATACTTAAAGTAAAAGACCAATATGCATCATTAGTATATAATAGAGAAACGTTAGAAGAAATTAATGATTTAGACATCCACTTTACAATAAATGACCAACTTTTTTTAGAAATATTACTTACAGAAATCAGAGGAAAAACTATTTCCTATGCATCTTATAAAAAGAAGGAAAGAGATAAAGAGGAAAAAATATTATCAGAAAAAATTCAGAAATTAGAGGAAAGCATCTTAACAGAGGAAATATTAAATGAAATTGAACACCATAAATCTGATCTTAGAATAATAAGGAAAAAAAAATGAGGGGATACTATATCAGGTCAAAAATGCAATGGATTGAAGAAGGGGAAAAGCCATCTAGTTTTTTTTTGAATATGGAAACTAAACATTTTATAAATAAAACTATCCCCAAACTAGTTAATGAAAAAGGGGAGACAATTTGTAAACAAGATAAAATATTAGAAGAGGCCAAAAATTACTATAAAAAACTGTATACTAAAACAGAAAGCTTGAGTGAAGTAAATCTTAATAGTGAAATACCTGATTCTGATATTAAAAAATTAAATGATACTTTAAAAGAATCTTTAGAAGGGGAGATAACTTATAATGAATTGACAACAGCTATGCGTAGAATGAAAAATGAGAAAAGTCCAGGGTCAGATGGCTTTACAAATGAGTTCTTTAAATTCTTTTGGATAAATGTAGGAAAATTTGTTTTCAGATCTATAATTTATGGTTACAAAAGGGGGAATTATCAATAACTCAAAAACAGGGTATTATTACTTGTTTACCAAAAGGTGATAAACCTAGACAGTTTATGAAAAATTGGCGACCAATAAGTCTTTTGAATACAACATATAAACTAGCATCAAGTTGTATAGCAGAGCGTATGAAATCTGTTCTACCCATTATTATTAGCAATGATCAGACAGGTTTTATTCCTGGAAGATATATTGGAGAAAACACTCGTCTCATATATGATATTTTATTCTATACAGAGGTAAATGATTTGCAAGGTCTTCTTCTCATAGATTTTGAAAAAGCTTTTGATTCGGTATCATGGAAATTCATAAATGAAGTATTAGACTTTTTCAATTTTGGACCCTCTATAAAACTGTGGATAAAGACTTTTTACACAAATATAAGCTCATCAGTATCCCAAAACTGTTTTTTATCAGATTTCTTTCAGATTCAAAGAGGCTGTAGACAAGGGGATCCTTTATCACCTTATATTTTTCTTTTACGTGCTAAAATTCTAGGAATTTTAATCAGAAAAAACAAAGAAATTAAAGGAATTAAAATTGATGACACAGAATATCTTATCTCTCAATACGCAGATGACACATCAATAATACTTGACGGTACACCTGAATCTCTAGATGCATCTCTTCGCTTACTCCAAAAATATGCTGAAATGTCTGGTCTCCATATGAACTTGGACAAAACAAAGGTGGTGTGGATAGGCAAAAAAAAATATAGTCAAGACACAATGTGTGTAAAATGGGGATTGGAATGGGGTTCCAGTAGGTTTACATTACTAGGAATAAACTTTTCTGTCAATTTGCATGAAATGGAACTGTTGAATTATGGTCCAAGAATTAAAGAAATTGAAAATATAATAAAAATTTGGTCTAAACAAACATTAACACCAGTTGGAAAAATAACTATCATTAAGACACTAATTATTTCAAAATTGAACCATCTGTTTTTAACATTACAAGCACCATGCAAAAATACTTTAAAACAACTAACTGACAAAATTTATTCATTTATTTGGGAAAACAAACCTGACAAGATAAAAAGAGAAATATTATGTTCTGAACACAAATTAGGAGGGCTGAAAATGATAGATATTGACAAATATATAAAAGGATTGAAACTAACTTGGATAAGACGGTTGTTGAAAAACAACCCAAAACTAAATAAGCTATTAGAAAGTACTGAAAAAATTAGTATTGAAAACCTTGTTTATTTAGGCCCAACAAAAAGATGTAAAAACCCTTTTTGGGAAGAAGTTTTTAAAGCTTATACAGATTTACAAAATAAATTCATACCAAAAAATGAAGAGGAGTTTTTATCAGATTCGCTCTGGAACAATGAAAACATAAAAATAGGAACAACATCAATTTTCTATAAAGACTGGATAGATAAAGGGATCTTTTTGATAAATGATTTATTAAACGATGAGGGAAAACTAATGACTTTTCAACAATTCCAAAACATTTATAAAATTAAGTCAAACTTTCTTACTTATAATGGGGTCATTTCATCAATAAAATCATATAAAAAGGCTTTAAAAAACTATATATCCATAAACAATTGTTATAAAACACTAGGACCAATTATGCCAAATAATATAAGAATATTTTTTTTATCAAGAAAAGGCTCGAAAGATATGTATAATGTTTTATTTGAAAAAAGCAGTACTAAACTTAGATGTGAAGAAAAATGGTCCTTAACACTCAACAAAAATTTTGATTGGAAAACTGTGCATAATATGTCTTTTTACTCCACAAAAAGCTCAAAACTCCACTGGTTCCAATATAGAATAATACACAGAATATTGGGCACAAATAAATTTTTATTTAAGATAAAAATAAAACAAAGCGATAAATGTACTTTCTGCAGTGAAGTTACTGAAGATATTGAACACATATTTTGGACATGCCATAAAATAGCAGATCTGTGGATAAGACTCATGGACTGGATTTATAACCAAACACAAATAATTATTCCATTTAACATGGATATAATTTTATTCGGAAATTTAGGAAAAACAGAAAATAATAAAATAAAAAACTTAATAATACTTTTATCAAAATTCTTTATCTATAGAACAAAACTGTGTGAAAATCAAGTAAATTTTGCAGGGCTGAAAAACTATCTAAAAGAAAATCTAATACTAGAAAAGAATATATTTTTTAAAACAAAGCCTCTTCACATTGCCAACCTCTACTGGGACCCCTGGCTTCCATTATTACAATAATTTACACTTAAGCAACTTAATTAGCATTACCCTATGTAATGTTATTGTGCATTTTATTTTAGCCTTCTCACACCAACATATATGTTTTTATTTAATATACTGTTATATGTTGTTTATTGTCTTTTGTTTTTGTTTTGTGCCTAAAATGCATATACATTCTCTAATATCTATTTTGTGTTTGTATGAAAACCAACTTTGCAAAATTTATTTAATGTTGTATCTTAAGAAAAAATACTGCTGCCAAATTCCAAATTTCAAGGACTTTCTATTTTTTATTTTTTTTTCTCTAGTTTTTATTTTTTGTTTTTTGTTTTGTATTTGTGTTTTAATTATTTATTATTTTCTCTTCTCTTCTCACATTCTCTCTTAAATAAAATTCTCACTTTATTGATCAATATTGAAATAATTGATACACAATAATATACTGTATATATATTTTGTAATTTTGAGTACTAACAATTACTAACAATTTTTCTAAATATACAATCTAATGTTTAACGAGGCCGGGATAAGGTACTGGTACTTTCTGTATCAAACTAACAAATGTGAAAGTTTTCAATAAAGTATGTATAATTTAAAAAAAAAAAAAAAAACAACAAAAAAACAATTCACAATTTCGTATTGTGCTGTTTTTCACAATTTACGCCCGTTTCGTGTCAGTGACCGATATTACAATTTGACACAGTTTTAAAAGTTTATTGAGCTGTTCCTTCATTTACAATGTTGTGCAAGACTTAACTGTTTATTAAATTCAACAAATGTCAGCAGTATCTTCATTAATTTTATTATTTAACACAACATTTATTTCATATATCAATATACAGCTAGGGAATATTTGTTGTTGACCGAAAATATAAGATACATCGATTTAAACTATGTGAAAAATAAATAATTTTTGTAAGTTACTTTAATTTCCGTGTCTATATTTAATTTACGAGTACACTATATAGAAAAACAGAAAAAGAGAAACGGAAATATACAGGAATACCTAAAGTTTCGTAAGTCATTGCAATGGACCATACATTACTTACATGTCACAATTTTTCATAGCACTCAGCAAGTTTTGAAACGAATATGTGAGATAAAGATCTACTGCATTTGGGCAAATTAAAAATATGTTAAACATCTAACTATTTTATTTTTAACAGATTCACAAGTTTTGAATCTTTTAAACCGTGCATCAATATTTTATTGTTTTTATTTAAATTCCTTATATGTTACGTGTATTGATCATTTATTTGTTTAAATTGTGAAGTATATGACTTTAATAAAATACACGCATTTATATATATATAAGTCGATAAAGTTTGAAACAAATAAACGAAAGATACATCGATGTTGTTTTGATTGAGTGATTTACCTGGTAAAAGGTCTCAACACGGTTTAAAACGAATTAATACCAGTTTGAAATAGTTTAACGGGGGCGTGGCCTATTTGTTTGACGTAACTTACCGCCAACTTGAATTAAATTGAACGACTGCAAGCGAATCTATTTGACTGGCATTAAAATGATTTGATATGCATTGAAACAAATTAAAAATGATTTTCAATTTTTGTCAATCTTTATCAAATGACGATTAATCTCATTTAAACAGCTTTAATGCGTTTTTGTCTGATCAAGTTAAATTCGGGTTACTAGTGTAAAGGGTGCCATAAACAGTTTTGTATAAAAAAAAAAGTAGGGGTTATTCCCCGACTAAAATAACCATGGAGGGAAACCGCTGTGTATTTATTTAATTGTTAAAAAAGTATCATGTTTTTAATTTGATTGTAATAAATACAGAAAAGGGACAAAAGACGTTTAGGGCAAAAAAAACAAAGGATTTCATGTAATTAACAATTGCATTTACCATATGTCAGCAACATGTCGTTCAATGTTTTCTTATTTTGTTAAGTATAAAGAAACCAGTGGTTTACACTCAACAAACATATATACCAATCTCTTATTTATGATTCAACTGCGGACTCTTGTTAAACTTTGAACCAGCAAAATCAAAATTTAGCAGAAATTATGCATGACATACTGAATTCAATAATTTACTTGTCTTGTAATGCTGTGTCAATATTTATCTGTGTTTATCAAGATGTCATCATAAATACAATATCAAGCACTTTTTTAGTTAAGAAATACAATCTTTATCTTTTTATGACTATCTATGACACTGAAAATGTATATAGCATGACACGACAGAATAGTTGTATTTTTAGAAAATGTTCCTAAAACCAATAAAGTTGTCTCATTGGCAATCATGCTACATCTCATTGTATTTATATAGAAATGACTTGAAATGACTTGATTTGGTCACTAAGACATTACATATGTTTAACAAACAGAATGCAATATTTACAGTGTAATTCATATTTCCCCCTTAAAAATGACATGTCCTTCCTTCTGAATATACCCAAAAAAGTTTCTGTCCTCTTTGAAATATCTACTAAAAAGTATATGTCCGTTGTGTTTTCTGTGCTGTTATTTGTCTGTTTGTGTTTTTAATTTTAGCCACGGCGTTGTCAGCATATTTTTAATCTCTGAGTATCTTTCGTCCCTCTTTTATTATTTTGAACGAAAATGATTAGACTAATAATTGTAATCGAGACTTACAGAAACGCTTATATACTATTGTATGTCTTCACAATAAACGTGTATTGATAACTCTATTTTTTGAATATTTGTAACAAAGAAATACATTTTCTTTTTATTAATCTTGAGTGTATTGTCCAACGTGCATGTATCGTCCCTTATCTGTGCGTGTCTTCACATTTGTGTAAATAAAAATAAATGTTTGTGTTAATTTTGTCCAGTAAATGACTAATTATAATTAGTTCGCCGATTACAAACAGTCCAGTTTGCAGTGGACATTTTTGAAACGACCACGAATGAAAACAAATTTGAACTAAAAAATTAATTTACTTGGCTATATTCATAAAAAAAGAAGCATTGTCATCTGTGACTCATGCAGAAATTTTTCACCACCAAACTTCTCAATGTATATTAGGTGTTTTAACGCCACTTTAAGGCACCATATTTAGGCTATTTCGAGGAGGTCAGTTTTTATTGGTGGAGGAAGCCATGTAATTCGATAGGAAAATTGACAATCCTAGCTATTTAAAGTCAATTAAAATTGGATTCGGGTGCACCGACACAGGCAGGATTCGAACTCACGACCCCAGTGTTGACTTGCTCGCGATTACAGGTGTAACTAGTTACCCCCGCAGCCCCTCCTGAATGTATTGGGGTTTCCATCATGTAATATTGAATTGAAGGTTGGCAAAATGTAATCATAATAAACATGTTCATCCCCTGTGTTTTGTTGTTTTAGTGGCTTGCTGTAGATTTAACCTTACTGTCAGAGCACTATATATGAGAACCCTGTTTAAATGATTTCTTTAGCCTAGGTTTTTTTCGGATATGTCTCCTTGAATATTATGGAACTGATGAAATGACTTTCGTACATCTTGGATGCATGATTTTTTTTATTAATTGTTAGTGGCTTTGAACTATCTATCAGTTAACCGCAAGAACTCTCAGATATGTTCCTAGTGTTTCTTTGTTGTTGGAACGTAAAAATACCCGACAACATCCACTTGGATTTGTGTCCATATGATGAGTTAAGCCTTTTTCAAGTGATTTTTATTGTTTGTTCGTATGTTGTACTGTTATACCACTTTCCCATGTTAGGGGAGGGTTGGGATCCCGCCAACACGTTTAACCCCGCCAAATTATGTATGTTTGTATCTGTCCCAGGCCAGGAGTTTGTAACTCGGTTGTTGCCGTTGGATTAAGTCTTACATATTTGTTTTTCGTTCATTTTTTTTATATGAATAAGGCCGTTAGTTTTCTCGTTTGAATGATTTTACATTGTCATTTCGGGGCCTTTAATAGCTGACTATGCGGTATCGGCTTAACTCATTGTTGAAGGCCGTACGGTGACCTCTAGCTGTTAATTTTTGTGTCATTTTGGTCTTTTGTGGAGAGTTTTCTCATTGGCGATCATACCACTTCTTCTTTTTTTGTATATCAAATCATTAATAAGTATTGTTCCAAAAAAAATTAAAAAAGTCATATGTCGGAAACTGTAGTCAACTACCAATTATATTTTGGACACTTTTGATATATGCAATATATTCGAATATCTCACTATTTGCTTGTTTCCTTCATATATTCCATACATTAATTCAGTGTTTGAATAAATGAAATTCTAGCTAACTACTATGATTTCAAAACGTTTGAATTTTTTTTAATACCTTTAAAATAGCGCGCTACTCTTCAATGAATAGTTTGCGTATAACATGGTACATTTTCAAAGTAATCAATTATATTCTATGTATTTTTTTATTTTTTGTATGAAAGTAGTATGCTGGTTATCATATGGTAAAAGAGGTTGAGCAAATAAAGGTGATATTCAAAACTAGTTATGTTTGGATTTTAGTGAAAAATCTCTAAAAAGCTTCAGTTAATGACATCAGGATAATATATTTGATAAAGATTTTTAAAACCCTGACTAAAATCGTTACACTTGTCACTTATTTTAACTGTATTGTATTTCTAAAACGTTTGCAACATTATGAAAAAAACCGGCAATTTGGAAAGCCGCTTAAAACAAACCTAAAATTTATCGCCTCTCAAAAATAACTGCAATGCGTTATTGTTATTTTCTCCGTTTGTTTTTGTCTCTCAAGAAATCATAAAAGAATAACACGAATATAAGGCTGTTAAATAAAACTTATTCATAAAAAACAGAATATCTTGATGATCGGGAGAGTTGAATACATCATCCAATGCCTATCATCTTTGCTAGATAAAAGAAAAAGATTAAAAAGTTAAAAAAAATCAAACATATAATCTTTTCTGATATCTATTAAATTATGATACTACATATAATGTAGCCAAATACGTTATCTAATGTTTTAGAAGAGTATCAATTATGAGGCGGATACAAAATTAATCAAGTTGTCGAAATTGCAAAGTTAAGGTATGTGGATAACTAGTTCAGTGATAATGGACGTCATTCTAAACTCTAAATTGTACACAAGAAACTAAAATTAAAAATAATACAAGACTAACATTGGACAGAGGCTCCTGACTTGGGATAGGCGCAAAAATGCGACGGGGTTAAACATGTTTATGAGATTTCAACCCTCCCCCTATACCTCTAGTCAATGTAGAAAAGTAAACGCATTACAAACCATTCCGCTGTTTATACAAAAAGAGAATGAAATATACTCAAGGGACACTTGAACGCATAAGACGAAAATAAACTGACATCACAGCATCATGGCACAAAACATAAAAAAAACCAACAAAAAATCGAAAACAAAAATAAACAAAACAACACAACACAGAAAACTAAAAACTGAGTAACATGAAACCAATTAAAAACCAGATATGTTCTCTGGAAAACGGCACATGAATTCACATCTATGAAGACTTCATTCATTTCCTAACTGTTTGCAATCAGGCATGCTCGACCACAGAGATGACTGGGTTACAGCAATATGACGATCCCTTTGGTTAATTTCGTCCGACTATAAAACTTGGAAAGTATATTTTTTGGCTAGACAAAAAATGTCTATTCCTGTCAACATACATTCATTTTCAAGAGGCAGCCAATACAACTGTAATTAATCCCGGTTGATCAACATTTTTGAACCTCACTATTTTACCACTTGTTAGTTAATTCTCGTCCTGAATATGAATCAAATATTAGTCACTGGATATCATGTAAGTAAAAGACAATCAGTTGATAGAACAACTATCGTTTCTTGCAAATTTATCAGTGCAGGCGGTAGGTTAATGTATGAAAATGACATAGTTATCAAACGAAATGTTATGATCATAAATAGCTATATGGTACTGTTATGTACTTCATTATACAGTTGAAAGCATAAATAATAATGTTTTGTAGTACATGTATGGCTAGTACTTGGATTATGTGTGGTGTCTGTGACTTCCGGAACAAAAAGCAATCCTCGGTTGTGTGGTGTTCAGAATGTGACGAGGGACTTTGTGGCGAGTGTAAAGAACACCATGGTGCATCGAAATCAACTAGAAACCATGACATTATTTCAATTACAGAATATCACAAGCTACCAACAAATGAGTTATCGATAATGCAAACATGGCCACAACACAAAGAACGATATCAAATATTCCGTAAGAAACATGATTGCCCGTGCTGTAGAAGAAGTGTTATAGAGACACATAATGATTGTAATGATTTGACAGCAATAGATGACATTGTTCAAAATGTTAAGTCATCGAATGCGTGGTTAGAGGTAGAGTAAATGATGATCCAAATGTTGGAAAATGTACAAAGAATTCGAAATGACAGCACTGAAAATTTGAAATGTCTACAGGACCAGAGGGTTAAGATTGAACGTGATATTAAGCAGATCAGGAAAAAAATCAATGACCATTTGGACAAAGTGAAAGAGAAGATGATAAAAGAATTATACGCAAATAAAGAAAATGAAAGCAAGAGAATTAAGCAGATGTTGTGGGAGATTAATGACATTGGAAAAGGGATGTCTGACCTACAGGTTAACCAAAATACCATCAAACAACATGCGTCCGATTTACAACAGAGATGGGTCCGATTACTTTCAATGTAATTGATTAAATTACAATTACTTTGTCATTTGTACGATTAAATTAAATTAATGATTACATCATTTCTGAAAGTGTCTGATTAAATTAATGATTACATTGCCAAAGTAATCATGATTACATCTGATTACAATGAATTTAAAAATGTAACTATTTGAATGATGTGAATGAATTAAGGTTTGATACAACTATAGCACTTTTTAGAAAGGATTTTGTTAAATATATACCGGTATATATATATATGATAACTTCGTCTATTTAATAAACCACAAAAGTGCACTACATACATACATAAACATTGTGTCACTGGTCATTAATTAATCATCCATCATTAATCTCTGAATTATTTAGACTTCAATTGAATATACTTTAAAAAGAGTTTGCTGTTTGTCTTCTGACCTCTTCTAGACTTTATATGAATTTAAAGGTGCTGGTTATGGAAGTTAGAAATGGATGAAATGAAGTTACCAGTTGACAACTATGTCAAATTTTGATAGAATTGTTTAATCAAATTGTAAACAAAATACAAGTACTATAAATCAAAGCATTTATGTCCAGTTAAAGTACATACACAAATTTGCCTTTTCTTAACAAGATATTTGTCCAACTTTTAATTAAGTTTGTGCTAATTAGATAAATTTTCTCATGTCTGATTAATCTTTTATCATATGTATTGTCCTACAGCTATACTCAATTAGAAATTGCAATAAAAACAAACCTTAATTTGTTTCCTACCTGTCAATTCAAAGTTGACAAAAATCACAATGTAAACAAAATATTTTACTTCAGGGTTAAAAAAGTATTATTATACTTAAATATAACAATTTTTATCAAATATACATATGAACATCTTTAAATTATGAATAAATGTACAATAACTTTTACTACATGTACTAAGTAAGACAAGAGACATCAAATTGTATTATATGTCTCTTCTTTAGGTTAATTAATGATGACTTTTCAATACTGTAACAGTTTATTTTTTATTAAAGTATACCAATCAAGTAGCATACTATAATTAAACCAAACTATTTTAACATGTTAAATATCTATTAAATAAGAATAACAAAAAAGGATCATTTATTGACCATAAACACATTTCAAGTTTTTTTCATTGTTATCAAAAACTAATCAGGATTACAGGGTATTTTGAAAAATAATTGATTAAATTAAATTACATGTAATCAGATTTTTGGCTGATCAATGATTACAATGATTACTTGAAAAATTGTAATCAATTACAGCTGATTAACGATTACAATTACAATTACCCCAAGTCTCATTTACAAGCATTTTTATCATTAAAGCACATTGAAAAAAGAGGTTTTAGACAAAGAAAAATGTATTCAGTCCGTCCTTGATGGCGAGGGCATCAATATTATAACTCTTTCTTTACTTATCAATAAAGAAATCAAAAAAATTTGCAGAGCTGCTAGTTTTGGGTCCATCAGTGTTGAGTCATCGTCGTGCAAAGTTGTTATTGGCTGTAACAAAAGCAAACAAGCTCAGATGATCGTACCTATTTCAATTTCCAAATGCATTGATGATATCAATCTGAGCAACAAACTGCAAATAAATTTGAAAACTGCCGTATTTGTTACAGGTTGTGCAATTCTGCTAAATGGGAAGATGGTGTTCTGTGATTATAATAATCGAAATTTAATTGGGTTGAAAAGCAACGGTACGCATCAGTTTGAAATTCGGCTTGATACATTCGCATTTGATTTGGCATATTCTAAAAGAGAAAATGCTATAACCGTTAACAGTGGTTATAATGGAAAGATTATTCACATTATTGACACTAACAGCAGAAAGATCAAGAGATATAAACGAACTAGTTCATATCCATATGGGATAACACTGAAAAAAAAAATGCCCTTGTCTACTGTAAAGGAGGTATAGGGATAGTTGATGTTCAGTTGAATGATGAATCAGAAAAGGCTCTTGTTCAATTTAATATGCCACACTATTCGAATGTGTCAGTATATGGTGACAATATATATTGTAAAAATAAAGACAACAATTCTCTTACATGCTATGATATGCATGGAAATCTAAAATGGGAATTTAAGGATACATAAAATCTGCAATATCCACAGGGTATATCTGTAGACAACAATGAAAACTTTTATGTTTCCAGTAGTGGTACAGACAGCGTTGTCATCATTAACCCCGATGGAAAGCGTTGCAGAACGATATGGTCCTCTCGTGATGGCCTTAGTATTCCACGTGCATTGCATTTCGAACCAACAAATAACAAGTTATAAGTTGCAAATGAAACTGAGTTTCTATTTTACTATTTCCTTTTACGGATGAAAAGGAAATAGTACATCTAAATCACCAGCCAATTGAGAGATCATAAAACAAATCAGTCAAAATCGTGTATATTATTATACTGTACAGGACTATTTTGTTTGCAAAATACTTCAAACTTTTCTTACAAAGAGTAAAACGACGGGTGCCTCTAGAAGAGCAGAGTAGTCTACGTTTTATCCCAGATTACCTTAGACCACCAAAGGGTTTTAATGGGGTTCATTTGCTCAATCTTTAATTTTGTATGTAGTATATGTTTGCGGAGGCTGTTCAGTCATCGTCATTGATGTTACCTTGGCATTTTTCATATTATCTCAACATTAGTTTGGAATGACCCTAGGTATCTTATTTTAGATACCTCTTGTTGTTTTATGATGACGCTGTCTGATTGGTGTGTATACTTATATGTAGAATTTAGCAGAAAGTTAAAGGAGTTGAACATATAATGGTGATAATTACTCTTAACTTCAGTAAATTGGCAATGTCATGGCAATACACAAAAAGTTTACAAAACAGTGCACTATACATAAAACTATACAGACTGTGTGACGCAAACTCTTAAATTTGGGTGTGATCTCAGTTTTCTAGGATCTTAATAAGTTATGTTTGGATTTTGTGAGAAATCCCTTAAAAGCTAAAACTGATAACATTGAAATAAGACAACTAAAGTTATTACAAACCTGACTAAATAAACGTTTTACTCGTCTCTTATTTTATGAAGCTGTATTGTATTACTTAAACGTTTGCAACCATTCGAAAAGAATCGACAATTTGTAAAAATTGTCAAAACAAACCTTAAACTTATCTAGTTTGTATCTTCTCTCGTAAAGCACTGAAATGTTTTATGTTGTTTTTATCCGTTTTGTTGTCCCCAGAAAACCACAGAGAATAACACGAATATTCAGCTGTTAAATATAGTTTATTTATAAATAAACAGCGTATCTTGATGACAGTGACAGTTGAATACATTCATTTAACGGCTATCATCATGGATAAATAAAGGGAAAGATTTAAATGTAAAAAAAAAAATCAATAGGTCAGACGCACTCAATTCAGATCAGAAAAATATAATCTATTCTGATATCTGTTAAATTGTGATACTATATTTAGTGTTATCAAATACGTTATCTAATGTTAAGAGTATCCATTATGGGGCGGATACAAAATTAATCAAGGATATAAGAAGTTGCAGAAATGGCAAAGTAAAGGTATGTGGATTACGTTGTTTGCAAATCCGCTTTGCAAATCTACACTTAACGACAGTTAATTAACATGTACGTTAAAATTAGAATACGAGAACCAAATATACTGGCATTGCCAAAGATATTAATACAACGATACGTGTCCTATGCTATAGAAATTATTTTTTATAGTTGTTTATTGAATAACACCTGCAAGTAAAATAAATAAAGATAGGATCAGTTGTTTTAATGTCTAAGTAATATTCCATTGCTGTCATACAAATGATTTCCATCTTATTTTATTCTAAACGTGCAGAGTTTATAAAATTGCCAGATCTTGTAACATGTGTACGTATTCTAAATGTCAACACATACCGATATCTTTCAAGTCTTTTAATGAATCAGGCAAATTGAATTTAGAAAATTCTCAAAACATGTCTGAAAAAATCTGACCGACCTACTTACCCTATTTTAAAGGTATTCCAATCCGGAGTTAACATGGTTGAACTTTCGTTTCTTGGTATCAGGTAAATGAAGAAATATCTAGATACATTTCTGTTAGAAGGATAACAAATTACGGAGTTAATTTCTAGTGCATTTCAATCAAATTATATCTTGAATCACCAAACACAGGGAAAGAAAAAAAAAAATGTTATATTTACCAGTATGCACTAAACATTCTGAACGTGAATTAATGTAAGGTTGAACGGGTGTGCGCATGTCATGTTGTCTCCACTGCCTCATTCCTAGGTAGATTGGTACTCAAATGATAAAAATATGTATCAGAAATAAATCAATTCAACAATAGTTTACCAATGCTTTAATCTAAAAACATCGATGAGGAACAGGTCAATCAACAATCAAGGTAACAAACAATACCCGTTGATATAGTATGGACTCTAAAAATCAACGAGGTTGTGTGCGGAGACTTATAAGTGTAAAGTAAATAAGTTATAACATTAGATAAAAATGTTTACTGGGATCATTTGTTTGCATTCAAAATAAACATATTACTTTAAAAAGACAAATAACAAATCCGGTCGGATAACAATATTGTATCTAAGGTAACAGGTATGCCAATTATTCATCAGTATCTTAACGCCTTGGTTTTACATACGGAAATAAAAATACAGAATGATTTATTTTATCAAATATCAAACAGCCGAAGGTCACCAATGGGTCTTCAATGTAGCTAGAAACTCCCGCAACCGTAGGCGTCCTTTAGCTGACCTCTTATTAAATATGTATACTAGTACAATGATAAAGGACGTCATACTACACTCTGAATTATACACAATAAACTAAAATTAAAAATCATACAAGACTAATAAAGGCCAGATGCTCCTGACTTGGGACAGGCGCAAAATTGCGGCGGGGTTAGACATGTTTTATGAGATCTCAAACCTCCCCTATACCTCTGGCTAATATAGAAAATTAAACGCATAACAATACGCACATTAAAATTCAGGTCAAGAGAAGTCCGAGTCCGATGTCAGAAGATGTAACAAAAGAAAATAAATAAAATGACAATAATACATAAATAACAACAGACTACTAGCAGTTAACTGACATGCCAGCTCCAGATCTCAATTAACCTGATTGAAAGATTATGTCTTCGTCATATGAATATCAGGTACAATCCCTCCCGTTAAGGGTTAAGTATTATACTATCATCAAATATATGAGAAGAACATAACCCGTGTCATGCCAACAACTGTTTTTTAAATAAATGTGTTTAGTTCCGATGCAAAGACACTATACGTGAATCAATATTAAAGCCAAAATATGCAATCTTTAATGACCTGACAACAGTATCGTAACCATACTCATTCTTAATAAGTCTGTTTAAAGGTTTTGTAAGCTTTCGAGGTAAATACTGACATTTTTGTACTTTATAAAAAATATTACCATGAATGATTGGATATGAAATACCTGAACGTATAAGATGTCTGCATGTTGAGTTATATTTACGAATTATTTCCTTATACCGATGATACAATTTAGTAAATGTTTTGACTAGTTTGTAATATCGAAAACCCCGGTGTAATAATTTTTCAGTAATACAGAAAGTTCTCTCGCTAAAATCTAAAACGTTGTTACATACACGAGCATATAGTTTAATATGAGGCAGGCATTACCTGTGAAAGGGAACGAAGTCTGTTTGATCTATTTTTAATTCAAATATATTATAACTTCAAAATCTGTTAAAAAGGAAACAGAAATACCGTTATGTTTCCGATTTTGGTTCTGTTGTTAGAGATTTTAGTTGTGACGTTATTTAAGTTATGACGTTATATTCAATGTAAACAAATTAACGCTATCTCAAAGTCCCATGACAAACGAGAACGGAATAAGGAAGAAGATTTCTCCGCATAAGCGGGGAAAAAAAAGTGCGAAAAAAGTTAACGATTTTGAGTTCATTAGAAGAATGACTTTTTTGCGGGAAATCTAAAAAAAATCATTTATTTTTTATTTTTTTTATTGATACCGTAATATGGGAAATTAATGGAAAAAAAACCGATAAACTGTATGTTCAAATATTTACAGTTTATCTCCTATCGATTCAATATTTGATTATTGGCGTCGTTGCCATATCCAGACTCTGAAGTGTAAAACATATTGTTTTGATCTATTTCTTTAAAAAAATCGATCATTCCAGAACTTGTTCAAACTGAACTTTTAATAAAGAATAAAAAAACTGATTTATGACAATTCATAAATATATTTATATTGTTTATACACAAACAAGATTTATTTGACATTGTCGGATAATATTTTTAATTTCAGATTTAGAGTAGCTACACCAGTCTTGATAATCTAATAATAAATAAATCCTACAATTTTAATGCTTTTTTGATTGGGTTTCATTACTACATATTTGACATAGATAATCTACTACTTGAGTATTCATACAAAATAAACTCTTTTTTGGCATTTAACTGTAATAATTGCGCTGCACAAATGCGCATTTCGACCACAAATGCCTCTACGGGGACGAACAAGATATTTGAAAGTTCCATATCTTATTAAACATGTCGAACAAATAAAAAAAAAACCAAAAACACAGACAATAATTGTGTAGTGATTTAAATATCAGCTGTATTTGTATGAGGCTAGGAAACAAGGTGTATGCGAGCTTCTAGCGATTCATATTGTCTTTATCCTGCAATTAATTCTGTATATTATTTGTGTTTTAAAAGACACAAAAACACATGTTTTGCATGTATTTTCGATTTGAAATCCTTTGAGGCCCCGTGCAGTAATATTTAATAGTTATCCCATAAGGACGCGGTGTGTCAGTGTAAGATCATCCCGATGGCCGAAATCGCCCCACTCTTGTGACCGACTCGCCCAACTTTAAAAAAGTGTAAAATCAAATTGAACAATCAGTCTGACAACTCATTTATTTAACGAAAAGGGTTTAAACCCCACTGAATAAAGGTCTGCCAACTCGCCCCAGTTATAAAAATATCTTGCTTCCTTTAAGTATATTAATTTTCTTACAGTTCGTATCCAGTCGTCCTGGTTAAGTGGTATGTGTCGTGGCTTGATATGCTAAAGGTCTTGAGTTCGAATCCCAGCATATACACTGGATTTTTTCTACGTGAATTTTGATAGATAGTCTTCTATGTATAATTAATTATAAGTTTTATACTGGATTTGACATTCCCGCCAAAATGTTACAGAACAAAGGAAAGCATGCATAACAAAGAAACTTAAACTGGGGTGATCTGGTAGGAGTGATCCGGCTCAGATCACCCCTGTTAGAACAAAGGAGCTGGGATGTAAGATACAGTAACCACACATTCAGCTGAAGACAGGTGCGCAAAAAAGAATCTGGAATTGTCAACAATATACATCGCTCAAGGCAAATAATTAGTTATTTTAACATAACGAATAATTTCAACATTTAAAACAAATAACAAAATATTGTCCAATTTGAAACAGGAGTGTGTGAGTTGTCCTACGCTTCAGACTCGACATTCACTAAACATGCATGCTGAAATTGACATGGTTGTATTTGTTACACAATCAAACACATTTAAGTTTTGAAATCGATAGTTGTTCATGTGTGTATGTTATTAGAAAATTGGTGTGATTCTTATTGCTCTAAAGAAATGATTGAAAACAAACAGAACGTATAAAAGTAATTGTTAATTCGCAATTAATACGTCATTGGAATGCAACTGCAATACACATTCTAAGGTCAAGCAGGTTCATTCAAAACTCAGTCCGGCAGTGGGCGGAACTTTATAGCGATGTCTGTATAGTATACAGATACAACATAGCGATATCTGTAAAGCTGTATCTGTATAGTAGAACACCCAATTGCAGGATAAATATAAGTATCGTAATAGATTACTGGTCTAGCAGTTCATTATCCGAGTATTACCTAGTTTGTGCAATAAAATATGCGGTCCTTATTTCTCTTCAAGATGGTCATTTTGATCGCTTTTGTCCTTTTAGTGATGCCAAAATATTTTTAATTCGAAAATTATTAAACAAAAGAAGAGCTTAAAAAAGAAAAAATGATAATGAATGTGGTTAAAATCTGACAAATAACCTGAGCCATAAATAAGTTAGTAATGATTTCTGAATTACTATTATTCATTATTTGTGTTGAAATTCAGTTTGGACCGATGTTTAACTAAAAGTTTGTTTTGCGTAATTCATTTTAGCTGCAACCCCTGTGACCCCTTTTTGGTTATTTGCCATATTAATCGTAGATTGCAGCTTAAGATTTCCTTAAGATTAAATGTCGTTAAAAGCACACAGTTTCGACAATACGTATACATCCAAATTGTTGGTTATGGAGCCTTTGATGTTCACTTATAAAACAATCATTTATTCCCTAGCACTTGGGCCTTTGGAATAGATCAATTTAAGAACCTTTTAATTTTTTTTATTATTATAATTATTGTGAAAGAAAAGGCAATATTTGGCAAACATAGATCACGGCGGAAAATCAACGTGGGTAATTTGCATAACTAGGTCAGTAGTCCCATTAAATAACGACATTGTAACCAAGTGATGCATTAACTAAAATGAATGCCAGGAAATAGCATACACTGATAATATCGTTAGTTGTTTACATATTTGATGAAAAAAAAACATCATAAATAATCTACAGAAATCAAGTTTGCTCATGTAACAACTACTGGACAAAAAAAAAAAAAAAGGCATGACGTTGTCCGTGGTAGTGGGTGGCACCAACACCCGTGGCATATTATTTTAACGACCAATCATAATCCAATCGAAATCCGTGAACTATGACCAGCCGACCATAATCATCCAAATGAAAAAATATATCATATTTACATTTTGTTTGTTAAGTTACAACTACAGTGTCACCCATTTGTAAAATTTAAGACTCATTTATTTTGTAGAATGGCGAGTAATTGGACTGTTTGTGGTGTATGTAATTTCCGAAACATCAACACAGCATCAGAAGTGTGGTGTTCAGAATGTGACGAGGGACTTTGTGGCGAGTGTAGAGAGCACCATGGTGCATCAAAATCAACTAAGAACCATGACACTATTTCAATTACAGAAATCAGAAGCTACCAACAAATGTGTTAGAGATAACACAAACATGTCAAAAACACAAAGAACACTATCAAACATTCTGTAAGAAACATGATTGCCCGTGCTGTAGGAGGTGTGTAATTGAGACACATAATGATTGTAATGATTTGACAGCAATAGAGGACATCGTCAAAAATGTCAAGTCATCGAATGCGTGGTTAGAAGTAGAGCAAATGTTGGTCCAAATGTTGAAAAATGTACAAAAAATTCGTAACGATCGCATAGAAAATTTAAAATGTCTACAGGATCAGAGGGTAGAGATTGAACGTGATATAAACCAAACCCGGAAAATGATCAACGACCACTTAGACAAACTACAGGACCAAATAATGAAAGAATTATATGCTAATGAAGAAAATGAAAGCAAGAAAATAAAGCTGTTGTTGTGTGAGATTGAAGACATTGAAAAGAGAATTTCTGACCTCCAAGGTAACCAAAATAACATAAGGCAACATGCATCAGAACTTCAAACATTTTTAGCATTAAAGCACATTGAAAAAGAGGTTTCTGACAAAGCAGAATGTATACAGTCCGTCCTTGAGAACGAGGACATGAAGATAAAAACACTGGCTTTGGAGGTTAACAAAGACGTACAAAACATTTGCAGGGCTGATTGTTTTGGGTCCGTTAGTGTTGATTCAAAATCGTGCAAAGTTGTTATTGACAGTAACAAAAACAAAGAAGCTCAGATGATGATACCAAGTTTAATTTCAAAATGCATTGATGATATCAAACTAAGCAACAAAATGCAAATTAATTTGCAATCTGCGGGAAGAGTTACAGGTTGCGAAATTCTACCAAATGGCAAGATGATGTTCTGTGATTATAGTAAAGGAAAATTAATTATGTTGAAAAGCAACGGTATGCATGAGTTTGAAATAAGGCTAGATACACCCGTATTTGATTTAACATATTTTGAAAGAGAAAATTCCATTGCCGTTACCAGTGGTTTTGGTTCAAATGTTATTCACATTATTGACCACCCTAATAGCAGAACAATCAAGAGAACTATACAAAGTAGTTATACTCCATTTGGTATAGCACTGAATAAAACTGTCCTGGTATACTGTAAGTCAGGTAAAGGAATAATGGAAGTTCAATTGAATGGTGCATCAGAAAAGGCACTTGTTCAATTTAAGATGCCACCCTATTCGTATGTTGCTGTGCATGGTGACAATATGTATTATACAAATAAAGAGAACCATTCTGTAACATGCTATGCTATCCATGGAAATCTTAAATGGGAATTTAAGGATACACAAAAGCTGCGATATCCACAGGGCATATCTGTAGACAACAATGGAAATGTGTATGTTGCCAGTAGGATTACAAGCAGTATGGTTATCATTTCCCCTGATGGAAAACGTTGCAGAACAATATTGTCCTCTCGTGATGGCCTTAGTTATCCGTGTGCATTGCATTTCGAACCAAAAAGTAACAAGTTGTTAGTTGCCAATGACAACAAGATCGCATTTCTATTTGATGTTTCCTAAAACAACTACTGTGAATTTTTAACTCTGAACCTATTTGTTATATATTCGTATGTTACTATATTATGTATATACAGATAATTATATCCAGATTAGTATGAACCGTCTGGAATATATGTAAATAGTTAAATGAAGTAAAAAAGATGCATGGCATTTCTCTATTTAATAAAATTTTTTTTTTTAAATTAAATGAAAGCTCATTTATCTAGTATAACTATGTATTGTATGAAATTATGTAATAAATTGAAAAAAAATATGACAAAACTTTATCCAAAAATGCATTCAACTTCGTACTTTATGTGGCTTTGTTAACTTGATTCGAACGTCATTGTTAAGTCTTTTGTACGAAACCTGCATCTGGCGCAAATACAAAATTTCAAAGAACAATACGCAATTACAAAAATAAACTCGTGTTTTTGTCTACAAAAACAAAGATTTGTACAAATAAATAACACTTGAAGATTATAAATGACACAAGTGATCAGTGTCTAAATATAAATAAATATCTATCAGTCGTCAATTTCACCTTAGAGTTGCCACTGAAGGAAAATTAATTTTAAATGGGTCCGATATACATACAGTGGTAAACTATTGATGATAGATCGACCAACAAGTTTTAACAACTGTGAAATATAGATTATAAAAATTGTATTTGATTTAGATTGGTTGCATTTGATATGTCTGTATATATTGAACAATTGTTACAGAGGTTCATGTCCCATTCAACAATAAAAAGGCTAAGAAGTGTATAGAGGGCATACTTTCAAAACCACTTCCGTCTTCTTCTCGTCGAAACGAAACGAAAATTATCAAAAATACAAAACTACAAGGAAAAATCAAAACGGAAAGTCAAATGACAAATCGAAAATCCCAATTACATCTAACGAATGGAAAACAACTGGAAAATCCATGACATCAAATGTAGAAAATGGTGGATTAAACCTGGTTTTACAGCTAGCATACGATTCAATTACATCGACAAACGAGGATTGAATAAAACAAACAGACATAAACATTTATGTCGGCATGCTTATGGGAACGAAATGTGCGCGACTCTTTCCTGATCACAAAATTTTACTTTTTGATTTTATTTACTGAGTAACACCACGGATGTAAAGCAGGATCTGCTTTCCACCTCCAGAGCATCTGAGACCACTCCTAGTGTTTGATCAATCTTTATTGTAAATGTTGTTTGTTGTGAACTGTGGTTTGTCTTTTCGTCGTTTTTCGTTCTTTGCCATACAATTTTCTTTTTGTCCGGCGTAAATATAAAATTTTGATCCTAATATCTAGGATGAGTTTATTTGCAACCACTGGGTCGATGCCACTTCTGTGTTGACATTAGTTATCATTGACATGTTCATAATTGTCTTTCTCTTGTAGGGTAATATATTCTACTTTAGCACAAAAAATAAACTGCATATCTACTCCTGCATTATATAGTGGATGTTTACTTATTTCTTTACAGAAATGTATTTTAAAAACTTATATGTTATTGCAAATGTAATAATTTCAAATTATGCATCTATAGAGGGAGAAAACCCAGTCATCTCATTTGATATGCGTAGTATTGTCTTACAATGTGTATTGTCTCATACATTAACGTTTCCTGATGTATAACATGTATAACATGTATCAGCTGCAGTGATATTAAATTTTAACATGACGTCCTTCAAATGCTTTGAGTACACACCCGTGGTAAAATATGAATATATTGTTAGGGCTGGTCCGATATATGTTCTATAAAAACAAAGTGATTGAAAAGGATATTGTGCAAATTTGTCAGTACCATTTAAGAACCATATCATTGAAAAAACTCATAGTTTATGTTAAACATTTTAAATATTTCTATCAATTGCCCGTGTTTTGAGATATTTTTTTTGTTTTTGTTTAATTAGTTCTTTTATCTGGTATAAGGTTTTTGGCTGTCGAATATTCTGGCCAAGATCATCACTGAAAATACCTAATAACGGGATCATTAATGTTTGAGGGCACAATCAAGCTTTTAATTATTTAAAACATGGCAACCGAGCATCCTTAGTGATAAAGCTAATCAACAACATATGGGGTGTTATGAAAATATAACAAAGTAAAGAAATTGTTACATAAAATATAAATAAGTAAACAGTAAACAGTAGATACATAAAGAGATCAATAAAAACAAGTTCAGATATATATGGAACACCTTAAGGCATAGATTACCTTAGCCGTATTTGGCACAATATTTTAGAATTTTAGATCCTCAATGCTCTTCAACTTTGTACTTGTTTGGCTTCATGACTATTTTGACATGAGCGTCACTAATGAGTCTTATGAAGACCAAACGCGCGTCTGGCGTACTAAATTATAATCCTGGTATCTTTGAAAACTACTTAAATAAGAATGCCAGCTTTTGATTGGTTGGTAGCCTGTGTATTTTTCGCATATTCTAACATTTTTTTGCTCATTCTTTTACGAATTTGCCTGTTTTTCACCACTACCGGTGAATATGCATCAAATACCATGGTATTTATAATTTTGAATATTCCTCTTTTACCGTCGTAAGCATCTTCCCGCCAAAAACTTTCGGAAATGACGTAACTTAACAAAAGCGAGCTAACGCGTATAAGTACCTGACAGTGTTTAATTTCCGCGGTTCTATGATAATATCCACATACAAATTATGCATCAACATACATGTTTATGAATTACAGCCTACAAATAACAATAACAATTATCTGTACCGGTACAGAGAGTTTCAGTCCAAATCTATTATGTGTACTAAAAAGTAATTAATAAAATTTAATGATCTAATAATTCAATTGAGTTATTGCATTAAAAATACATTTAGTTGTTTATTGTGTTTCAAATGTACGTCAGTCCACCATTTACGTTTTGCCATTTAATTAATTGCAACCATATATTTAAACGTACGAAAGAATATGCTTTGAAGCGCCTCGTTGACTTTGGTCATATATAAACACGTGCTCCCGCTAAATTTTCATTCCAGGAGTATTTTTCAACAAGATTGCACAACCCACCCTCCCTCCCTTTAACAAACAAAATTGCTGCTGTTTTTAGAATATTTTTCAGATTACATGGTAAACAGATTCAAATGTATTGAATGTTCCTATTAGATTGTCATGTATCATCAAAAGTGTCAGACGTTTCAATATTCATCGGCAGATCCAATGAAACCTGAATATTCAAGGAATTTGCAAGAATAATAAAAAAAAAGTGTCTATCGTCATGGCATTCCGTTCAATATGGAAAGTGCGTTGGATGTCATCATCAACATGATTCAACTGGCAGTGATTTATTCAAATATCGTTCATTAAGCTGTTATGGATCTGCCCAGCAGCCAGAAACTGTTATGCATTTACTGTTGGTTTCTCTTCAGAGACCAATTGTCATTACGTTTTAACTTGTTGGCCAGTTTGTTGATGTTGGTTGTTTGTTGGTTTATATTGTTGAATAGTGTTGAATAAATGCCATGACAAATAATCTTGCGAAAGAATGAAACAAAACAAATCTGTAGTTGTATATTCATTGCGCACATTGAATATGCAATAAACTGATATATTATGTTAGGGAGGGTTATTTGCGAAAAACAGTTTTGGAACAGAATTTCCATCACCTTGCGACTCGGATAATTTCACAGTCCCTTGGCTGGTATTGTTAGCTAATACCCCTTGTCTGGTTTTACATTGGTTTGCAACTTATAAAAACTATGGTTGGTAACAAAATAGAAGATGAATATCTTTACTAAATTACTATCCCTCAATTTTGTGTAAATGAATACAAAAACGTGGTTTTATGTTTATTTTACAAAAGATTGAGAAATAACTTACGTTAACTAACTGTCAACACTATAATTGAACTATCAATTGCCCAAATGTCTTTGTAATATGTTGTTAGGGGGCGAAAACACCGACCGACCTTCATCTTTACGGATGAAGAGGAAATAGTAAATTGAAATCACCAACCAATTGAGTGGTCATAAAAAAATCAGTAAAATTCGTGTATAATATTATACTGTACAGGAATATTTTGTTTTCAAAATACTTAAAACTTTTCTTACCAAGAGTAGAGTCTACGTATTATCCCAGATTACCTTAGACCACCAAAGGGTTTTAATAGGGTTCTTACTGCTCAATTTTTAGTCATTGATGTTACCTTGGCATTGTCATATTATCTTGACTTTAGTTTGGAATGACAATAGGTATCTATTTTTAGTTACCTCTTGTTTTTTTTATGATGTCGCTGTCTGATTGGTGTATATACTTATATTTAGAATTTTGCAGAAAACTTTTGGCTCGTTAAATCGAAAATAGAAACGAATTATAACGCATCAATGTGTAAAAAATCTATAAAATAACATTACATAAAAATATATGTTTCTTAAGATATGAGCAAAACCCTGACTAATATCAAAGTTTATAATGGCATATGTTTCAGTAAACAAATATGAACATTAGAAACAATGTTTTCATTAGTGACCCTCTGTATCGTTCTTTAGATACCTCTTGTTATATATATTTCTTAAAATATGATTAAAACCTTCATTTCAAATCTCAATATCATAATGGCATATGTTTCAGTAAAATGAAAAAAAATTGTTAATGGCATGAATGTTAAAGTAGTGTTCTAAGTATCATACAGTTGAAGGATGTTGAACATATAATGGTGATATTCACAACTCTTAACTTCAGTAAATTGGCAATGTCATGGCAATACACGAAAAGTTGACAAAACAGTGCAGTCTACATAAAACTATACAGACTGTGTAACACAAACTCTTTAAAAATTTGGGAGTGATATCAGTTTCCTAGGATCTTAACTATGTTTGGATTTTTGTGAGATATCTCTTAAAAGCTTAAAGTGATAACATTGAAATAAGACATCTGATTAAATTTATCAAAAACCTGACTAAATAAACGTTTTAATCGTCTCTTATTTTATCAAATGCTCAAAACAAACCTTAAATGTATCTAGTTTGCGTCTTCTCTCCTACAGAACTGCAATGCTTTATGTTATTTTTATCCGTTTTTGCCCCCAGAAAATCACAGAAAATAATACTAATATTTAGCTGTTAAATATAGTTTATATATAAATAAACATAGTATATTGATGACAGGGACAGTTGAATACATTCATTCAACACCTATCATCATGGATAAATAAAGTTACAGATTTAAATGTAAAAAATAATCTGATAGGTCAGACACACTCAATTTAGATCAGAAAAATATAATCTATTCTGATATGAAATTGTCATACTACATATAGTGTTATCAAATACGTTATCTAATGTTAAAAGTTTCCATTGTGGGGCGGATACAAAATTAATCAAGAATATTCGAAGTTGTCGAAATTGCAAGGTTACGGTATGTGGATTACTTTGTTTGCAAATTTGCATTGTAAATCTACACTTAAGGTGGCTCGGGCCTATTCGAAGTTTCTATCAGAAGTGCCGTATTTTTGGTTATTTTATTCTTTATGGAAAATGAATCAAATTGGTCGAAAAAAAAATAGGGGGTCACGGATTTTTACTTTTAAACAGGTATGTAAATGGGACCATTTTTCAATCAAATGATAGGGAAAATACAGGTGTTGACATATTTTTATCGGAATAAGAAAAAACGATCTATGACAATTTGTCCAAAACTGTCATATAAAAAGCTAGAATATAGCTTCAAAGAATGAGCCAATAAAAAACATAGGTCATAGATAAGGAAAAAAAAATATTTTGCCTTAAAACCCAAATTTTGGCGGGAAAATGGGGGAAATGGGTGAAATGTCATTTTGACCCTTTAACAAATACTGATAATAACGAAAATATTCTAAAAGTCACATAACTACAATGATTTAACATTTCTAATCAATCACAATATTAAAAAAGATATATCGAATTTACGACAAATACTTTTGTAATTCATGCGTGAAATTATGCGCAGTCGAATAGTCCCGAGCCACCTTAACGATTCTTAATTAACATGTAAGTTATAATTATAATACGAGAACCAGATAAACTGGCATTGCCGAAGATATTAATACAACGATACGTGTCCTATGCTATAGAAATTATTGTTTTATAGTTGTTTATTGAATAACACTTGCACATAAAATTAATAAAGATAGGATCAGTTGTTTTAATGTCTAAGTAGTATTGTATTGGTGTCATACATAGTATTTTTATCTGATTTAATCTAAACATGCAGAGTTTATAGAACTGTCAGATCTTGTAACATGTATACGTATTCTAAATGTCAACACATAACGACATCGTGTAAGTCTTTGTATGAATTAGGCAAATTGAATTTAGAAAATTAACAAAACATGTCTGAAAAAATCTGACCGAACTAATTACCCTATTTTAAAGGGATTCCAATCCGGAGTTAACATGGTTGAACTTTCGTTTTTTGGTATCTTGTAATTGAAAAAATATCTAGATACATTTGAGTTAGAAGGATAACAAATTACGGAGTTATCCACCTTAATTGTAAATTTCTAGTGCATTTCAACAAAATTATATATTGAAGTACCAAAACAGGGAAAGGAAACAAATATATGGATGAAATATTATGAATTCTGATCGTGGATCAATGTAAATTTGACCGGGTTTTTGCTTGTCATGTTTTCACCACTGCCTGATTCCTTGATAGATTGTCCACTTAAATGATAAAATATATATCTGAAGTAAATCATTTCAACAATAGCTTATCAATGCATTAATCTCACAAATATATTGGGACTAGATAAATCAAGGTAAAAACAATACCCGATAATATAGCATGAGCTCCAAAATTAATGAGATCGTGTGTGTACACTAAAATGTGTAAAACAAACAAGTTATGAAATAAAAACAAAAGTTTTACTGGTACTATTTTCATGCATTCAAAATGAACATATTGCTTTAAAAAGACAAAGAACCAATCCACTCGATAACAGATATAATATCTAAAGTTACATGTATTCCAATTATTCATCAGTATCTTAACACCTTGTTTTTAAATCCGGAAATAAAACATACAGAATGATTTATTTTATCAAATCGGAAACAGTTCAGAACAGTGAAAACAAAAAAATCCCAAATACTTTCATACGATTACCGGTGGCTTTTCTGAATTATAGTTTATTAAAACAACTAAATTTTTAATAAACATTACTTAAACTGACATAATGGCGTTTCCTGAAGATTCCTGAATTATTTTTAACGGTAAGGTGAAAATAGATAAAATATAAAACAAGAGGAAAAGATATTGTGTTTTTTTTTCAAATGAAAACTATTGAAAAAAACTCTCCGATGAACTGCAGTATGTAAAAAAAATATTTCAGTTTGTCTCTTTTTGATTCAATGTTGTACTATGGCTTCCATTAGTGTTGTATGAAAACCGGTAATCATTTTGTAGAGTATATTACTATGAAAACTACATATGTCGTAGTCAAATTAATATGAGGCAGGCATTACCTGTAAATGGGGACGAGGTCTGTATGAATTATTTTTTTGTAACTTGAATATTTGTTTAAAAAAAAAGAAACGGAAATACCGTAACGTTTCCGATTTTGGTTCTGTTGTTAGGGATTTAGTTGTGACGTTATTTAAATTATGACGTCATATGCAATGTAAACAAAGAAACGCTATCATCAGGTAACGTTTTTTTCATATCAAGGAATTATTAAAAATGAAATTGGTATTGCGCGTTCCTTCCTATTTTATACTAGACTGATAAATATATATTTTACTCAAAGTTTCATACAAACGAGACCGGAAAAAGGAAGTACATTGTACATTTCTGCGCAGGTCCGGGATTTCAAAACACGACAAAAAAAATTTGAACGATTTTGAGTTCATTAGTACAATGAAAAATTCGGGAAATTTTCCCGTATTTTTTTTTATTGAATTTTCTACTGTTATTGGGGACTCCGTCCCCATAATACTATTGATTGTTATGAATTTTATTTTACAATTACCCTTCAAATATAATGTTTCATCAATCTATCTTCATTGTTTATAAGAGAATTTAAAGCATATTTAGTTTGATATAAGCTTTTAGTATCATGTATTACATTGTATTAATAACATATAATTTGAAAAAAACCATTCTGCTGTTTATACAAAAAGATAACGAATTATACTCGAGGGACACTTGAAACGAAAATAAACCGACATCACAGCATCATGGCACAAAACATAACAACAAAAAAATATACAAAAATAAAAATAAACAAAACAACACAGAAAACTAAAAACTGAGTACCATGAACACCACCAAAAACCAGATATGTTCTCTGGAAAACTGCACATAAATTCACATCACTGAAAACTTCATTCAATTCATAACTGCTTGCAATCGGGCATGCTAGGAAATGCTCGACCAAAGAATTAAATGAGGTACAGAAATAGGACAATCCCTTTTGGCTAATTTCGTCTGACTATAACACTTGGAAAGATAAATATTTTTTATTTGGCTAGACAACAAATGTCTATTCCAATCAACATACATTCATTTTCAAGAGGCAGCCAATATAACTGCAATTATATACCTATATAGAGTTATTTTCTTTCAGAATAACAGGTCATTGTTTTTCAGAATCAACCCGGACGATACCATGTTTCAATGAAATATGCTCCAAGGCATAATATAATGACCAGTGTGAGGTCATTATTTTCCTTGATAATAATGCAATCTATAATTTACTTCAAAATTTTATTCGTCTGATAGTTTTTTGTTTCCGATTTGGAAATTTATTTTTTTAAATTCAGTCGATGAGATGTGTAAATGAAACCGTCATTGCCCGCATTTTAATTTTAAAAACAAATAACGTGAAGTTAATTTATCGCTACAATAAACGATAAAGAAACATTATCATATATGTGAGATGAATTTTAATGTAGACTTTCATAAAAGAAAGCCAGATTTACCATATTCGTGTGTAAAATTTTGAAAATCTTATTGAGTCACACTGAATAGGTTGATTGATATTTGGTTGCTTGCTTAACGTCTAGTGGCAAATATTTCATGCATGTTCAGGACGATACACACTGAATAGGAAATCATACTTTGACCTACATGTCTTTATATTCGTCTTCGTGTCAGTTCTTAACTTTTTTAAATTTATGTATACCTTTACTCTATCAAATGTTCAACTAATAAGATAATCTTATTTTCTATTGAATAACATAAACGTAACTCACAAAAAAAGTCGTGTGCGGGGGGTATATCGTTATATCCTGATTATCTATTAATAAAAAAGTATTGCTATTCAAAAGACAATCTTTCAGAATATATCATTCGATTCAATTAAAATTGTTAAAAAAATAACCACTTTTCCGCGATCTTTGATGAGTTTATCTATTCACATATTCTTTATATGCATGACAAACTGTACAAAAAAAAACAATGTAAATTCACTAAGCAAGAAGTCTATTTGATCAATAAATATTATTTGTGAAAATGTGGAAACAAACAATATTGCTTGTGTTATGTGTGCCCAATGAATGACTAATTCTTATTATTACGCATATAGGGAAATTTCTATCATCAAGTTTATAAATTGCAATTTTTAAACCATGTTAAATGGGAACAAGTTTTAAAAAACCCAGATTTGGTGGGGTTAGTTTTTACATGTTATGTCTTGTGTACTATGATTTGTCTGTTTGTTTTGTCTTTTTGAGCCATGGCGTCGTCAGTTATTTCCCGATCTATTTGTGTGAATGTCCATCTGGTATCTTTAGTCCCTCTTTTAAAGTTGTAACTAGATAAGTGCGATTAATTGGTGCTCTAAATACAATTTCACTTGTTCGTTTCCATTAAGTGTATCTATAAAAAAGGAGCATTATCATGTGTGACTCATGAAAAAAAATGTTAAGCCACAAAACAAATATTTTGTATTGATGAATAACCATAGATCTTAGTTGTTAAAATCATTCGAACATTATTATTTTTGTGCCATCAAAGATTAAAATCAAATTTAATTCTTCTTGTTCACGTTAAAGCTGGATTGCTCTAGACGCTCCTTTATTTTTGATGCCTTAAGATCACTGTATAATAGTGCTCTAATGCCACATGAAACATGTTCTATAGAAATATTGCAAAACAAAGATGCTCTAAGCTTTAGGTGGTTCTGAGCAAATATTTATGCTCTACAGCATGCAATCTTAACCTACTGAAAGTGTTCATCAATGGTTGGGGAATAAGGACAATACTTCAAAATTGGTAGTCAGTAAAGGCAAAAGTACTGTACCACTGTTCAATAGTCATAAAAGAGGAAAGAGAGCTGGGTCACAAACTAAACCCCAGGGAAACACATCAACTAGAAAAGGGGGAAAACGAACAATAGAAACATTGGAACACAACAGAACAAACGCCCACATACGTATAAACGGACTAATTGATAACAACTGCCATATTCCATAGTAGATCGTATGAGGTCAACATAATCGATGATCGTGAAACAAACGATCATAGTATTTCAAGAATTGTCCAATATTCCTTATAATTCCTTTCATCGAAGAAAGCTGCTCCAAAGTAGATCATTGATCTCATTAATGCATGTGAAGCTTTGTCAAGGTTTGGCTATAGTTTTAGTACTCTTCGGATCTTTAATCTCACCATTTGTGCTTGCAATTAGATTTTGACTCGAATTTCGCCAGAGACACAAGTTGTCGTAATGTACATCAGGATCAATAAAATCGCTACCTTTTTTTGGGTATAATTTTGGTTTGTCTCTTCTGCGTAAAAAGTCTCGAAAGAGAGACAGCAATCCTTCATTTTGTCGTCGTAGTGACCATTAAAATTCAGCATGCATATGCGGTTGATAATTTTAATGATATATAACTATGTCAAACCTTCAAGAAATTTACGAAATTTGAAAAATAGTATAACCGGGAATTTTCCGTGTTATAGTAACTCAAAGACGGAATACGAATAGTTAAAACTTTTTTTAGCAAGGTCCGGACAGTACCAGACCTACAAGTAAGACCTCAATGGACTTTAAAATAACATACAAAAGTATACATGTAAAAAGTGTCTATAGCAAAGGATAAGTGTTCAATGGATTAACTTGCATTGTTAAAGTCAAGGTGGTTTCCGTTACGACAAACCTTTCTTAAACAATATAATCAATTAAACACAGAGAAATATAAAAGGTTGGATAAACGGATAAACAAATTGTCACTATAGCATTAAGGGACAACCATTTGATATTCTGGGGGGGGGGGGGAGGTGAAAATGAATAACTCGGCCTTGATAATCACAAAAATAAATGGTTTGTTCTGTGGCAGTTTGAAAATAATTCACCTGAATTGCAATGTATTGAAAATAAATAACTTAGCAGGTCTAATCGAAAGTATGAGATGGCACCAGATTCTTCACAAATTAATAGTATAAATATTATTTAAATATACTTGAAATGTCTTCAAATTGGTTTCATTTAACTTGAGGTATATTTTCTCAGGAACACTAACCTCACTTTTATACAGGGCCGTAACTACATAGAGGCTAATGCCTCATGTAGAAAATTTCAAAACCAAACGCTTGTCTCTATATCAAATTGTGTTCACGGCGAGTGCTTTACAAGAAGCAAGTTTTGTTCTCCCTCAGACGTAGCCCTTGATTTTTCGGGATCAGTGTTTCTTATTTATTTGTCTTTTGTTCATTGATTGCCCTTCTGTATTCTGTTAGGGTTGCATTCCTTTTGTAATTTAGTAATTGTGTTATTAACTTGATCATGAGTTTAAAAAAAAACCAGAAGCCACAGACTTAACAATGTGAATTACATTTTTGCATTTTCATGCATATTGGTCTTTTGATGTTGTCCCTAGAAACTTAAGTCTTACACGGAATCTATAAATTTTGCTTTCAGACCAAAATATTGTCAAAAAAATATTAAAACAGAACTTGCATTTTCAGATTAAGAAAGGGTCTTCGGAACACCCAGAAAGCATGATTTTGCATTATTTGTTCTATAGCTTCTTGTGCCATCAGTGGCTCCAAAACCCTTAAAACAAATTGCCTTGTACGCTCGGCGAAACATGTTTGCCAATACTTTTAAAAAATGGTAGATACAACCAAACTTATATACATATACTGTGTATATGTGCAATACCTGTTTATGCAGTTGAGAATATAGAAGATTCATGATCATTTATGCAGAGAAGGAGGATTAATTCTGATTAAATGGTACATAATGACTTGACTATACATGTAGTATCTATAATAAACAAATAATTTCAAAATTGTAAGTTTTCGAATATTATAAAATTATATAGTTGTGAAAATAAATAATCAGTCCCTTTTTTTAATGAAACGGAAAAATCATGCTTCAATATAGTGCAGAAAATAGATAACCTGTCCTTCTATTTAAAAAAAAACTAATAACCGATCCAAAACAAATCCTCCTGCTCCCTCCCAGAATATCAAATGGTCGTCCACTTAAAATATATTGTGTGAATTTATTTAATTTCTAATTCAAATGTGTCCAAATCGTCCTGCTTATATTCGCCACTAATCTCGGTCTCCGGATATATATTCGTGCGTATTCTCCTCGTCGTAGGCGTTAACTGGAACTGTGGGAATAGTTTGTACGCAAACTTTCAATTTGATTCTCGGCGATCCAAAGTTCAGAAATCAAATTTTGATGTTCAGGTATATCGTCAGAATTTTGTACTTTGAGTTTCTCAATTTCGTTGTTTTTTTTTATAAAATGACTGTATTGCATCTCAGAATTTTTCAAATCAAAGTTTTAACTGTATCTAGTGTTAGTTAAATTAAAGTTTTCCTCTTTCAAACGCACTATTTTTTTCTTCAAAATTTTCATTACTACTGGTAAGCTCGGCTAACTCATGTTCGTTCTTTTGGATTATTGGACCATGTTGCAAACGTTCCAAATTTAATTTGTCCAAATTTTACCTTAAAATCACAATTTCTTTCATTACTGTACATGTATCCAATTTCGAATTTTCACATTTGAAGACAGTGATTTCTTTTAACTTGTTCAGCTGCTGTTTTGATTCACGTTTTGTCTGTGGAGCACGTAAAAACGAATTCCTTGTCTTCATGCAAGTACTTGATATGGAAATTGAGACATTTGTTTCTCTCTGAAAACTTTTTCATTTGGTCGCAGTCTCTTTGAAATTTTGATTTTGATTTCTTCTTTGGTTTTGAGGTCTGATATATGACTTAAGTGAACATTATATATGCGAGCAAAATGTCCATGATGTCTGCACTTGTAACAATACGCTTTAACTGCATAAACCTATGGTATGTGAACACATTCAATGTAAACAATATTACCGCAGTATGTGCACAGAAAGTCCAAACAGTTATCTTATTTTCTTATCAGCATCGGATGTCCATTTCTGCAAGTCTGGAAATTCCAGGATCTACCTCAGGATCGTGCCGCGGGTAACCTCAACCAATATATAACCTGCTAATTTTCGGGCTAAAGTAACTCAAAGACGGGAATCTCAATTTCTTTAAACTTTATAAGCAAGGTCCGGACAGTACCAGACGTAAGACACAATCTGACTTCAAAATAACATACAAAAGTAAGGTAGGAATTGTACAGTTGATTTCTATTCATTTGATGTGTTTGTGAGGTTTTGATTTTGTAATTTGAATAGAGACATTTCTATTTAAAATTTCATTTGGACTTCATTATTATTTTTATTACTTTACTCTCTACTACGCATTTTAGTAAATAAAATATTAGCTAAACTTCCAAAAAACCTTATATTTTATCTTGCTTGTTTAATTTGTTTAATTTGTGTGGTTTTGTTATTTGACATTTACTGCAAAAAGTTACTATAAATTTGTTAAAAGTCATTCTTTTTTCTTATAGTGTAGAATCGGAACTGGCATCTTTTATGAAATTACAACTACCATGCACGAAGTTTATATCTAATATCTCATAAATATATGAATACAAACAGATTCCGAAAATTTAAATGTTATCCTAACTAATTTCGTATACTCGTGAATATAATCAGACAGTTAATATTTCATTTAAGTTACTTCATACACTTACACAGATACGTGTCGTCCTTTATCTTTTGATCTATAAAATCGCTATATGACTTGATTTTGTTATCACAAAACACTGTTGTTTGAAATACCCGCGCCATTATCACTTTATTGTTTACAGGAAGCAGTTAACATGTGACCGTATTTACCTTCCTTGTTGTGTCGATTGTTTCTTTTGAAACATTTGGACGACTACTTCATGATTCTTAAGGTATGATAATCAATATATAATCTATCTTAATCATTCTACTGTTACATTTGACGATCTTTATCATATTTGTTTTTAAGCATACCACTGTTTAATGTAAGCTTTATACGGAGTTGTACGACGCGCCTACATTACAAAAACATTAAACGTGTATGTGTTCAGAGATCTAGATTTGCCAAAGCTAATCTATGCTATAACTATTCTGATATAATATTTACCAATTATCTATAATTATAAATTTCACTCAAGGCAGAACAAAGGGATCACCCATACGCACTCATTGATAATTTTATTTCAACAAAAGAAAAAAAGCCCTATTAAAAGACTGATATACAATCGCTTGAACATTATAAACTGATTCACTTTATACATATGAGACTCATTGATATGAAAGGGAAACTCACACAATTAATTTTACACTTATAAGATTTTGTAAGGTAGACGTATCCGGCCTTATAATGAGGTTTTTGACTTTTATTTACTAAAATAGGCAGATCGGTTATACAACAAACATACTGAACTGCAAAGAACTCACTGATTTCGTTTTGATAAAGTTGGAATGCTAACAGCTTATTTAGACTTTTTTTTTAAGTTAAGGCACACACAAGGTTTTTCTTGCAAAAACACGCATGGCCCGAATTTCAACTTCATCGTTGTATTTAAATGGCCAGTAAATGGTTCGTACATGGATCTATTTTAAGAGATTTACTTCCTTGTGCAAAGAAATCTCTAAATCTTCATCAAGTAGATTTTTTACTTCAAAATCAAAATACGATGATTTTGTGCAACACGAACTAGGGGTGATCTCAGGTGATATCATCATTGCAAATGATTGTATCAAATCCCTAGACACAAAAACATTCTGGATCTTATTTATGTTTAAACTGTTAGGAATTATCAAAAATTTGACCACAACTGACGTTTCGACTAAAACAATTCATACTGAATGAGTCAATACTTTGTCATATTTTATATGATGTGCCAAAATGAAGTTATTATGCCCCGCCATGGCGGAGGGGGTATCAATTAAGGCTTACCCTTGTCTATGTATTCGTATTTTCGAACGTTAAAGTTGGTTTCCGTTTTCTAACTTAAGTTTGACTTTATCACACGTTTGATTTTACAAAAAAAACGCCATTTATATATGATTGTGGGATAATATTTTTAACCTCAGAACTAGAGCTACTACACCAGTCTTGATAAACAATAACAAATTTATCCTACAGGTGTAATACCACCATTGATTTTCCCTATTGATTTGAGTGTTTGTTAAATTTAGAATTTAAAAAGAAAATGTGCAGAACTTTACCTTTGTGCCAGATTCATCCCACCATTTTGTCTTAAAATGTCCTGTAACAAGTCCAGAACATGGCAGTTGTTATCTTATAGTTGTTTC
Organism: Mytilus edulis; assembly: GCF_963676685.1. Classification (NCBI taxonomy): domain Eukaryota; kingdom Metazoa; phylum Mollusca; class Bivalvia; order Mytilida; family Mytilidae; genus Mytilus; species Mytilus edulis. The sequence goes on along the minus strand of NC_092355.1, from coordinate 17,479,982 downwards.
TATGTATATTGCATTGTCGTTTTTTATTTGTTGCACTTCAGTGTTTCTGTTGTTTTGTTGTTTTCCTCTTGTAGTTGATGTGTTAACCTCGGTTTTATTTTTGCAACCCGGTTTTGTTTTCTCTCAATCGATTGCTGACTCTTGAACAGCGGTATACTACTGTTGCCTTTATTTGAGAAGCTTTTTATTTTTGTATATTATGATCAGGTTGAAAGAAAAGGCATTATTTGACAAAAATATACAACGTCCTTTGCTCTTAACACTAGCTCTTAATTGTCAATGAATTTCGCCAAAGGGAATTTAAAACCCCTCGAACAAATTAATATCGTATTACGGGACATTGTCGGTCTAAGTCCGAATGAGGTGATTTTTTATTATTTGAAAATGATATATAACAATTTTTTATTTAAACATTTCTTTTATCGTATTTAAGTTACAGGTATATATTTAGTCTTAGACGACGAAACATCAACGTGGGCAATTTGCAAAACTAGATCAGTAATCGCATTCATTGACGACATTGTATCCAAGAGATACATTTACTTAAATTAATGCCAGCGAAAAGCACTTATACAATGATTAAATTGTAAGTTAATTACATATTGAATAACAAACATCATGGATAATCTACAGAAATCAGTTTTAGCACATGAACAACCACAGGTCTAAGCATAAAACTAGCGTGACGTTTTTCAGGGTCATGAGTGGCACCAACAACCGATGCATTGGATTTTTAACGACGTGTCATAATTAGCTGATCGAAATCTGCGAAATATGACAGGCCATGCAAGTACTCATTTATAAAGTTGACCACATGAAAACATATATTATATTCACATTTTTCTGTAGAGTTTGCACATCTGCAGTGTCACCAATTTGTTAAATGCTTTTGTTTTGTAGAATGGCGAGTAATTGGACTGTTTGTGGTGTATGTGATTTCCGAAACATCAACAAAGCATCAGTAATGTGGTGTTCAGAATGTGACGAGGGACTTTGTGACGAGTGTAAAGGGCACCATGGGGCATCAAAATCAACAAGAAACCATGACACTGTTTCCATTACAGAATTTCAAAAGCTACCAACAAATGTGTTAGAGATATCACAAACATGTCAAAAACACAAGGAACACTATCAAACATTCTGCAAGAAACACGATTGCCCGTGTTGTAGAAGGTGTGTTATAGAGACGCATAATAGTGTAAAGATTTAAGGGCAATTGATGACATCGTTCATAATATAAAATCATCAAATGCATTTCTTGAGGTCGAACACATCTTGACCAAAATGCTGGAAAATGTACGAAGAATTCGCGAAGACCGCACAGAAAACTTAAAATGTCTACAGGATCAGAGGGTAGAGATTGAACGTGATATAAACCAAACCCGGAAAATGATCAACGACCACTTAGACAAAATACAAGACAAAATAATTGAAGAATTATATGCTAATGAAGAAAATGAAAGTAAGAGAATAAAGCTGTTGTTGTGTGAGATTGAAGACATTGAAAAGGGAATTTCTGACCTCCAAGGTAACCAAAATAACATAAGGCAACATGCATCAGAACTTCAAACATTTTTAGCATTAAAACACATTGAAAAAGAGGTTTCGGATAAAGAAGAATGTATTCTATCTGTCCTTAAAAGCGAGGACATGAAGATAAAAACTCTGTCTTTGGAGATTAACAAAGAAGTACAGAATATTTGTCGGGCTGAAAGTTTTGGGTCAGTTGGTGTTGATTCAAATTTGTGTAAAGTTGTTTTTAGTGAAAACAAATGCCAACAAGCTCAGATTAGGGTACCTACTTCAACATCAAAATGCGTGGATGATCTCAAAATAACAAAACAAATACAAATTAATTTACCTTCTACTAGGTTAATAAGAGGTTGCACAATTTTACCAAGTGGAAAGATGATGTTTTCTGATTATGACGGTCACAAAATAATCGCGTCGAATAACAACGGTTTGCACGATTTTGAAATCGCACTGGATTTTAAACCATGTGATATTGCGTTTATTGAAACAGAAAATACCATTGCCGTTACCAGAGGTTATACTGAAAAGCGTATTCACATTATTGACTTAAAAAGCAAAAAGATAAAGAGATTTATTGAAACTTCTGCATATCCATTTGGTATAACACTGAATAAAAATTCCCTTGTATACTGTAAGATAGGCTATGGCAAAATGGAAATTCAATTGAATAGTGAATCCAAAAAGACGATTGTTTGCCCTGAAATGCCAGCATATTCTTATGTTGCGGTGCATGATGACAATATTTATTATACAAATGAAGACAGCAATACAGTATCATGCTATGACATCCTTGGAAACTTAAAATGAACTTTCCAGGATGTGGAAAGTATGCAATATCCACAGGGTATATCAGTAGACAGCAATGGAAACGTGTATGTTGTCAGTACGGATACAAACAGCGTTGTCATCATTACTCCTGATGGAAAGCGTTGCAGAACAATATTATCCTCTCGTGATGGCCTGAGTTTTCCACGTGCATTGCATTTCGAACCAATAAGTAAGAAGTTATTAGTTGCAAATGAAAGTAAGTTTGCGTTTTTATTTGATGTTTCTTAAAACAACTACTGTGAACTTTTAACACTGAACCTATTTGTTATATGTTTTTATGTAATTATATATTACACATAATTATATTCAGATTATTATTAACTGGCTGGATTATATGTAAAGAGTCAAATTAAGAAAAAATTCAAGGCTTTTCTTTATTTCATTAAAAGTTGTTTTAATTAATTGATAGCTCTTTAATCTAGTATTACATGTATCGTATGAAATTGTGTAACTAATTGAAAAATAATGACACAACGAACTAAACGCAATAAAAACACCAAACTCTTTTTTTATCTACGAAAACATAGTTTTGAACATATATATATATCGCTTGAGGATTATAAATGATAAAACACACAACAAGGGATCAGGTCTAATATCCTTTAACCTTAAATTTATCCTAAGAGTTGGTGGAAATTAATTAGGTCTTTCCACCTTTCCGTGGAAAGACCTATTGAATTTGTTCTGATTATTATTAATTTTTTTTTCTTCCGCCTAATTTGTTTTCTTGTGTAGTATTGATGTTTCAAAAGATGTCGCTTAGATATTTGGAATATGATGTCGTATAGTTTATAAGTTTTAAAAATTTACAACTGCGTAACAAAATAATTTACGTTGTAAGAATTATCTCCCCAAACACTGTTTTTCTTGTGGCCACTACTCCTTCGCAACCGTAAAATATTACGACAAATTTATTTTACCAAATTGCTCGTAAATTCTTCAGGATTAGGATATTCATTTGGACTGAAGTTATCCGGAGACTCCATATGAGAGTTATTTCCCTTTATGCATTTGATATAAAAAGTAAAAACACAAAAATACTGAACTCCGAGGAAAATTAAGTGATATGCGTTTCTAACTGGTAAACCATCAGTGATATAGGCCTAGGGTCTTTGGATTTAACTTCCTTGGTCCAAAAATATGAAAATAAGGTCAAGGTCAAAGGTCAAGGTCATATTCTAAATTTTGATTTTGGCTTATTTTCACTTATTTTCAACAACCGTGAAAGATATTGACAAATTATTTTTACTAAATTGTGAGTTGTGACATGTTGTAACTTATAAATTTTGGTTGGAAGGGTGCGTAAACAATAAATGAGAGTTTTCGCCCATCTTATATTTAAAATCATGCCTAAAGTGATATAACTCATTTACCATACATATTACAGACCTAGGGTCTTTTTATTTGAGGTTCTTGGTTGGTGACCTTGAAATTGAGGTCAAGGTCAAAGGTTAATAGGACGTTCTAGATTTTGACATTTGCTTTAAATTCATATTTATACATTATAAAGTCATTGGAACTGACATTTTAGATTGATTTTTAATATTTTGATAATAAAATAGATCTTTACTTGTGGAAAGACCTTCAATTGTTCTTTGAACAATTGGTTTTTAATTTTAATTGAATCTGGTGTCCATCCGTTACACAAACAGTTGTTATTTATAGAGATTGACCAACAAATTATAACACCTGTTTAATATGGATTATAGAAAATTATATTTGAATTAGGTTAACCTCATTTGAAAAGTCTGTATAAATTGCTGATATGTTAAAGAAGTTGTTTTACCGTTCGACAAGACAGTCTTATAAGTGCACACACTGTTTACTTTCATAACCTCGTCCCGTCTTCTTATCCTCGAAAGTGACTTACAAAAAGTAAAATAACAAAAATAACGAACTCCGAGAAAAATTCAAAACGGAAAGACCCCAAATCAAATGGCAAAATCAGAAGCCCAATCACATCTCACGAATGGAAAACATATTCCTGACTTACATTGACTTAGTACTAGCATTTTCTCATGTTGAAAATTGTGAAGTAATCCTGATTATACAGCTTATACGAAATCCTTGTAGAACTCAATTATATAAATGACAACGATGAATGAAAAAACAAAAAGACATAAAAATTGTCGGCATTCATATTCATGCAACGAACGTCTTCCTGCTGATCACAACATTTCATTTATTTTCCGGGTTATAATTAGAGCAGCTGAGAACAGTCCTAATGTTTGGTCAATCTTTAATGTATATGTTGTTTATTGTGAACTATTGTTTGTATTTTCGTCGTTTTTCGTTCTTTGCCGTACAGTATTCATTTTGATGTTTACTAATGAGTTGGAATATACTTTGGTTTCTGTTGTCTCTCTCTTATGGGGTAAATATTCTTCTTTACCACAAAAAAACTGCATATCTACTCCTGCACTATACAGTGGATTTTTACTTAATTCTTTACAGAAATACATTGTAAAAACTTTGATGTTATTTCAAATGTGATATATAGTTTCAAATAATGTATCTATAGAGAAAAAAACCTAGGCATCAGCATCATAGTTGTATATACATAGTATTGTCTTACAATGTGTATTGTCTCATGCATAAACTTTTCATGATGTATTTTATGTATCAGCTGCAGTGAATTTATTGTGTTTGAAAGTCGTTAGCATCTGACTATGCTGCTTTTATTCCTTCCCCAAGCTCTTGTGATGACGGCTATCTTTTGAAATACTTTCTGTTGACGCTTGGTTGGCTAATATTTAGGTAATAACAATAATATTTTACAAATGTATTCAAATCATTCTATTGAAACATTCGGTTGTCTTATTTTTTATTTTTACAAAAAACACTTGTGTATTGATTGTTTGACATGATGTATATATTCGTATAAGAGTTAATACCATATCCATAGATTTTCTATGATTATATACGGTTATTCATTGTAGAAAGTATCAATGTTCGAAACACGTATCTGCTACTGTAAAAAAAGATGTCATTAATGTTTAATTGCAATAATTACATAAGTTGTTTGTTTCATTATAATATCAGATTATTACATGGCATTTTTCATATCGCATGTATTATCAGCCCGAGGTTGAATATCAGCCCAAGAGCCGCATGGCTCGAGGGCTGATATTGACCGAGGGCTGATAATACATGCGATATGAAAAATGACATGTTATGATCTTTTTATCATATGCTTCAACAGTAGAGAAAAATAACAGATTCATATATTGATCCTTTTACGTGGTTCCCGAAGTTTAAAGAGTAAAAAAGTTCACGGCCGTCGGACCCAAAATTTGATACATTCAATCTGAAATCTTTCTATCATATGCCTCAACAGAAAGAGAGAAAGAAAAAAACATATTAATATGGACGAATCGACAAAAAAATAAGTCAACAATATACATAATGATCATTGTTTGGAAAAGTCAACTTTTTAAAGAAACTTTCTAAATCATGTTTCAGAAAAACTTAAACAATGCATTTATAAAATAATTTGTTTGTTTTTTTTGTTTGTTTTTTTGTTTTTTTTTATCATTTTAAACAATATACTTTCCAGTATTCAAGAAATTGTTTTGTACACTACTTTGTAATGTTTTTCACTGAAAACGTAACATTAAGGTGTATTTTCCGGAATTGGCCGAGTATTACCGGAATGCCATGTGATAACGTTACGGAAAGGCATGTGATAACAATCGAAGCATGTGATAAACTTTTCATATCAGCCCGCTAAGCACCAATTCGAAAAATACGTAATTTACGTCAATTTAATGCTATTATCATACGGTATAATTTATATGTTATTTAGTCTAAGTATATGATAATACTTTATTCTGATTGGCAAACAGCACATCACGTGTTATTCCGTAAGCAATTGTTTCATTCAATAAAACTTTGCATTCATGATAACACGTGGTCCCACAATAAAGTGCACAGGTGAATTAAATAAAAACAATATAAAATTCGTTTTTTCTTGATCATAGCTAAAAAATGTAATTATAAGTATTGAATGCTTCTTTTTGTAACTTCATAGGGTTTTAAAAGCGTTGACCGTGCGCACATTTTCAGAATGAAGCGCTTCCGCGCTTCATACAAAATGTACTTCGGTCAACGCTTTTACACCCCAATGAATTTACAAAAAGAAGCATTCAATTCTTAAATAAAGCTTTGTATTAAACAATAAATTGCAGCTCAGCTTCTTAGGTGGTAAAGCTTATTCACAAAATGGGGGTATTTTGCTAACATATTGTTACGCCCCGGTGATTTGAAAGCTGATATTTTTACTGTGATCTCCGTTCCACACTTGATACACGTAGATGTCCGTTGTTGTTTTCTGTCTCGTATTTTACAGAAGAAATAGCTTACTTTGACCTTATATTATATGCTGACTTCTTTAAATCTATATATCGACTCTATTTATATGTGTAATTATTCATTTTGTATTTGTTTATACTTAGTTTCAGTATAACGCGCCAAATGTAACGTTATGTGTTCTTGTTTATAGAGAACTTGTGTATTACGTCACACGTAGTATAAAATACGGAACGCATGTTCCTACGTTGAGATTCTCTCCAAAACCCTCCATGCAGTTAGCAGTCTCTCTTAAACTAGAATTTGCTGCACCAAGTAAGAGCACTTGGTGATAATGCAGTGCACCAAGTAGATTTGCAGCACCAAGTAAAGTTGCTTGGTGAGAGTTTTTAGATGCAGTGCACCAAGTAAAATTTCATGCACCGAGTACGCTGAGTATTCAAGTTGAATGCAGTGCACAAAGTAGATTTGCTGCACCGAGTATGCTGAGTATTCCATTGAATGCAGTGCACCAGGTAGATTTGCTGCACCGAGTACGCTGAGTAGTGAATGCCGTGCACCAAGTTGATCTTCTTGCACCGAGTTATTGTTTTATTAAACTTGGTGCAAGTAATGCACCTTGCCGTATTGCTGTATTAACGTATTTTGTTTCATGAACCACTGTGTTTGATGTATTGTTTAAATAGAAATAATACAATTAACGAACTTCCATTATGATTTTTATTATAACTTCCTTCACCCACAGAAGTAACTACGGGTATATATCCTGACAAGAAAACCCCGGAACGTTACAATATAACAAAGTAAAGAACTAGTTTAATGTACATAAAATGTAAATAAGCAATGTGATTATGACGTTACATAACAAAAGTGAGCTAACACATATTAGTACATGTTTTATTAGGGGGAGAATACACCGACCAACCTACATCTTGACGGTTAGGGTTTTGCTCATATCAAAAGAAATGTACATGTAATTTTCTTTTATAGATTTGTTACACATTGATGCGTCATAGTTCGTTATGATTTTCGATTTCAAGAATTTAAAGCTTCTGCAAATTTCTACATTTAATTATATACACCAATCAGACAGCGTCATCATAAAACAACAAAAGGTATCTAAAGAAAGATACCTAGGGTCATTCCAAACTAAAGATAAAATAACATTACATTTATATTTCGTAAGATATGAGCAAAACCTTTACTAATATCAAGGTCATAATGGCATATGTTTCAGTAAACAAAAACAAAAAAAAGTTTTCATGAGTGACCCTCTGTATCTGTCTTTAGATATCTCTTGCTATATATATTTCTTAAGATATGAATAAAACCTTTATTTCAAATCTCAATATCATAATGGCATATGTTTCAGTAAAATAAAAAAAAAACAATGTTAATGGCATAAACATTAAAGTAGTGTTCTAAATGTCATACAGTTAAAGGATGTTGAACATATAATGTTGATATTCACAACTCTTAACTTCAGAAAATTGGCAATGTCATGGCAATACACGAAAAGTTTACAAAACAGTGCACTATACATAAAACTACACAGACTATGTAACTCAAACTCTTAAAGAATTTGGGAGTGATCCCAGTATCATAGGATCTTAATTATTTTTGGATTTTGTGAGAAATCTCTTAAAAGTTTAAAGTGATAATATTGATAAAAGACATCTGCTTAAAGTTATTACAAACCTGACTAAATAAACGTTTTACTCGTCTCTTATTTTATCAAACTGTATTGTATAACTTAAACGTTTGCAACCATTTGAAAAGAATCGACAATTTGTAAAAATGCTCCCAGAAAACCACAGAGAATAACACGAATATTTTGTTGTTAAATATAGTTTATTTATAAATAAACAGCGTATCTTGATGACAGGGACAGTTGAATACATTCATTCAACGCCTATCATCATGGATAAATAAAGGGAAAGATTTAAATGTAAAAAATAAATCGATAGGTCAGACGCACTCATTTCATATCAGAAAAATTTAATCTATTTTGATATCTGTTAAATTGAGATACTATATATAGTGTTCTCAAATACGTTATCTAATGTTAAGAGTATCCATTGTGGGGCGGATACAAAATTATTCAAGGATATTAGAAGTTGTCGAAATTGCAAAGTAAAGGTATGTGGATTACGTTTTTTGCAAATCCGCTTTGAAAATCTACACTTAACGACACTTAATTAACATATACGTTATAATTATAATACGAGAACCAAATATACTGGCATTGCCAAAGATGTAATTACAGCGATACGTTTCCAATGCTATAGAAATTATTTTTTTATAGAAATTATATTCAATAACACGTGCAAGTAAAATTAAAAAAGATAGGATCAGTTGTTTTAATGTTAAAGTAATATTCCACATTGGTGTCATACATATTAATTCCATCTTATTTTATTCAAAACGTGCGGAGTTTATAAAATTGCCAGATGTTGTAAAAGAGGGACGAAAGATACCAAATGGACAGTCAAACTCATAAATCTAAAACAAACTGACTACGCCATGGCTAACAATGAAAAAGGCAAACAAATAACAGCACACATGACACAACATAGAAAATTAAAGAATAAACAACACAAACTCCACCAAAAGTAGGGGTGATCTCAGATGCTCCGGAAGGGTAAGCAGATTCTGCTCCACATATGACACCCGTCGTGTTGCTTATGAGATAACAAATCCGGTAAATAGTCTTATTCGGTAGGTCACATTTATGAAATGGAAGGGGATTGTAGTTACGACGTAAGGAACATATCCGATATCATGTGTGAAACGGTTATTCCACAACGGTCAACGAACTCGTGATGGCGTCCGTAAAATTTACGAAGAGATGATTTCAACTTCACCATTTGGAACTCTTGATTTAATAGCTTCCTTGTGAGCAACAACCCTCTATCAAGAAAATCACGATAGGCAATGCAAACACCGGAATATCGTATCAATTGGGAGATATATACACCGTATGCAGGTGCTGCTGGAATGTTGCTACTTAGAAATGGAGAGTTCACAATTGGAAAGCTGAAATCATCTCTTTTGTCGTAAAGTTTTGTTTTCAATCGACCCTCATTGTCAATTTCTAGAATTAAGTTAAGATATGAGACCGACTTAACACATCTGTTGTATCTTTTCTCTCTCATTCAATGGGATAGATGCGTTCGACATAGTCACCAAATCTTTAATTATTTCGTGAAAGAACATAATCTATATAGCGAAAAGTAGAGTAAAAGGATATTGCTAACTTCTTATCTGTCTTCCTCAGAAGTTCCTGTATGTAGACAGTCTCATAATAACAAAGAAACAAGTCGGCAAGAAAATGATTACCATAGCCGTATTTGGCACAACTTTTTGGAATGTTGGATTCTCAATGCTCTTCAATTTTGTACTTGTTTGGTTTTATTAATATTTTGATATGAGCGTCATTGATGAGTCTTATGTAGTCGAAACGCGCGTCTGGCGTACTAATTTATAATCTTGGTACCTTTGATAACTATATAAAGGTGAATACAATCAGACAGGTCATCATTCATTTATATAACTTTATTTACATGCACTCATATATATATAAATGTTTTATTTTGTCCCCTGATCCATGAAATTGTCATATAACTTGATTTTGTTATCACAATAAACTGTTGTTTGAAATACCCGCGCCATTATAACTTAATTGTATACAGGAAGTGGTTATCATGTGACCATATTTACCTTCCTTGTTGTGGCGACGGTTTCCTTTTGAAACCATCTTAACCTGTTAGATTGATACAAATATCTTAACTAGTTTGCAGTTTGATGGTCAATTCAATTACTGTGAACGTGTATGGGCAATGAGAGATGCAAAAGAGGGACGAAAGATACAAGAGGGACAAAAGATACCAGAGGGACAGTCAAATTAATCCATTTTCAGATAAACAGACTATAATTATAAATGTTAGAGGCAGTCAGATTAGGGAACTTTAAAAAAATGTCATTGTGACCTCTTTAGAATGAGATTCTAGAAAACAGGTGCTTTATGGTCGTCATTTTTATTTTTTTAGCCATATTTTCTTTATTTCATTATTTCGCCCATCAATTTATAATTCGTTGCCATATCCAGACTCTGAAGTGTAAAACATGTTGTTTTGATCTATTTATTTTAAAAAATCGATCAATCCAGAACTTGTTTAACCTGAACTTTTAATAAAGAATAAAAAAACTGATTTATGACAATTCATAGATATATTTATATTGTTTATACACAAACAAGATTTATTTGACATTGTTTGATAATATTTTTAACTTCAGATTTAGTAGAGTTGCTACAACAGTCTTGATAAACTAATAATAAATGGATCCTGCAATTTTAAGGCGTTTTTTTATCGGGTTTCATTACTACATATTTGACATAGATAATCTAATGGTCTATTTATACAAAATAAAATCTTTTTTGACATTCAACAGTACTACTTGCGCTGTACAGATGCGCATTTCGACCTCTTTTGTGGTGAACGAGGCTAGATATGTTAAAATTCCATATCTTATTAAACATAAAAAAAAAATGAGTATCGTTATAGAGATTTCTGGTCTAGCAGTTCATTAGCCGAGTTATCTATCTAGTTTTAGCAATAAAATATGCAGTCTATGGAAGAAGCGAATCGATAAAAAACGTTTTTTATATCTCACAGTGATAGTATTAGTTACATAGTGTGCTAGTGACCTAATACGATACATATGGGGTCAGTAAATTCCATATGGGGTGGGATCGGAGCTCGAATCCCCATATGGAATTTACTGACCCAATATATACCGTATTAGGTCACTAGCACACTATGTAACGAATTTATCTTACCGACCAACTCAACGTGCGAAATGTAGACCTATCAAAATGAACAAGTCTTCAATACTGTTAGCATTAAGAAACTACTTCCATTGATCTTACAAAAAACAGAACTAGATACCAACAATAACAACTTGTTTGGTTTAGATGTGTTTTATGAATTTTATTTCAATCTGAATCATCAATTTATTCGTCTGTTGAAACCTTAACGTTTTTTTCTCAGTACCGTTTTGTTTTTTATAAAGGAACGTAACACCACTGCTAACCGTGTATAAAAAATAGCCCTGCCTCCCTACTACCCTATATGGAACATAAAGGGACGTAACACGACTACAAACCGTGTATGAGATAAGCCCCGCCTCCCTTCTAGCCTAATATCAAAAATACACGGTCTCCACGAGGACGCTTTTAACAGATCACATTCCTAGAAATGTATAGGAGGTAAGATATTGTCTTATATCAATTGTAACTATGCAGACATTCCATGCGGAAAATATTGTTTTTAGGCACCGAAAAATAAAAAAAAATACGAACTTTAAAACTTTCTTAAACAACAATTGAGTCTAAATATGCATTCAGAAGTTAGTTAAAAGCGAAATTTAATGTCTGTGTAAAATTTGATGTGCTTCATTTTTCTTATATACATAACAATACACACGTTAAGATAGTCGGTAAGATAAATTCGTTACATAGTGTGCTAGTGACCTAATACGGTATATATAAGGTCAGTAAATTCCAAATAGGGTGGGAGAGAGGCGTCTTTCAGCTGACCCCTAAATAAATATGCATATTTGTTCAGTGGTAATGAACACCATATTTATGAGATCTCAACCCTCCCCTATACCTCTAGCCAATGTAGAAAAGAAAACGCATAGCAATACGCACATTAAAATTCAGTTCAAGAGAAGTTCGAATCAGATGTCAGAAGATGTAGCAAAAATAACTAAACAAATGACAATAATACATAAATAACAACAAACTACTAATTGTTAACTGACATGCCAGCTCCAGACTTAAATTACACTGATTGAAAGATTATGTCTTCATCATATGCATATCAAGTACAGTCCCTCCCGTTAGGGGTTTAGTATCATACCATCATAACATATATGTGAAGATCACAGTACCTATTATGTCTGTTTTGTTCAAGCATCATTGTTAATATAACAGAATTTGACGAGACTGTAATACACGTGAGAGGTTAAGCACTCTAAAACCAGGTTCAATCCACCATTTTCAAAATTTGAAAATGCCAGTACCAACTCAGAATTATGACAGTTATTGTCCTTTCGTTTGGTGTGTTTTATCATTAAATTTTGGTGTTGCCATTTGATAAAGGACTTTCTGTTTTGAATATTCCTCGGAATTCATTATTTTTGTGATTTTACTTCTCAGTAGTATTGCATGTAAATAAGCAGTTTTATGACCATTGCTGAAATTCAAATTATTTTTGGTAACATCTTTCAAATTTCTTAATTTTTGTTTTAAAGCAAAACTAATCAAATAAGGGTTTAATTTATAAACAATGTCATAATAAAATGACTAAGTATCAAAATTATTATTGACAGGCAATTCAACCTCGTCGTAATAACTATTACATTGTATAGTGATACAAATCAGAATACTATGGTTTTTTGTTATATATTATAATTAATTTATATAATATAACATTTTCGAAATAATAAGTTCATGTAAGCGTTAATTTTGTTATAGGTACTAAATTTTAGTGATATTGATCCTCAAACACTAAACCGGTCATGAACTAAGTTTGTGAATTATATTTGCAGTTTTCTTGAAATGCATTGTGACGTGTTATCGTATTCATTTCATATTAGAAGACTATAGCAGTTATATTAGAAAAGTATCGCATTCATAAATTTTTGATATTAAAAACACATCCCTATTATGACTCCCTGATGAGTCTTATGTAGACGAAACGCGCGTCTGGCGTACTAAATTATAATCCTGGTACCTTTGATAACTAATTATATAAAACAAACATCGCATTGATATAATAAAATATAGCAGTATCTTTGACTTATAGGTGATTTTGGCTTAGCAACCAATTGAATTCATCTCAGTTGCGTTCCACTGGATTTGCTATATGATATTTATTGAATGTGTACAGCTATAAATGATAAATCGTGCATTTATGTTTCATTCATTCAACAATTCAATTTCTCGTATAAATACACCTTGACTGTTATTATATAAAATAATTCAAGGAAATTATACAGCAGACGTATGTCGTGTTAAATGGCACCCTGTTTTAAGAAAAGAATCATTACTTTATACCGAGGAATCTGCCTATCTTCGTACAAATGCTAACATTCGTCTGAAATTTCCCACAATGCAACTCGTTGATATGAGACAACATCGCTCGTTGATATAAGAAACGTTTACATCGATTCGCTTCTTCCATAGACTGATATGCGGTCCTTATTTATCTTGAAGATGCTCATTTTGCTCGTTATTGTCGTTTTAGTGATGCCCAAAATATTTCTAATTCAAAAACTTAAAGAAAAGAAGAGCTTATAAATAATAATAAGGGTGGTCAAAACCCAACAAATAACCTCAGCCATAAATAAGTAAGTAATGACAGCTGAATTCATTATCGGTGATGAAAATTCAGTTTTTAAACAATGTTTTATCAAAATTGTACAGATTTTTTGCGTAATTCATTTAAGCTGCAACCCCTGATCCAGATAATAACTGGTTTTGGTTATTTTACATTATAGATATAGTAGATTGCAGCTTAAGATTTCCTAAAGATTAATTGTCGGAAAAACACACAGTTTCGACAATACTTACTTTACATCCAAATTGTGGATTTTGAGCCTACGATGTTCACTTATAAAACAATCCTTTGTTTCCTAGCACTTGGGCTTTTGAAATAGATCAAATTAAGAATCTTTTTTTTTGTTTTATTATAATTATGTTGAAAGAAAAGGCAATATTTGGCAAATATGTATCACGTTCTTTGTTCGTAACACTAGCTCTACATATTCGATAAATGACGACTAAAGAGAAACCATCCAAACAAATAAATCGGAAATAGTGGTACAATAACGGAAATGTCTCATAACATATTTTGAGTATTCCTTGAATATGAACAAAACACGCATGAAGTTGTCCGGGGTAATGGGTGGAATTACACGAGGCCTTAGGTTTTTTAACGACGTGACATTAGCCGATCGAAAAATGACAAGCCGTGCATAATGATATGTAATGTTGTTGAAATGATTTTTTTTCTTATTCACATTTGTCTGTAAAGCTTGCAAAACTTCTGTGTCTCCCATTTTTAAAATTCTGAACCATTTGTTTTGTAGTATGGCGAGTAATTGGACTGTTTGTGGTGTATGCGATTTCCGAAACATCAACAAAGCATCAGTAGTTTGGTGTTCAGAATGTGACGAGGGACTTTGTGACGAGTGTAAAGAGCACCATGGTGCTTCAAAATCATCTCGAAGCCATAGCATCATCCCTGTCACAGAGTACCAGAAGCTTCCAATAAAAGTATTAGAAATAACACAAACATGTCAAAAACACAAAGAACAATATCAAATATTCTGTAAGAAACATGATTGCCCGTGTTGTAGACGATGTGTTATAGAGACACACAATGAGTGTAAAGATTTGATAGCAATAGATGACATCGTCCAAAATGTCAAGTCATCGAGTGCATTTTTCGAGGTAGAGCAAACGCTGGTCCAAATGTTGGAAAATGTCAGAAGAATTCGTAATGACCGCACGGAAAATTTAAAATGTCTTTTGGATCAAAGAGTAAAGATTGAACGTGATATAAAACAAACCCGGAAAATGATCAACGACCACTTAGACAAAATACAGGACAAAATAATTAAAGAATTATATGCTAATGAAGAAAATGAAAGTAAGAGAATAAAGCTGTTGTTGTGTGAGATTGAAGACATTGAAAAGGGAATTTCTGACCTCCAAGGTAACCAAAATAACACAAGGCAACATGCATCAGAACTTCAAACATTTTTAGCATTAAAGCACATGGAAAAGGAGGTTTCTGATAAAGCAGAATGCATTCAGTCTGCCATTAAGAACGAGGACATGAAGATAAAAACACTGGCTTTGGAGGTTAACAAAGACGTACAAAACATTTGCAGGGCTGATTGTTTTGGGTCCGTTAGTGTTGATTCAAAATCGTCCAAAGTTGTTATTGACAGTAACAAAAACAAAGAAGCTCAGATGATGATACCTAGTTTAAATTCCAAATGCATAGATGATATCAAACTAAGCAACAAAATGCAAATTGATTTACAATCTGGTGGAGGTGTTAGAGGTTGCGCAATTCTACCAAATGGCAAGATGATGTTCTGTGATTATAATAATTATAATAATGGAAAATGAATTGCGTTGAAAAGCAACGGTATGCATGAGTTTGAAATTCGGCTAGATTCACCATTTGATTTAGCATATTTTGAAAGAGAAAATTCCATTGCCGTTACAAGTGGCGCTGGTTCAAAAGTTATTCACATTATTGACCCTAACAGCAGAACAATCAAGAGAACAATAAAAGTTAGGGATACTCAATATGGTATAGCACTGAATAAAACTGTCCTGGTATACTGTAAGTTAGGTAAAGGAATAATAGAAGTTCAATTGAATGGTGAATCAGAAAAGGCACTTGTTAGCTTTAGTATGCCACACTATTCGTCTGTTGCAGTGCATGGTGACAATATCTATTATACAAATAAAGACAACGATTCTGTTACATGCTATGATATCCATGGAAATCTAAAATGGGAATTTAAGGATACACAAAATCTGCAATATCCACAGGGTATATCTGTAGACAACAATGGAAACGTGTTTGTTGTCAGTAGGGTTACAAACAGCGTTTTAATCATAACCCCTGATGGAAAGCGTTGCAAGACAATATTGTCCTCTACTGATGGCCTTAGTTATCCGCGTGCAATGCATTTCGAACCAACAAGTAACAAGTTGTTAGTTGCCAATGAAAACAAGATCGCATTTCTATTTGATGTTTCCTAAAACAACTACTGTGAATTTTAAACTCTGAACCTATTTGTTATATATTTGTATGTTACTATACTATGTATATACAGATAATTATATTCAAATTAGTATGAACCGTCTGGAATATATGTAAATAGTTAAATGAGTTAAAAAAGATTCAAGGCATTTCTCTATTTAATAAAAAGTTGTTTTTTTAAATTAATTGAAAGCTCATTTATCTAGTATAATTATGTATTGTATTAAATTATGTAATAAATTGAAAAAAAATATGACAACACATTTTAGGATATTTTGGTCCAAAAATGCATTCAACTTCGTACTTTATTTGGCTTTGCTAACTTGATTCGAACGTCACTGTTAAGTCTTTTGTAGACGAAACCTGCGTCTGGCGCAAATACCAAATTTCTAAGAACAATATGCAATTAGAAAAATTAGACTCATTTTTGTATCTACAAAAACATAGATTTGAACAAATGAATAACACTTGAAGATTATAAATGACACAAGTGATTAGGTCTTTAAATATCTATCAGTCGTCAACTTCTCCTTAGAGCTGCCACTGAAGGAAAATTAATTTGAAATGGATTCGTTATACATACAATGGTAGACTATTGATGATAGATTGACCAACAAGTTTTAACAACTGTCAAATATAGATTATAAAAATTGTAATTGATTTAGATTGACTGCATTTGATATGTCTGTATATATTGATCTATTGTTACAGAGGTTCTAGTCCCATTCGAAAAGAAAGGCTTAGAAGTGCATAGAGGGCATTCCTTCAAAACCACTTCCCGTCGTGTTCTCCTCGAAACGAAACGAAGATTAACAAAAATACCGAACTACAAGGAAAATTCAAAGCGGAAAGTCAAATGACAAAACGAAAAGACCAATTACTTCTAAAGAATAGAAAACAATGACTAAGTAACGGCATTTTCTAATGTAGAAAATTGTGGATAAAGCCTGGTTTTACAGCCAGCCAAACCTCTCACTTGAATGATAGTCGCATATAATTCCATTACATCGGTAACGAGGAGTGAATAAAACAAACAGACATAAACATTAATGTCGGCATGCTTATGGGAACGAAATGTGCCCCACTCTTTGCTGATCACAAAATTTAACTTTTTGATTTTATTTACTGAGTAACACCACGGATGTAAAGCAGGATCTGCTTCCCCCCCCCCCCCCCCCAGAGCAGCTGAGACCACTCCTAGTGTTTGATCAATCTTTATTGTAAATGTTGTTTGTTGTGAACTGTGGTTTGTCTTTTCGTCGTTTTTCGTTCTTTGTCATACAGTATTCATTTTGTCCGGCGTAAATATAAAATTTTGATCCTAGTATCTATGATGAGTTTATTTGCAACCACTGGGTCGATTCCACTGCTGGTGGAGATTTATTTTCCCTAGGGTATCAAATGTGTTGACATTAGTTATCATTGATATGTTCATAATTATAAATTAATTGTTAACAAAACTTTGAATTTTTGGTAAAACTAAGGCTTTTCTACCTCAGAAATAGATTACCTTCGCTGTATTTGGCAAAACGTTTTGGAATTTTTGGTCCTCAATGCTCTTCAACTTTGTACTCTATTTGGCCTTTTAAACATTCTTTTGATTCGAGCGTCACTGGTGAGTCTTTTTAGACGAAACACGAGTCTGGCGTAAATATAAAATTTTGATCCTGGTATCTATGATGAGTATATTTGTTGTTGACTTATGAGTTGGAATATACTTTGGTAACTGTGGTCTCTCTCTTGTAGGGTAAAATATTCTAATTTACCACAAAATAAAAACTGCATATCTACTCCTGCATTATATAGTGGATGTTTACCTATTTCTGTACAGAAATGTATTTTAAAAACTTATATGTTATTGCAAATGTAATAGTTTCAAATAATGCATCTATAGAGAGAGAAAACCCAGTCATCTCATTTGATATGCGTAGTATTGTCTTACAATGTGTATTGTCTCATACATAAACTTTTCCTGATGTATAACATGTATAACATGTATCAACTGCAGTGATATCAAATTTGAATACCTGCGCTGTTATTACTTCATCGTGTTTGGAAGTCGTTAGCATCTGATTTTGTTGCCGTCATTTCTTCCTCTAGCTCTTTTGGTGACGGTTACTTTTTAAAATATTGACGATTGGAAGACTTTTTATTGGTTATAACAATAATATTTAACAAATTCATTAACTCATTCTAACGCAACATTCGGCTGTTTTAATTTTTATTATTATAAAAAAACACTTGTTTATTAATTGCTTGACACGATGTATAGATTTGTATAAGAGTTAATACAACATCCATTATTTTTCTATGATTATATACGGTAAAGCATTATGGAAATTAAAGTATCTAGTGGTTTTACTCCTTGACAACTGTATTTGTTTTATACTTTTATTGTCTTTAGTCACAATGTTTTTTTATATACTTTAAATATGTATTAGATCATCAGCGGTTTTAACTACTAGTACAATTCATCGATATACCGAAATTGGTATATAATTATGGTAAATAAGATCAAATATTTTCTATAAAAACAAAATGATTGAAAAGGATATTGTGCATATTTGTCAGTACCATTTAAGAACCATATAATTGAAAAAAACTCATAGTTTATGTTAAACATTTTAAATATTTCTATCAATTGCCCGTGTTTTGAGATAATTTTGGTGTTGTTTTTGTTTAATTAGTTCTTTTATCTGGTATAAGATTTTTGGTTGTCGAATATTCTGGCCAAGATCATAACTGAAAATACCTAATAACGGGATCATTAATGTTTGAGGGCACAATCAAGCTTTTAATAATTCAAAACATGGCAACCGAGCATCCTTGGTGAGAAAGCTAATCAACAACATATGGGGTGTTATAAAAATATAACAAAGTAAAGAAATTGTTACATAAAATGTAAATAGGTAAACAGTAAACAGTAGATAAATAAAGAGATCAATAAAACAAGTTCAGATATACATGGAACACCTTAAGGCATAGATTACCTTAGCCGTATTTGGCAAAACATTTTGGAATTTTAGATCCTCAATGCTCTTCAACTTTGTACTTGTTTGGCTTCATAACTATTTTGATATGAGCGTCACTAATAAATCTTATGAAGACAAAACGCGCGTCTGGCGTACTAAATTATGATCCTGGTATCTTTGAAAACTACTTAAATAAGAATGTCAGCTTTTGAAATCTCTTAAAAGCTTAAAGTGATGACATTGAAATAAGACATCTGATTAAAGTTATTGAAAACCTGACTAAATAAACGTTTTACTAGTCTCTTATCTTATTAAACTGTATTGTATTACTTCAACGTTTGCCAACA
This sequence comes from Mytilus edulis, assembly GCF_963676685.1. Taxonomy (NCBI): domain Eukaryota; kingdom Metazoa; phylum Mollusca; class Bivalvia; order Mytilida; family Mytilidae; genus Mytilus; species Mytilus edulis. The sequence goes on along the minus strand of NC_092355.1, from coordinate 17,460,140 downwards.
ATTGAAAAGAATCGACAATTTGTAAAAATGATCAAAACAAACCTTATATGTATCTAGTGTGCGTCTTCATTTATAAAGAATTTTAGATCATCAATGCTCTTTAACTTTGTACTTGTTTCGCTTCATAACTATTTTGATACGAGGGTCACTAATTGGTCTTATGAAGACAAAACGCGCGTCCGGCGTACTAAATTATAATCCTGGTATCTTTGAAAACTACTTACTAGTAAATAAGAATGCCAGCTTTTGATTGATTGTATTTTTCGCATATTCTAACATATTTTTTCTCATATTTTACGAATTTGCCATGTTTTTCACAACTACCGGTGAATATGCCTCAAATACCATGATATGTATAATTTTGGATATTCCTTTTTTACCCGCGTAAGCATTTTCCCGCCAAAAACTTTCGGAAATGACGTTACTTAACAAAAGCGAGCTAACACGTATAAGTAACTGTTTAATTTCCGCGATCCTATGATAATATTCACATAAAAATTATGCATCAACATACATGTTTATGAAATACAGCCTAAAAATAAAAATAATAATTATCTGTACCGTCACAGAGAGTTTCAATCCAAATCTATTATGTGTACTAAAAAGTAATTACTAAAATTTAATGATCTAATAATTCAATTGATTAATTGCATTAAAATACATTTAGTTGTTTATTTTGTTTCAAATGTACGTCAGTCCATTATTTAAGTTTTGCCATTTAAATAATTACAACCATATATTTAAACATACGAAAGAATATGCTTTGAAACGCCTCGTGGACTTTGGTCATATATAAACGCGTGCTCCCGCTAAATTTTCATTCCATGAGTATTTTCCACAAGATTGCACAACCCACCCTCCCTCCCTTTAACAAACAAAATTGCTGCTGTTTTTAGTTTATTTTTCAGATTACATGGTGAACAGATCCAAATGTATTGAATGTTTCTATAAGATTGCCATGTATCATCAAAAAAGTCAGACGTTTCAATATTCATCGGCATATCCAATGAAATCTAAATATTCAAGGAATTTTCAGGAATAAAAAAAAAGTGTCTATCGTCAGGATATTCCGTTCAATGTGGAAAGTGCGTTGGATGTCATCATCAACATGATTGAACTGGCATTGATTTATTCAAATATCGTTCATTAAGCTGTTATGGATCTGCCCAGCAGCTAGAAATTGTTATGCATTCACTGTCGGTTTCATTTCAGTGACCAATTGTCATTAAGTTTTAACTTGTTGGGCAGTTTGTTGATGTCGGTTGTTTGTTGGTTTATATTGTTGAATAAATGCCAAATTTCAAATTTCAATTTGTTTGTTTGTTGTTTATATTATTCTTGCGAAAGAATGACACAAAACAAATCTGTAGTTGTATATTCCTTGTGCACATGAATATGCAAGAAACAGATATATAATGTTATGGAGGGTTATTTGCGAAAAAAAACCAACAGTTTTGGAACAGAAATTCGGATAATTTCGCAAATACCCCTTGTCTGGTTTTACATTGGTTTGCAACTTATAAAAACTATGGTTGGTAAAAAATAGAAGATGGATATCTTTACTAAATTACTATCCCTCAATTTTGTGTAAATGAATACAAAAACGTGGTTTTATGTTTATTTTACAAAAGATTGAGAAATAATTTACGTTAACTTACTGTCAACACTTTAATTGAACTATCAATTGCCCAAATGTCTTTGTAATATTTTGTTAGGGGGCGAAAACATCGACCGACCTTCATCTTTACGGATTAAGAGGAAATAGTAAATCGAAATCACCAACAAATTGAGTGGTCATAAAATAATCAGTAAAATTGTGTATGATATTATAATGTACAGGAACATTTTGGTTTCAAAATACCTAAAACTTTTCTTACCAAGAGTAGAATCTACGTATTATTCCAGATTACCTTAGATCACCAAAGGGTTTAAATGGGGTTCTTATTGCTCAATCTTTAGTTTTGTATGTAGTATTTTTTCACCGAGTCTGTATTAGTTACCTCTTGTTTCTTTATGATGTCGCTGTCTGATTGGTGTATATTTTTATATTAAGAATTTTTCAAAAAACTTTTGGCTCGTAAAACCGAAAATAGAAACGAATTATAACGCATCAATGTGTAGCAAACCTATAAAATAACATAATGATTACATAAAAATGTATGTTTCTTAAGATATGAGCAAAACCCTTACTAATATCAAGATCATAATGGCATATGTTGCAGTAAACAAATGAACATTTGTAACAATGCTTTCATTAGTGACCCTCTGTATTGTTCTTTAGATACCTCTTGTTAAATATATTTTTTGAGATAAGAATAAACATTTTATTTCAATTCTCAATATCATAATGGCATATGTTTCAGTAAAATGAAGAAAAAAAAATGGTAATGGCATCAAAAATTAAAGTAGTGTTCTAATTATCATACAGTTAAAGGAAGTTGAACAAATAATGGTGACATTCACAACTCTTAACTTCAGTAAATTGGCAATGTCATGGAAATAGACGAAAAAATTACAGAGCAGTGCAGTCTACATATAACTATACACACTGTGTAACAAACTCTTAATACATTTGGAAGTGATCTCAGTTTCCTAGGATCCTAATTATGTTTGGATTTTTTGTAAGAAATCTCTTAAAAGCTTAAAGTGATGACATTGAAATAAGACATCTGATTAAAGTTATTAAAAACCTGACTAAATAACCGTTTTACTTGTCTCTTATCTTATTAAACTGTATTGTATTACTTGAAAGTTTGCCAAAAATTGAAAAGAATCGACAATTTGTAAAAATGATCAAAACAAACCTTATATGTATCTAGTGTGCGTCTTCATTAACTGCAGTGTTTTAATGTTAATTTTATACGTATATTCATTACAAATTTTATTACTTATCTTGATTTGTTGTTACTTTATAATAATGTACAAAAATCATTCCAAAAGCTCAATTCGTGTTGGCTTCAGGTGACTTTTAAAATGTTTATATCATTGAAAAAGCTCCAAATTATCTCCCTTTGGGTACAAAAATGCCATTTGTTGGCATTTAAATTGAAATATCTTTTTTAACTCATCGGTGAGCTATATTTTCTATTGTTATTTTCGAATAAGCTGTACATAATTTAAATAATTGTAAAATTTAAGCGATTTCTGTAATTAAGTTCTTTTTTTATTTCGATACTATTTCTCCTATTAGTTCAACAGAAAAAAAGGACATTAACAAAAATGTATGCTTTTTTCGAAGGCAGATTGTGAGCGTAAATGAACGGTGACCCTTTTCTTTCATTTCAGTTTTCTATTAAGTATAAGATAAAGTTCATTTATATAAAGATATAGCGAATTCTTTTATTAGATAACAAATTTGATTAAGACCCACGAGCCCCCAATACATTCATTCATTCATCATCATGGATAAATAAAGGAAAATATTTGAATGTAAAAAATTATTTGATAGTTCAGACGCACTCAATTCAGATCAGAAAAAAATAACATATATTCTAAACATAAAGGAAAATATTAAAATGTAAAAAAAAAATCGATAGGTGAGACGCACTCAATTTAGATCAGAAAAATATAATCTATACTGATATCTCTTAAATTGTGATACTACATATACATGATATAATGTTATCAAATACGTTATTTAATGTAACGAGTATTCATTATGGGGCGGATACAAAATTAGTTAAGGATATTAGAAGTTGTCGAAATTGCAAAGTAAAGGTATGTGGATAACGTTGTTTGCAAATCCTCTGTGCAAATCTACAGTTGACGACATTTAATTAATATTTAAGTTATGATTATAATAGAACCAAACATACTGACATTGTCGAAGATGTAAACACTTCCATTACAGCGGGAGGTTTGGTTTGCCACAAAACCAGGATCAACCAACCATTTTTTTCATAAAATGCACTGTACAAAGTCAGGAAAATGGCCACTGTTACATTATAGTTCGTTTCTGTGTGTGTTACATTTTGATGTTGTGTCTCTGTTGTGTCGTAGTTCTCTTATATTTGATACGTTTCCCTAAGGTTTAGTTTTTAACCCCGATTTGTTTTTTCTCTATCAATTTATGTATTTTGAACAGCGGTATACTACTGTTGCCTTTATTTAAATACAACGATACTTGTCCTATGCTATAGAAATTATTGTTTTAGAGTTGTTTATTGCATAACATTCGCATGTAAAATTAATAAAGATAGGATCAGTTGTTTAAATGTCAAAGTATTATGTTATTGGTGTCAAACATAAGATTTCCATCTTATTTTATTCTTAACGTGCAGATTTTATAGAATTGTCAGATCTTGTAACATGTGTACGTATTCTAAATGTCAACACATAACGATGTTTTTAGTGCAAGTCGTTATATGAATTAAGCAAATTAAATTGAGAACATTTTACTTAAGATGAAATATTATTGTACATTTAATTAGACCAATACTGTGATGGATTGATCTATCATGCTTTAGTTTACAATAATCGTAGTTCCGTCGGGCGATATCTTTTTGCGCCAAAAATGAAGTTCAACTCATTTGCGCCACAACTTATTTGCACAATTCTACTTCTGCGCCAATTCATTCAAAACAATTGGTATAGTACTAGATTATACATTTTGGCTCCATGAACAAAACATCACATATCCTTTTTTATGCATGAAAAAAATACAGAAATAGATGTAAATTTACTAAGCAAGTAGTCCATGGGATCAATAAAAAAACATATGTGGAAACTAGCAATTGTCTTTGTGTTATGTCTGCCCAATGAATGACTTATTATTATTATGCCGATAGGGAAGTTCGTTACCAGTTTAAGAAATTAATTTTTAAATCATGATAAATGGGAACAACTTTTAAAATCCCCAGATTAATTGGGGTTTGTGCAGCTTAGTCTTTATTTTCTTATGTTGTTTCTTGTCTACTGTTATTTGTCTGTTTATTGTCCTTTTGAGCCATTGCCTCGTCAGTTTTTGTGCCGATCTATGAGTTTGAATGTCCCTCTGATATTTTTCGTCTCTCTTTTAAAGTTGTAAATAAAAAAGTGCTGTAAATTGATGCTTTTAATACAATTTAAACCCGAGGGAAACACATCAACTTTAAGAAGAAAACAACGGCACAATGGAAATACTGAAACGAAAAAAAACCCCGTCAAGATTCATAGAAATATTCCCTATTAAGCCGCATCAGGTCAACAATATCGAAGGTCGTCAAACTAATCATAAAAGTTATTGTCCAATATTCCTTAAAATTCCTTACATAGAAAGCAGCTGTTCCAAAGAAGATCCAGTAAACCTGCATGCAAAGCTCAAATTCCCCGCCCAGGTTTGGCTTTAGTTTGGTTATTTAGGTTCCATCAACTCTGCAACATTTGTACTGGTATTATGTTTTGGACTCGAGTTTCACTACAGAGATACTAGTGTGAGGAATGTGCATATGGTTCAATAAATTTTCTATCATTCTTTCTATTTAAAATTCAACTGCTTTAAACCACTTCTACTTGTGTAATATTTCAAACAAACAAACAAAAAATAATTTAATTTGAGTCTTTTTGGAAAAGGAAGATTGATTTATTGTCGCCCCGGCGAAATAAGGCGCAAAGACGATATAACAATCCTTCATTACGGCGTCATCGCCAACATCAAAGTTCAGCATTTAGTAGATTAATTGTCTTTAACAATAGTTAACTCACAGGAAATTTCTATTAGTCACTATGACTATTCAGTTAGTCAAATATTAGCCTAAAGGGAGTCAGCAGCATATTTGTCTACCCATCTGGTCTTTGTGACTACCTGCATGGTCAATTGACTATGCTAGTGGTCACAGCACCACGTGGTGAAGAGTATCGGTTTTTGCACTCTTTTGCGTTCCCTTTGTTCCCTGAAATCGATATTAACAAAAAAAAAAAAAAAAAAACTCAGTTGGCTGTCAAGATCCTGGTGCTTGCATTATACTGTTGTGTTATAACATAGGTGGCTGTCAAGATCCTGGTGCTTACATTATAATGTTCTGTTATAAGATGGGTGGCTGTCAAGATCCTTGTGCTTACATTACAATGTTGTGTTATAAGATTGGTGGCTGACAAGATCCTGGTGCTTACATTACAATGGTGTGTTATAAGATGGGTGGTTGTCAAGATCCGGGTGCTTACATCATAATGGTGTGGTATAATATGTGTGGCTGTCAAGATCATGGTACTTACATTACAATGGTGTGGTATAAGATGGGTGGCTGTCAAGATCCTGGTGCTTACATAACAATGTTCTGTTATAAGATGGGTGGCTGTCCAGATCCTGGTGCTTACATTACAATGTTCTGTTATAAGATGGGTGGCTGTCAAGATCCTGGTGCTTACATTACAATGGTGTGTTATAAGATGGGTGGCTGTCAAGATCCTGGTGCTTACATAACAATGTTCTGTTATAAGATGGGTGGCTGTCAAGATCCTGGTGCTTACATTACAATGTTGTGTTATAAGATGGGTGGCTGTCAAGATCCCGATGCTTACATAACAATGTTCTGTTATAAGTAGGTGGCGGTCAAGATCCTTGTGCTTACATGACATTGGTGTGGTATAAGATGGGTGGCTGTCAAGATCCTGGTGCTTACATTACAATGGTGTGTTATAAAATGGGTAGCTGTAAAGATCCCGGTGCTTACATTACAATGTTCTGTTATAAGTTGGCTGGCTGTCAAGATCCTGGTGCTTACATTACAATGGTGTGGTATATAATGGGTGGCTGTCAAGATCCCGGTGCTTACATTACAATGTAGTGTTATAAGATGGGTGGCTGTCAAGATCCTGGTGCTTACATTACAATGTTCTGAATAAGATGGGTGGCTGTCAAGATACTGGTGCTTACATTACAACGGTGTGGTATGAGATGTGTGGCTGTCAATATCCTGGTGCTTACATCACAATGTATTGGTATAAGATTGGTGGCTGTCAAGATCCTGGTGCTTACATTACAATGTGTGTTATTAGATGGGTGGCTGTCAAGATCCTGGTGTTTACATTACAACGGTGTGGTATAAGATGTGTTGCTGTCAAGATCCTGGTGCTTACATCACAATGTATTGGTATAAGATGGGTGGCTGTCAAGATCCTGGTGCTTACATCACAATGGTGTGTTATAAGATGGGTGGCTGTCAAGATCCAGGTGCTTATATCACAATGGTGTGGTATAAGATGTGTGGATGTCAAGATCCTGGTGCTTACATTACAATGATTTGGTATAAGATGGGTGGCTGTCAAGATCTTGATGCTTACATTACAATGGTATGTTATAAAATGGGTGGCTGTCAAGATCCCGGTGCTTACATTACAATGATTGGGTATAAAATGGGCGGCTGTCAAGATCTTGGTGCTTACATTACAATGTTCTGTTATAAGATGGGTGGCTGTCAAGATCCCGGTGCTTATATTACAATGTTCTGATATAAGATGGGTGGCTGTCAAGATCATGGTGCTTACATCAGAATGTTGTGGTATAAGATGAGTGACTAAATCACTAGATAAAAGAATTTGATTTTTTTTTCTTTTAACTTTCAACATGATTGATATACTTGTTGATTGTTATATTTTAGCTTCTAAAATGATATGATTATATTTTTCAGCAAATGGAGACGTTGCTTTTTGTATGATCACTGTAGTGAAGAGATTTTTGACCGGAGAAAATATTACACTGACACATACAGAGATGATAAGACAATATATCTGAAATAAACACTTCAAATTCCGACATACTGAAAATGTATAAACTATATATTTAAGTTGGGACATCATAATGTATGTAACAATGAGTTTATAATAAATATATTTCTTTTATTTGAATTTTAGACTTTGATAAAAAGTTATGTCACTGAGTAATGGTAACACATGGAAACTTAAGATATAGCAAGGTTTTGAAAATTGAGCGCTTTGTGGTCCTCTACTGTTGTCATTGTTAGTAGTGCTGCTGTGGTATTTTTAATGATATTTTATACCAAATGTATTTGTTAATCCTATGGAAGAGAAACAAAATAAAGTAGAATAACAGTGGAAAAAAAAAACATAAAAGTACAAAACGCCGAGATAGAAACACACACAAACTAAAATCTATTCACAGTAATCATGTTGACTCACCAACATGGTCACGTTCGGCCATTTCAATAAGTCATATGGACTACATTCAATTGTCAAATTGACAAATCTGCATAATCAATTGCACAATCCAAATCGTCATAACGAGTATAACATATAGTCATTTTGACTTCCTAACATAGTCATAATTACCACCCTACTTAGTCAAATGTGACTAACCATCTAGTCAAACTACTAACAGCATAGTAAAAATGATTAAAGTGCATTGTCATCTAGAGGACAGTCAAAACGACCAATTAAATAAGTCGAATTGACGAATTTAAGTTTGCAGTGCTTTGTCAAATTTGGTTAGTGGAATTTAAGAAATTTTGACATATTATCATGAGGAAAATTTAAAAAAAAATTGGTTCTCGCATTGTTAATTTCACTTATGATGGATATTTAGTTTATAGCAGTTAATTCAAAATACTTGCAGCTTGGATTTAAATTTTGACACCGGTAACCTTTTCAAATATCAATGCTGCGTAGCGACACTTCAAAAGAAATTTCCCTCACTATCAGGACAAATGCATCCGGGGAAAAATTTTAATTTTAGGAAATAATGTGTTTTACTGATAAATTGAATCATATATTAGACGTCAACATTGCAGTCCCAGTGATAGATGTGTCCTAAGTTGTTATTAGAACACACAGGGGTTACAGTGTTATTTCCATTTTGTTCCCTCTGTATTAGTATTTGCTTAAGGGGGTACAGAACACCTAAGAAAAGATAACTCTTACTCATAGTCTGACTCATTGCTACGTTTTAAAATTATGTGCACTATGCAAGCTTTTAAAAGATCATGAATAGAATGTTTACAGTATTGCTAAGACCAGCTATAATCTTTTAATTCATTTAAAGTTACTCATTTTCCATAAACGAATCTTCAATGAGACATAACAGGGAAATTTCAAAGTGAAATAAATGAACCAAAAGAAAACCAGGACGTTAGAAAAGGAAGGAAACAGAAAAAAAAGGACCATAAATGTTTTCGTTTTTTACTTTGCAATGCCTAGGTCTTAAATAAAATGAAATATAGTACAAAAAGTCAAAAGTCTAAGGGTGCTACCATTTTAATTTAGGAGGCCGGGGGGAGGGTTAGGATGTAAAATGTTGTCCTGCATTTTTTTTTATAGTTTTAATCATCATTATTGTCCTGAATTTTTTATTTTTCGCTGCATTCTTTACGGAACTGCAATTTTCATTAGTTTACTGAACTTGTTTTCATAAATTGTCATCCTGCTTTTTATGCCAAATTACTGATCCTGCCCTTGACGTTTTGATCAAAAGCCAGTCTTGCCTTTTTTCAAATTTCATCCAAGCCCCCCTCCTCAAATGAGGGTGGATAGGACCTTTATCAGGACGTCGGGATCGATTGTTTTTAAGGTCGGGATTTAGGGATTGATCCTTTCGAGATCCGGAAATTCTTTTTTAGAATTTCGGGACGTCAGGATTTAAATTTATTTAAATTTGGGACCTCAGGATTTCGTGTTTTGAAGCCGGGATTTCGGGATCAGGACCCCTCCTACCCCCCTCTCAGCATGCTCAAATTGTAGCTCCTTCCGACAATAAAATTTTAAACAAATAAATAAGAATCCCTGGACAATAACACAATGCTTATGTTCGTAGATCTTCTTATCAAATTGATTAAATCAAAACTGAATTGACTCCACACTGAGACTACTATAACATTATAGTAGTCTCAGCTCCACAATACTTTTTTTAAACGAAACATGTAGTTTTTAATGAAATACACTATGGCCTTAAGATCATGTAGTAATGTAAAAAAGATTACGAATAATTAATAATTTTATAATTGCTGTCATATTTTTTAAAGTGCAATTGACTATTTTATTGCATGATTCATTTCATGTAAAAAGATATCCAGAGGGATAATCAACCACCAGTGCATCATTTACATGTCACGGAACAAGCTATAGGCAAAAAGAAGAAAAAAACGTCAGATTCAGTCCAAAAAAAATTACACATATTTTTGCTTTCTTAATTCATCTAAACAACAAAAAAACTATATCTTTCTAGTATCTTTTTCCAACCTTTATCCTGACAGGTGTAGAAAATTAACAGATGTCTTCTATTCCGTCCGCAATTTTAGGGAAAGTTAATTCTATATTTAGAGTCATAGTTGAAACTGAAACTACACATGTATGATATAAATAGAACATGTCATTTTCGCTTCATCAAATTTAAATTTCGAAGGGATAGCAAAATGTGTTATTGTCTTTTGTTATGCTTTTGTCATGTTAACTTGTTTATCTTTCCGATTATTTTTTTAATCAAATGCAATTTTTAAATAAATATAAAAAAGGAAGTGTGGTGTTATTGCAAACTTGTGACAAGTGAAAATGTTTCTTCTCAAGTCTCAATTCAAGATTATTACTAAATAGAGTAATCATTCTCTATAATAATAAGGGGCCCCATTATGTCCATTATGTATTCCGTGTGCATTGAATGGGTTGACATTTCATAAATGTGTCTATATTGTTGTATGGTCGATTAAAGCTTGTGTAATATGATTTTTACAAATAAATATGAATTCATAACTGCATAAAAGTCATGGCCCGTAAAAGTGTTTCTTACCAAAAACCACAATTATCGTCCTTGAGGTCAAGTTCAAGGTCTCATGAAGGTCAAAATTTTAGGAAGGCACACCACCTCATGATGATACATCCACATGCCAAAGATGTAAGGCCTAGGGCAAAAGGCAAAGAAGTTATGGCCTACATGGTTGTGTTTTTCACGACAAAAAACAATAAAGTTGACCTTGAGGTCACATTTGAAGGTCACACAAAGGTCATCATGATGCAAGACACTTAACCCTGTGATGATACATCCACATGCCAAATAGCTAAGGCCTAGTTCAAAAGACAAACAAAAATATGGCCAATATGTACTTTTTGAATATATTTTGCTCTTATTTAATGAAACAAATTGAGGATGGGGCGTAATTTAAACTTAAATACCAAAAAATCTAACGGTTAAATTTTAAAAAAAATTTGCAAGAACAACCGACTAGTATAGCACTCCAAATGCTTAGTTTTATGAAAAAATTAAACGACACATTATTTTACAAAAAAACAAAATTCTTCTTCAAATACTAGAAGCACAGCATTCACTTTTCGGGGCTGATTCTGATACCCCTATTAAAGTTCTGGCAAAATTTTAAATCCGCAATAAAAATCTTACAAGAAAGGGGTATCAGTGAACTAATATTCACCTCAGCTATCATTATCAGCTATGCTATTGTCAATTTAGGATTAAATTTAAAAATTTTTCATAAATTCAACCCTATATCCATATTTCAGAAACTTCCAATTTTGGCCGATACTAGTATGTAAAAGATGCCATATTTGAGTTACCAAATCTTTTAAACCTATGGTTCAAATCATTTAAATTTTTTACAAGAAGTTTAGGTTGGCCTGGTTTATCAATGAAAAAAAATTAAAAAAAATTAAACGACAGGATTTTTTTTGGGGTATAGTGTTGGGTACCCCTTAATTGTTTTACCTTACCTAGAAAATGTATACTGTAGTACATGTACAATCAACGACAAAAACTTTTAGGCAGGATTAATTTTTATTTGAATTTTTGTCTGAATCTGTTAGTCTGCTGTGTTGTATATTTGTGATGCTTGTTTAATTTATATTAACCTATCATGTCACTTTAGGTTGTTTATCTAATACTGTCAACATAACTTTCATACAATTTTGCGGTTTAGCTAGCTACAAAACCAGATTTAACCCGTCATTTTATACTTAGTAATGAATATAGTAGGGTTGTTGATTGATAGCGTTTGAATTTTTAAAGTTGAACCCACTTCTCTTTTTGAATTAAATCTATTATTAATGTAATGTAAACTAGTTTGGACACCCTTCTTTCGTTAAATTGTTTTGTATTTTTGTTTTATGTTGGTTTAGGATAGATAGATAGTTTATTAACGTCTCACATTAATATTAGAAACTGTGACAAATCAATCATCAGGAAATGTATGTATAAAAGCAGGAATTACACAGTTGATTTCTATTTATTTGATGTCTTTGAGTTTTGATTTTGTCATTTGTATAGAGACCTTTCTTTTTGAATTTTCATTTGGACTTCATTATTATTTTCATTATTTTTTTTTTATTATTTTACTCTCTACTACGCATTTTAGTAGAGACAGTCTTAGCTAATTTTTCATAAAACGTTTTATTTTTTCTTGATTGTTTAAGTTGTGTGGTATTGTAAAATCTTACAAATTTAACATTTACTGCAAACAGTTATTATATATTTGCAACTTTTTTTTCAATTCGCTAAAAGTAATTTTCCACCCTTATAGTGAAGAATCGGAACAAGCATCTTTAATGAATTACAACTACCATGTATGCAGAGTATATATACCTCATAAATATCTGAATACACAATTTTTTTTTCGAAAATTGAAATGTAACCCTGAATAATTTCCTATACTCGTGAATACAACCAGACAGGTCATTATTGATTCACTTTATATTTAATGTTACTATATTTATGAGTACTCACATACAAAAGTGTCGGATTTTCTCTTTTAAACCATGAAATTGTATTTTGACTTGATTTTATGATTACAATAAAATGTTGTTTGAAATACCCGCGCTATTATAACTTTATTGTCTATACGAAGTAGCTATCATATGACCATATTTACCTTCCTTGTTGTGGCGAAGGTTTCTGTTTTGTAACCATTTTGACGCCTTTTGATGATTTTTAAGGTATGATAATCTATACATAATCCATTTTAATCACTCCATTGTTTAAAGTGACTGTCTTATTTACTAAAGCATACCAGTTTGTAATGTAAATTTAATACGGAATTGAATGACGCCTACATTACATACACATTTAACCTTGTATTTGTTCAGAGATCTAGATTTGCCATAGCTAATCTGTACTATAGCTAGATAAAATGATATTTACCAACTATCTATAATTATTTGTTTCACTTCAGAAAGAATCAATAGGTCACCCACACGCCCTTTTTAAAAAAAAAATTGCCCTTTTTAAAGAGTGATATGCAACCACTTCAACATTATAAACTAATATGAGAAACTCATTAATATGAAAGTGCAACCAATTTTAACTTAATAATATTTTGTAAGGTAGACCTATCCGGTCTAATAACGATCGAATTGACCTTTATGTACTTAAATAGGGAGACCGGTCATATCAACTGCATACCAAAAAGTAAAACAAAAAATAGCTAACTCCAAAGAACTCACTGCTTTCGTTTGTTGTTAAGTTGGAATGGTAATAGTTTATTCAGACACACACGATGTCTATCATGCAAAAAATACATAACGTTGAACTTCAGCTTTATCGCAAAATTTCCTAATGGCCAGATTTGGTTATATATCAATGGATCTATTTCAAATGATTTACTTCCTTGTAAAAAGAAATCCCTCGATACGCGTACATTTTTGGATACAAAATCAAAATACGATGATTGTGTGCATTTTCGGACCTAAAAGCCTATGGCATCCCTTTGCCTCAACCTAGGATACGAATGGTCTGATACAAAGATTTGCTAATAATGATGAGATTGAATCCCTAGACACAATAACGTTCTGGATTTTTGATGGCGGATAAAGTAAAATATGCTTAAAAAGGTTAAGAATTATTGAAATTCAACAGTGTTAAAATAATCAAGACATCGTCATATTTAAAATGATGTGTAAAACTTAAGTTATTTTGTAATATCATAACAATTTCTTTGTCCTGTTTGTAGTATTATTGCCTGATTAAAAAAACATTCAAAATCTTAGGACCAATTTTGACCATTCGTGAACTTACACCTTTTTTAGGAATGTGAAACTTTATTTTTATAATAAAAAAAGTAGTGATTTATAAAGATTTAGAACTTAACCTGTAAGATTGGTAAAAATATCTTAACTGGTTTAGTTTACAGTTTGATGGTCAATTCAATTACTGTGAACGTGTGTGTGCAAAGAGAGATGCAAAAGAGGGACGAATGATACCAGAGGGACGAAAGATACCAGAGGGACAGTCAAATTAATCCATTTTCACATAAACAGAATATAATTATAAATGATAAAGGCAGTCAGATTAGGGAACTTAAAAAGAATTTTTTTATGACCTCTTGAGAATGAGATTCTAGAAAGCGGGTGCTTAATGGTCGTTATTTTTATTCTTTCAGCCATATTTTCTTTATTTCATTATTTCGCCCATCAATTTATAATTCGTTGCCATATCCAGACTCTGAAGTGTAAAGCATATTGTTTTGATTTATGTCCCGGTTTATGTCCGAATCTGAGAATTAAGGAAAAAGGTATTAAGTAAAAGCAACTTTTTAAAAATAATTTATCAAAAAATGTTATTATTAATTTTACAATTCCACATTTCTTTTACCGTATGTAAGGTAACCCTACATATATCTAAATATAGTCTTAGACAGCGGAAACTCAACGTGGGTAATTTGCATAACTAGGTCAGTAGTCCCATAAATTAACGACATTGTAACCAAATAAATGCCAGGAAATAGCATACACTGATAATATTGTTAGTTGTTAACATATTTGATGAAAATAACAACAACATCATAAATAATCTACAGAAATCAAGTTTGCACATATAACAGCTACTGGACAAAACCAAAAAAAAAAAGGCATGAAGTTGTCCGTGGTAGTGGGTGGCACCAACACCCGTGGCATATTATTTTAACGACCTGTCATCATCCAATCGAAATCCATGAACTATGACAAGCCGAACATAATCATCCAAATGCAAAAATATATCATATTCACATTTTATTTGTTAAGTTACAACTACAGTGTCACCCATTTGTAAAATTCAAGACTCATTTGTTTTGTAGAATGGCGAGTAATTGGACTGTTTGTGGTGTATGTAATTTCCGAAACATCAACAAAGCATCAGTAGTGTGGTGTTCAGAATGTGACGAGGGACTTTGTGGCGAGTGTAGAGAACACCATGGTGCATCAAAATCAACTAGGAACCATGACACTATTTCAATTACAGAATATCAGATGCTACCAACAAATGTGTTAGAGATAACACAAACATGTCAAATACACAAAGAACACTATCAAACATTCTGTAAGAAACATGATTGCCCGTGCTGTAGGAGGTGTGTTATTGAGAGACATAATAATTGTAATGATTTGACAGCAATAGAGGACATCGTCAAAAATGTCAAGTCATCGAATGCGTGGTTAGAGGTAGATCAAATATTGGTCCAAATGTTGAAAAATGTACAAAGAATTCGTAACGATCGCACAGAAAATTTGAAATGTCTACAGGATCAGAGGGTAGAGATTGAACGTGATATAAACCAAACCCGGAAATTGATCAACGACCACTTAGACAAAATACAGGACAAAATAATTAAAGAACTATATGCTAATGAAGAAAATGAAAGTAAAAGAATAAAGCTGTTGTTGTGTGAGATTGAAGACATTGAAAAGAAAATTTCTGACGTCCAAGGTAACCAAAATAACATAAGGCAACATGCATCAGAACTTCAAACATTTTTAGCATTAAAGCACATTGAAAAAGACATTTCTGATAAAGCAGAATGTATTAAGTCTGTCCTTAAGAACGAGGACATGAAGATAAAAACACCGGCTTTGGAGGTTAACAAAGACGCACAAAGCATTTGCAGGGCTGATTGTTTTGGGTCCGTTAGTGTTAATTCAAAATCGTGCAAAGTTGTTATTGACTGTAACAAAAACAAAGAAGCTCAGATGATGATACCAAGTTTTATTTCCAAATGCATAGATGATATCAAACTAAGCAATAAAATGAAAATTGATTTGCAATCAGCTGGAAGTGTAAGAGGTTGCACAATTCTACCAAATGGCAAGATGATGTTCTGTGATTATTATAATCAAAATATAATTGTGTTGAAAAGCAACTGTACGCATGAGTTTGAAATTCGGTAAGATGCACGCGCATTTGATTTAGCATATTTTGAAAGAGAAAGTTCCATTGCCGTTACAAGTGGTCATGGTTCAAAAGTTATTCACATTATTGACCCTAACAGCAGAACAATCAAGAGAACTATACAAAGTAGTGATGATCCATTTGGTATAGCACTGAATAAAACTGTCCTGGTATACTGTAAGTTACGTAAAGGAATAATGGAAGTTCAATTGAATGGTAAATCAGAAAAGGCATTTGTTCAATTTAATATGCCATCTTTTTCGTATGTTGCTGTGTATGGTGACAATATTTATTATACAAATAAAGACAACCATTCTGTAACATGCTATGATATCCTTGGAAATCTAAAATGGGAATTTAAGGATACACAAAATCTGCGATATCCACAGGGTATAGCTGTAGACAGCAATGGGAACGTGTATGTGGCCAGTAACGATACAAACAGCGTTGTCATCATAACCCCTGATGGAAAGCGTTGCAGAACGATATTGTCCTCTCGTGATGGCCTTCAATCTCCGCGTGCATTGCATCTCGAACCAAGAAGTAACAAGTTGTTAGTTGCCAATGGAAACAATATCGCATTTCTATTTGATGTTTCCTAAAACAACTACTATTGTGAAGTGAATTTTTAACTCTGAACCTATTTGTTATATATTTGTATGTTACTATATTATGTATATACAGATAATTATATCCAGATTAGAATGAACCGTCTGGAATATATGTAAATAGTTAAATGAGGTAAAAAAGATTCAAGGAATTTCTCTATTTAATAAAAAGTTTTTTTTTAAATTAAATGAAAGCTCATTTATCTAGTATAACTATGTATTGTATGAAATTATGTAATAAATTGAAAAAAAAATATGACAAAACTTTTTAGGATATTTTGGTTCAAAAATGCATTCAACTTCGTACTTTATGTGGCTTTGTTAACTTAATTCGAACGTCATTGTAAAGTTTTTTGTACGAAGCCTGCGTCTGGCGCAAATACAAAATGTCAAAGAACAATACGCAATTACAAAAAATAAACTCGTTTTTTTGTCTACAAAAACATAGATTTATACAAATAAATAACACTTGAAGATTATAAATGACACAAGTGATCAGTGTCTATAAATATCTATCAGTCGTCAATTTCTCCTTAGAGTTGCCACTGAAGGAAAATTAATTTTAAATGGGTCCGTTATACATACAGTGGTAAACTATTGATGATAGATCGACCAACAAGTTCTAACAACTGTGAAATATAGATTATAAAAATTGTATTTGTTTTAGATTGGCTGCATTTGATATGTCTGTATATATTGGACAATTGTTACAGAGGTTCATGTCCCATTCAACAATAGAAAGGCTAAGAAGTGTATAGAGGGCATACATTCAAAACCACTTCCCGTCTTCTTCTCGTCGAAACGAAACGAAAATTATCAAAAATACAAAACTACAAGGAAAAATCAAAACGGAAAGTCAAATGACAAATCGAAAATCCCAATTACATCTAACGAATGGAAAACAACTGGAAAATCCATGACATCAAATGTAGAAAATGGTGGATTAAACCTGGTTTTACAGCTAGCATACGATTCAATTACATCGACAAACGAGGAGTGAATAAAACAAACAGACATAAACATTTATGTCGGCATGCTTATGGGAACGAAATGTGCGCGACTCTATCCTGATCACAAAATTTTACTTTTTGATTTTATATACTGAGTAACACCACGGATGTAAAGCAGGATCTGCTTTCCAAATCCAGAGCAGCTGAGACCACTCCTAGTGTTTGATCAATCTTTATTGTAAATGTTGTTTGTTGTGAACTGTGGTTTGTCTTTTCGTCGTTTTTCGTTCTTTGCCATACAATTTTCTTTTTGTCCGGCGTCAATATAAAATTTTGATCCTAGTATCTATGATGAGTTTATTTGCAACCACTGTGTCGATGCCATTGCTGGTGGAGATTTATTTTCCCTAGGGTATCACCAGCCCAGTAGTCAGCACTTCTGTGTTGACATTAGTTATCATTGATATGTTCATAATTATAAATTAACTGTTAACAAAACTTTGAATTTTTGAAAAACTAAGGCTTTCCTAACTCGGGAATAGATTACCTTTGCTGTGTTTGGCAAAACTTTTAGGAATTTTTTGTCCTCAATGCTCTTCGACTTTGTACTCTGTTTTGCCTTTTAAACAGTTTTTGATTTGAGCGTCACTGATGAGTCTTTTTTCAGACGAAACGCGCGTTTGGCGTTAATATAAAATTTTGATCCTGGTATCTATGATGCGTTTATTTGTTGTTGACTAATGAGTTAGAATATACTTTGGTAACTCTGGTCTTTCTCTTGTAGGGTAATATATTCTACTTTAGCACAAAAAATAAACTGCATATCTACTCCTGCATTATATAGTGGATGTTTACTTATTTCTTTACAGAAATGTATTTTAAAAACGTATATGTTATTGCAAATGTAATAATTTCAAATAATGCATCTATAGAGGGAGAAAACCCAGTCATCTCATTTGATATGCGTAGTATTGTCTTACAATGTGTATTGTCTCATACATTAACGTTTCCTGATGTATAACATGTATAACATGTATCAGCTGCAGTGATATTAAATTTTAACATGACGTCCTTCAAATGCTTTGAGTACACACCCGTGGTAAAATATGAATATATTGTTAGGGCTGGTCCGATATATGTTCTATAAAAACAAAGTGATTGAAAAGGATATTGTGCAAATTTGTCAGTACCATTTAAGAACCATATCATTGAAAAAACTCATAGTTTATGTTAAACATTTTAAATATTTCTATCAATTGCCCGTGTCTTGAGATATTTTTTTTATTTTTTGTTTAATTAGTTCTTTTATCTGGTATAAGGTTTTTGGTTGTCGAATATTCTGGCCAAGATCATCACTGAAAATACCTAATAACGGGATCCTTAATGTTTGAGGGCACAATCAAGCTTTTAATTATTTAAAGCTAATCAACAACATATGGGGTGTTATGAAAATATAACAAAGTAAAGAAATTGTTACATAAAATATAAATAAGTAAACAGTAAACAGTAGATAAATAAAGAGATCAATAAAAACAAGTTCAGATATATATGGAACACCTTAAGGCATAGATTACCTTAGCCGTATTTGGCACAATATTTTAGAATTTTAGATCCTCAATGCTCTTCAACTTTGTACTTGTTTGGCTTCATGACTATTTTGACATGAGCGTCACTAATGAGTCTTATGAAGACCAAACGCGCGTCTGGCGTACTAAATTATAATCCTGGTATCTTTGAAAACTACTTAAATAAGAATGCCAGCTTTTGATTGGTTGGTAGCCTGTGTATTTTTCGCATTCTAAAATGTTTTTGCTCATTCTTTTACGAATTTGCCTGTTTTTCACCACTACCGGTGAATATGCATCAAATACCATGGTATTTATAATTTTGGATATTCCTCTTTTACCGTCGTAAGCATCTTCCCGCCAAAAACTTTCGGAAATGACGTAACTTAACAAAAGCGAGCTAACGCGTATAAGTACCTGACAGTGTTTAATTTCCGCGGTTCTATGATAATATCCACATACAAATTATGCATCAACATACATGTTTATGAATTACAGCCTACAAATAACAATAACAATTATCTGTACCGGTACAGAGAGTTTCAGTCCAAATCTATTATGTGTACTAAAAAGTAATTAATAAAATTTAATGATCTAATAATTCAATTGAGTTATTGCATTAAAAATACATTTAGTTGTTTATTGTGTTTCAAATGTACGTCAGTCCACCATTTACGTTTTGCCATTTAATTAATTACAACCATATATTTAAACGTACGAAAGAATATGCTTTGAAGCGCCTCGTTGACTTTGGTCATATATAAACACGTGCTCCCGCTAAATTTTCATTCCAGGAGTATTTTTCAACAAGATTGCACAACCCACCCTCCCATACTTTAACAAACAAAATTGCTGCTGTTTTTAGAATATTTTTCAGATTACATGGTAAACAGATTCAAATGTATTGAATGTTCCTATTAGATTGTCATGTATCATCAAAAGTGTCAGACGTTTCAATATTCATCGGCAGATCCAATGAAACCTGAATATTCAAGGAATTTGCAAGAATAATAAAAAAAAAAGTGTCTATCGTCATGGCATTCCGTTCAATATGGAAAGTGCGTTGGATGTCATCATCAACATGATTCAACTGGCAGTGATTTATTCAAATATCGTTCATTAAGCTGTTATGGATCTGCCCAGCAGCTAGAAACTGTTATGCATTTACTGTTGGTTTCTCTTCAGAGACCAATTGTCATTACGTTTTAACTTGTTGGCCAGTTTGTTGATGTTGGTTGTTTGTTGGTTTATATTGTTGAATAGTGTTGAATAAATGCCATGACAAATAATCTTGCGAAAGAATGAAACAAAACAAATCTGTAGTTGTATATTCATTGCGCACATTGAATATGCAATAAACTGATATATTATGTTAGGGAGGGCTATTAGCGAAAAACAGTTTTGGAACAGAATTTCCATCACCTTGCGACTCGGATAATTTCACAGTCCCTTGGCTGGTATTGTTCGCTAATACCCCTTGTCTGGTTTTACATTGGTTTGCAACTTATAAAAACTATGGTTGGTAACAAAATAGAAAATGAATATCTTTACTAAATTACTATCCTTCAATTTTGTGTAAATGAATACAAAAACGTGGTTTTATGTTTATTTTACAAAAGATTGAGAAATAACTTACGTTAACTAACAGTCAACACTATAATTGAACTATCAATTGCCCAAATGTCTTTGTAATATGTTGTTAGGGGGCGAAAACACCGACCGACCTTCATCTTTACGGATGAAGAGGAAATAGTAAATTGAAATCACCAACCAATTGAGTGGTCATAAAAAAATCAGTAAAATTCGTGTATAATATTATACTGTACAGGAATATTTTGTTTTCAAAATACTTAAAACTTTTCTTACCAAGAGTAGAGTCTACGTATTATCCCAGATTACCTTATACCACCAAAGGGTTTTAATAGGGTTCTTACTGCTCAATTTTTAGTCATTGATGTTACCTTGGCATTGTCATATTATCTTGACTTTAGTTTGGAATGACAATAGGTGTCTATTTTTAGTTACCTCTTGTTTTTTTATGATGTCGCTGTCTGATTGGTGTATATACTTATATTTAGAATTTTGCAGAAAACTTTTGGCTCGTTAAATCGAAAATAGAAACGAATTATAACGCATCAATGTGTAAAAAATCTATAAAATAACATTACATAAAAATATATGTTTCTTAAGATATGAGCAAAACCCTGACTAATATCAAAGTTTATAATGGCATATGTTTCAGTAAACAAATATGAACATTAGAAACAATGTTTTCATTAGTGACCCTCTGTATCGTTCTTTAGATACCTCTTATTATATATATTTCTTAAAATATGATTAAAACCTTCATTTCAAATCTCAATATCATAACGGCATATGTTTCAGTAAAATGAAAACAAATTGTTAATGGCATAAATGTTAAAGTAGTGTTCTAAGTAGCATACAGTTGAAGGAAGTTGAACATATAATGGTGATATTCACAACTCTTACCTTCAGTAAATTGGCAATGTCATGGCAATTCACGAAAAGTTGACAAAACAGTGCAGTCTACATAAAACTATACAGACTGTGTAACACAAACTCTTTAAAAATTTGGGAGTGATTTCAGTTTCCTAGGATCTTAACTATGTTTGGAATTTTGTGAGATATCTCTTAAAAGCTTAAAGTGATAACATTGAAATAAGACATCTGATTAAATTTATCAAAAACCTGACTAAATAAACGTTTTAATCGTCTCTTATTTTATCAAATGCTCAAAACAAACCTTAAATGTATCTAGTTTGCGTCTTCTCTCTTACAGAACTGCAATGCGTTATGTTATTTTTATCCGTTTTTGCCCCCAGAAAACCACAGAAAATAATACTAATATTTAGCTGTTAAATATAGTTTATATATAAATAAACATAGTATCTTGATGACAGGGACAGTTGAATACATTCATTCAACACCTATCATCATGGATAAATAAAGTTACAGATTTAAATGTAAAAAATAATCTGATAGGTCAGACACACTCAATTTAGATCAGAAAATTATAATCTATTCTGATATGAAATTGTCATACTAAATATAGTGTTATCAAATACGTTATCTAATGTTAAGAGTATCCATTGTGGGGCGGATACAAAATTAATCAAGAATATTCGAAGTTGTCGAAATTGCAAGGTTAAGGTATGTGGATTACTTTGTCTGCAAATTTGCATTGTAAATCTACACTTAAGGTGGCTCGGGCCTATTCGAAGTTTCTATCAGAAGTGCCGTATTTTTGGTTATTTTATTTTTATGGAAAATGAATCAAATTGGTCGAAAAAAAATAGGGGGTCACGGATTTTTACTTTTAAACAGGTATGTAAATGGGACCATTTTTCAATCAAATGATAGGGAAAATACAGGTGTTGACATATTTTTATTGGAATATGAAAAAAACGTTCTATGACAATTTGTCCAAAACTGTCATATAAAAAGCTGGAATATAGCTTCAAAGAATGAGCCAATAAAAAACATAGGTCATAGATAAGGGAAAAAAAATATTTTGCCTTAAAACCCAAATTTTGGCGGGAAAATGGGTGAAATGTTATTTTGACCCTTTAACAAATACGGATAATAACGAAAATATTCTAAAAGTCACATAACTACAATGATTTAACATTTCTTATCAATCACAATATTAAAAAAAATATATCGAATTTACGACAAATACTTTTGTAATTCATGCGTGAAATTATGCGCAGTCGAATAGTCCCGAGCCACCTTAACGATTCTTAATTAGCATGTAAGTTATAATTATAATACGAGAACCAGATAAACTGGCATTGCCGAAGATATTAATACAACGATACGTGTCCTATGCTATAGAAATTATTGCTTTATAGTTGTTTATTGAATAACACTTGCACGTAAAATTAATAAAGATAGGATCAGTTGTTTTAATGTCTAAGTAGTATTGTATTGGTGTCATACATAGTATTTTCATCTTATTTTAATCTAAACATGCAGAGTTTATAGAACTGCCAGATCTGGTAACATGTATACGTATTCTAAATGTCAACACATAACGACATATTGTAAGTCTTTGTATGAATTAGGCAAATTGGATTTAGAAAATTCACAAAACATGTCTGAAAAAATCTGACCGAACTAATTACCCTATTTTTAAGGGATTTCAATCCGGAGTTAACATGGTTGAACTTTCGTTTTTTGGTATCTTGTAATTGAAAAAATATCTAGATACATTTGAGTTAGAAGGATAACAAATTACGGAGTTATCCCTCTTAATTGTTAATTTCTAGTGCATTTCAACAAAATTATATATTGAAGTACCAAAACAGGGAAAGGAAACAAATATATGGATGAAACACTATGAATTCTGATCGTGGATCAATGTAAATTTGACCGGGTTTTTGCTTGTCATGTTTTCAACACTGCCTGATTCCTTAATAGATTGTCCACTTAAATGATAAAATATATATCTGAAGTAAATCATTTCAACAATAGCTTATCAATGCATTAATCTCACAAATATATTCGGACTAGATAAATCAAGGTAAAAACAATACCCGATAATATAGCATGAGCTTCAAAATTAATGAGACCGTGTGTGTACACTTAAATGTGTAAAACAAACAAGTTATAAAATAAAAACAAAAGTTTTACTGGTACTATTTTCATGCATTCAAAATGAACATATTGCTTTAAAAAGACAAAGAACCAATCCACTCGATAACAGATATAATATCTAAAGTTAAATGTATTCCAATTATTCATCAGTATCTTAACACCTTGTTTTTAAATCCGGAAATAAGACATACAGAATGATTTATTTTATCAAATCGGAAACAGTTCCGAACAGTGAAAACAAAAAAATCCCAAATACTTTCATATAGACTTTTCCAACAAATTGTCGGCATTCCTATGGGAACAAACTGTGCGCCTCTTCTTGCCGACCTCTTCTTATTTTCATATGAATCGGAGTTCCTCCAGACACTTGTAAAAAACAAGAGAATCAAAGAAGCCAGATTATTTAATTTCACTTTCAGATATATTGATGATGTTCTTTCCATAAACAATCCGAACTTTTCTGATTGGGTTCCATTAATATATCCCCCAGAACTAGAGATTAAAGAAACAACAGACACGGCTTCCTCCGCCTCATTTTTAGACTTATATCTCGAATTTGACTTACACAGTCATCTCAGTACCAGAATCTATGACAAACGAGACGATTTTAATTTTGAAATCATAAATTTCCCCCACCTTAGTAGCAATATACCAACTTCACCTGCATATGGGATATATATTTCCCAACTTATTCGATATTCAAGAGCTTGCAGCTCCTACTCAGACTTTGTAATACGTCATCAGTGTCTGAGTAGAAAGTTGATGAAACAGGGGTATGTCAAAGAACGTCTCGTTCTTTTTCTAAAAAAGTTCATCGGAAGGTACCAAGACCTTGTTGATAAATATTCCGTATCAACTTCTCAAATAATACACGATGGTCTTGATGTATAGATTCTTCGTACTGATGTTGTTTATCATCTTAACAACGTGTTTTATAGTTCTTTCATTTGTCTTTGTTCTATTATTAATATTACTTTAACTGTTAAATGGTTTCATGTGATATCCGTTTCACGTGGCTCGGTACTCTCGTCAATGTGTTTGTATTGGCTTTCATTTTTTTTGTGGTTTGTTTTGTATTTGCGACTTTTTGTATTTCTTTTGTTCTTATAACGTGACTCTGTACTTTAAAAGATCCCATCAGTATGATATTGTTCTATTATATGTCATTATGATATATTTCTATTATGAATTACAATATACGTTGAACCACAAACGTCAAAATCATTCAATCGCGTAGTGGTATTAACTATTTTTGGATTCTTATAAATTCTATATATAACTTTTGGACTAGTTTAAATCTCGGTCTATTTCTTAAATTTATTCTTACATACTTTTGATTTTTTAACCCTGTATGCTAACATTCCCATGCAAATTTTAAAATTGTTTGTACGCACATTGAACGACAAATTTATGTGACGTATAAAATTTTCTGACGTCAGACACTCAATAAATGTGTTCGTAGATAGTAGATGTTTTTGTGTTCTGTTAAATTGTTCCTTTTAAAATTGTTAAACGATGATGACTGATGTACCCATATTTTGACTATTATATTTATTGTGTCTGTTTATTTAACGCATCAATGTAAATATATCGAAAATTGATGAGACTGTCATTACAAAAGTGAGAGGGTTAGCGCTATAGAACCAGGTTTAATCCACCATTTTCTACATTTGAAAATGCCTGTACCAAGTCAGGAATATGACAGTTCTTGTCCATTCGTTTTTGATGCGTTTTGTTATTTGATTTTGCCATGTGATTATGGACTTTCCCAATTGATCTTCCTCTAAGTTCAGTATTTTTGTGATTTTACTTTTTTCATACGATTACCGGTGGCTTTTCTGAATTATAGCTTATTAAAACAACCAAATTTGTAATAAACATTACTTAAACTGACATAATGGCGTTTCCTGAAGATTCCTGAATTATTGTTAACGGTAAGGTGAAAATAGATAAAATATAAAACAAGAGGAAAGGATAATGTGTTTTTTTTCAAATGAAAACTATTGAAAAAAACTCTCCGATGAACTGCAGTATGTAAAAAAATATTTCAGTTTGTTTCTTTTTGATTCAATGTTGTACTATGGCTTCTATTAGTGTTGTATGAAAACCGGTAATCATTTTGTAAAGTATATTACTATGAAAACTACATATGTCGTAGTCAATTGCAAATTAATACTATTGATTATTATGAATTTTATTTAACAATTACCCTTCAAATATTATGTTTCATCAATCTATCTTCATTGTTTATAAGAGAATTTAAAGCATATTTAGTTTGATATAAGCTTTTGGTATCATGTATTAATAACATAGAATTTGAAAAAAAAACATTCTGCTGTTTATACAAAAAGATAACGAAATATACTCGAGGGACACTTGAAACGAAAATAAACCGACATCACAGCATCATGGCACAAAACATAACAACAACAAAATATACAAAAATAAAAATAAACAAAACAACACAGAAAACTAAAAACTGAGTACCATGAACACCACCAAAAACCAGATATGTTCTCTGGAAAACTGCACATAAATTCACATCACTGAAAACTTCATTCAATTCATAACTGCTTGCAATCGGGCATGCTAGGAAATGCTCGACCAAAGAATTGACTGAGGTACAGAAATAGTACAATCCCTTTTGGCTAATTTCGTCTGACTATAACACTTGGAAAGATAAATATTTTTTATTTGGCTAGACAACAAATGTCTATTCCAATCAACATACATTCATTTTCAAGAGGCAGCCAATATAACTGCAATTATATACCTATATAGAGTTATTTTCTTTCAGAATGACAGGTCATTCTTTTTCAGAATCAACCCGGACGATACCATGTTTCAATGAAATATGCTCCAAGGCATAATATAATGACCTGTGTGAGGTCATTATTTTCCTTGTTAATAATGCAATCTATAATTTAATTCAAAATTTTATTCGTCTGATAGTTTTTTGTTTCCGATTTGGAAATTTATTTTTTTAAATTCAGTCGATGATAGGTGAAAAAGAAACCGTCATTGCCCGCATTTTAATTTTAAAAACAAATAACGTGAAGTTAATTTATCGCTACAATAAAGAAACATTATCATATATGTGAGATGAATTTTAATGTAGACTTTCATAAAAGAAAGCCAGATTTACCAT
This sequence comes from Mytilus edulis, assembly GCF_963676685.1. Classification (NCBI taxonomy): domain Eukaryota; kingdom Metazoa; phylum Mollusca; class Bivalvia; order Mytilida; family Mytilidae; genus Mytilus; species Mytilus edulis. The sequence continues at coordinate 17,433,186 of NC_092355.1, read as the reverse complement.
ATTCGTGTGTAAGATTTTGAAAATCTTATTGAGTCACACTGAATAGGTTGATTGATTTTTGGTTGCTTGCTTAACGTCTAGTGGCAAATATTTCATGCATGTTCAGGACGATACACACTGAATAGGAAATCATACTTTGACCTACATGTCTTTATATTCGTCTTCGTGTCAGATCTTAACTTTTTTAAATTTATGTATACCTTTTACTCTATCAAATGTTCAACTAATAAGATAATCTTATTTTCTATTGAATAACATAAACGTAACTCACAAAAAAGGTCGGGTGCGGGGGGTATATCATTATATCCTGATTATCTATTAATAAAAAAAGTATTGCTATTCAAAAGACAATCTTTTAGAGTATATCATTCGATTCAATTAAAATTGTTAAAAAAATAACCACTTTTCCGCGATCTTTGATGAGTTTATTTATTCACATATTCTTTATATGCATGACAAACTGTAAAAAAAAAAAACAATGTAAATTCACTAAGCAAGAAGTCTATTTGATCAATAAATATTATTTGTGAAAATGTGGAAACAAACAATATTGCTTGTGTTATGTGTGCCCAATGAATGACTAATTCTTTATTTTTGATGCCTTAAGATCACTGTATAAAAGTGCTCTAATGCCACATGAAACATGTTCTATAGAAATATTGCAAAACAAAGATGCTCTAAGCTTTAGGTGGTTCTGAGCAAATATTTATGCTCTACAGCATGCAATCTTAACCTATTGAAAGTGTTCATCAATGGTTGGGGAATAAGGCCAATACTTCAAAATTGGTAGTCAGTAAAGACAAAAGTACTGTACCACTGTTTAATAGTCATAAAAGAGGAAAGAGAGCTGGGTCACAAACTAAACCAGAGGGAAACACATCAACTAGAAAAGGGGGAAAACGATTAATAGAAACATTGGAACACAACAGAACAAACGCCCACATACGTATAAACGGACTATTTGATAACAACTGCCATATACCATAGTATATCGTATGAGGTCAACATAATCGATGATCGTGAAACAAACGATCATAGTATTTCAAGGAATGTCCAATATTCCTTATAATTCCCTTCATCGAAGAAAGCTGCTCCAAAGTAGATCATTGATCTCCTTAATGCATGTGAAGCTTTGATTCCCTGTCAAGGTTTGGCTATAGTTTTAGTACTCTTCGGATTTTTAATCTCACCATTTGTGCTTGCAATTAGATTTTGACTCAAATTTCGCCAGAGACACAAGTTGTCGTAATGTACATCAGGAGCAATAAAATCTCTACCTTTTTTTGGGTATAATTTTGGTTTGTCTCTTTTGCGTAAAAAGTCGCAAAAGCGAGACAGTAATCCTTCATTTTGTCGTCGTAGTGACCATTACAATTCAGGATGCATATGCGGTTGATAATTTTAATGGTATATAACCATGTCAAACCTTCAAGAAATTTACGAAATTTGAAAAATAGTATAACCGGGAGTTTTCCGTGTTATAGTAACTCAAAGACGAAATACGAATAGTTAAAACTTTTGTTAGCAAGGTCCGGACAGTACCAGACCTACAAGTAAGACCTAAATGGACTTTAAAATAACATACAAAAGTATACATGTAAAAAGTGTCTATAGAAAAGGATAAGTGTTCAATGGATTAACTTGCATTGTTAAAGTCAAGGTGGTTTCCGTTACGACAAAACTTTTTTAAACAATATCATCAATTAAGCACAAAGAAATATAAAAGGTTGGATAAACGGATAAACAAATTGTCACTATAGCAATTAAGGGACAACCATTTGATATTCTGGGGGTGTGAAAATGAATAACTCGGCCTTGATAATCACAAAATTAAATGGTTTGTTCTGTGGTAGTTTGAAAATAATTCACCTGACTTGCAATATATTGCGAATAAATAACTTAGCAGGTCTAATCGAAGGTATGAGATGGCACCAGATTCTTCATAAATTAATCTCTTTCAAAAATAAATAAATCGGGAAACACTTCCCAAATCTTTTAATAATAATAGTATGAATATTATTTAAATATACTTAAAATGTCTGCAAATTGATTTCATTTAACTTGAGGTATATTGTCTCAGGAACACTAACCTCACTATTATACAGGGCCGTAACTACATTGAGGCAAATGCCTCATGCAGGAAATTTCAAAACCAAACGCTTGTCTCTTTATCAAATTGTGTTCACGGCGAGTGCTTTACAAGAAGCAAGTTTTGATGGTATGATACTAAAATCCTAACGGGAAGGATTGTGCCTGATGTTCATATGATGAAATCATAATCTTTCAGTCAGTTTAATTGAAGTCTGGAGCTGGCATGTCAGTTAACTGCTAGTAGTCTGTTGTTATTTATGTATTATTGTCATTTTGTTTATTTTCTTTGGTTACCTTTTGACATCAGACTCGGACTTCTCTTTGAACTGAATTTTAATGTGCGTATTGTTATGCGTTTACTTTTCTACATTGGCTAGAGGTATAGGGGGAGAGTTGAGATCTCACAAACATGTTTAACCCTGCCGCATTTTTGCGCCTGTCCCAAGTCAGGAGCCCCTGGCCTTTGTTTGTCTTGTATTATTTTAATTTTAGTTTCTTGTGTACAATTTGAAAATTAGTATGGCGTTCATTATCACTGAACTAGTATATATTTGTTTAGGGGCCAGCTGAAGGACGCCTCCGGGTGCGGGAATTTCTCGCTACATTGAAGACCTGTTGGTGACCATCTGCTGTTGTTTTTTTCTATGGTCGGGTTGTGGTCTCTTTGGCACATTCCCCATTTCCATTCTCAATTTTATTTGTTCTCCCTCAGACGTAGCCCTTGATTTTTCGGGATCAATGTTTCTTATTTATTTGTCTTTTGTTCATTGATTGCCATTCTGTATTCTGTTAGTGTTGCATTCCTTTTGTAATTTAGTAATTTTGTTATTAACTTGATCATGAGTTTAAAAAGCCACAGACTTAACAATGTGAATTACATTTTTGCATTTTCATTCATATTGGTCTTTTGATGTTGTCCCTAGAAACTTAAGTCTTACACTGAATCTATACATTTTGCTTTGAGACCAAAATATTGTCAAAAAATTATTAAAACAGAACTTGCATTTTCAGATTAAGAAAGGGTCTTGATAACACCCAGAAAGCATGATATTGCATTATTTGTTCTATAGCTTCCAGTGGCTCCAAAACCCTTAAAAAGAGTTGCCTCGCTACACTGGGCGAAACATGTTTGCCAATACTTTTCAAAAATGCTAGATAAAACCAAACTTATATTATATAATTGAATACTAATCCCGCCTTGTTTTCATTGACAAAGATGGCGTCCATCGTCAGATTTCAATGTTTTCATTAAATCGGGGGAAAGAAAGGAAGATGACGATGATGATAAAGAAAATACTAGACCAAATAAGTTAAATAAAATTGATAGTAATGTTGAAGTTCAGGAAATTGAACAAAAATCAACCAAACAACGGAAAAGACACGCAAGTGAAGACAAATATGAGCAAGACTTCAAAATGACTTATAGTCACAGAGGAAGGATACTACTGTTCTGTGTGCCAAAAATACGGCACAAAAGCAAGAAACAGAACAGAAACCTGGATCGAAAGGCCTTAAATCCATGCTGATGCATAAAATTGTAAATGAAAGAAGAGATAAAAGAGATAAATTTTTGAAAAATAAAATCAAAGAATATTTGACAATTAATATGACTACTTCTATTTATGTTTGTTTAACTCCATAAAATGTGAATATTATACTAATCTTTATTTCTGTGACCCCCACGTGCATCCACAGTAAATTAAAAAAGGTTGGACATTTAAAAAAAACCACCCGGTTGCAAGTTATTTTTTTAAAACACCCGCCTTACCTTAGTGAAAAAAGGAAAACACTGTCATGTACTGTGTATGTGTGCAATACCTGTTTATGCAGTTGAGAATATAGAAGATTCATGATCATTTATGCAGAGGAGGAGGATTAATTCTGATTAAATGGTACATAATAACTTGACTATACATGTATTATCTATAATAAACAAATAATTTTAAAATTGTAGTTTTCGAATATTATAAAATTATATAGTTGTGAAAATAAATAATCACTCCCTTTCTTTAATGAAACGAAAAAATCATGCTTCAATAGTGCAGAAAATAGATAACCTGTCCTTCTATTTAAAAAACAAATAAATAACCGATCCAAAAAAAATCCTCGTGCCCCTCCCAGAATATAAATGGTCGTCCCCTTAAAATATATTGTGTGAAATTAATATATTTCAAATTCAAATTTGTCCAAATCGTCCTGCTTATATTCGCCACTAATCTCGGTCTCCGGATATATATTCGTGGGTATCCTCCTCGTCGTAGGCGTTAATTGGAACTGTGGGAATAGTTTGTACGCAAACTTTCAATGTGATTCTCGGCGATCAAAAGTTCAGAAAGCAAATTTTGATGTTCAGGTATATCGTCAGAATTTTGTACTTTGAGTTTCTCAATTTCGTCTTCAGGTTTTTTGATAAAATGACTGTATTGCATCTCAGAATTTTTCAAATCAAAGTTTTAACTGCATCTTGTGTTAGTTAAATTAAGGTTTTCCTCTTTCAAACGCACTATTTTTTTTCTTCAAAATTTTCATTTCTTCTGGTATGCTCGGCTAAATTATGTTCGTTCTTTTGGATTATTGGACCATGTTGCAAACGTTCCAAATTTAATTTGTCAAAATTTTTCCTTAAAATCACAATTTCTCTTTCTTTACGGTATTCAATTTCGAATTTTCACATTTGAAGACCGTGAATTCTTTCATCTAGTTTCGATGAGACGCTTTTAACTTGTTTAGCTGCTGTTTTGATTCACGTTTTGTCTGTGGAGCACGTAAAAACGAATTCCCTGTCTTCATGCGTGTACTTGATATGGAAATTGAGACATTTGTTTCTTCTCTGAAAACTTTTTCATTCGGTCGCAGTCTCTTTGAAATTTTGATTTTGATTTCTTCTTTGGTTTTGAGTTCTGATATATGACTTAAGTGAATATTACACATGCGAGCAAAATGTCCATGATGTCTGCACTTGTAACAATACGCCGTTAACTGCATAAACCGATGGTATGTGAACACATTCAATGTAAACAGTATTACCGCAGTATGTGCACAGAAAGTCCAAACAGTTATCTTATTTTCTTATCAGCATCGGATGTCCATTTCTGCAAGTCTGGAGATTCCAGGATCCTTCCATATTGTGGCTTCTGAAGGTATTCATTTGCTAGTTTGGGGGATCTAGCTCAGGATCGTGCTACGGGTAACCTCAAACAATATATAACCTGCTAATTTTCCGGCTATAGTGACTCAAAGACGGGAATCTCAATACTTTAAACTTTATAAGCAAGGTCCGGACAGTACCAGACGTAAGACACAGTCTGACTTCAAAATAACATACAAAAGTAAGGCAGGAATTGGACAGTTGATTTCTATTGATTTGATGTGTTTGTGAGGTTTTGATTTTGTGATTTGAATAGAGACATTTCTATTTGAATTTTCATTTGGACTTCATTATTATTTTTATTACTTTACTCTCTACTACGCATTTTAGTAGATAAAATATTAGCTAAACTTCCAAAAAAAACTTCTATTTTATCTTGATTGTTTAATTTGTGTGGTTTTGTTATTTGAAATTGATTGCAAAAAGTTACTATAAATTTGTTAAAAGTCATTCTATTTTCTTATAGTGTAGAATCGGAACTGGTATCTTTTATGAAATTACAACTACCATGCACGAAGTTTATATTTATAAATATATGAATACAAAACAGATTCCGAAAATTTAAATGTAACCCTAACTAATTTCGTATACTCGTGAATATAATCAGACAGTTAATATTTCAATTCAGTTATTTTATACACTTACACAGATACGTGTCGTCTTTTATCTTCTGATCTATGAAATCGCTATATGACTTGATTTTGTTATCACAAAAAACTGTCGTTTAAAATACCCGCGCCATTATAACTTTATTGTGTACAGGAAGCAGTTAACATGTGACCGTATTTACCTTCCCTGTTGTGGCGATTGTTTCTTTTGAAACATTTGGACGACTACTTCATGATTCTTAAGGTATGATAATCAATATATAATCTATCTTAATCATTCTACTGTTACATTTGACGATCTTTATCAGATTTGTTTTTAAGTATACCACTGTTTAATGTAAGCTTTATACGGAGCTGTACGCCGCGCCTACATTACAAAAACATTAACCTTGTATGTGTTCAGAGCTAATCTATGCTATAATTATTCTGATATTATATTTACCAATTATCTATAATTATAAATTTCACTCCAGGCAGAACTAAGGGGTCACCCATACGCACTCATTGATAATTTTATTTAAACAAAAGAAAAAAGCCCTTTTAAAAGACTGATATACAATCACTTGAACAAATTCAAATTCAAATATATTTTATTGCTAATCAAAGCGCCCACAAGGAGCAGAACAATCAACATTAATTACATATAAATGATTACAAGTGATTCAATATGATTAACACACAATGTTATAAAAAAAAAAAAAAAAAAATAACCAAACCAAAAAATATTTATTAAGACAAGTACAAGAATACAACAAGCACAGTGTTTAATAACATAAGGGGGTGACTGTGCATTTTTATATCTATATATCATTTAAGGAAACTTTCCTATATGAGGATAAATTTTCCAATAATTCTCCGAGTTTCTGGAGTATGAAAGTATCTTCAGAGGACATTAGCCAAATAAATTGTGATTTAATATCTAAACCACTAAAATTTTTAAACCGTTGTTTTATTTCATTTAAAAAGTTGAAACGAATATTTGAAAGTTTGTGGCACTGAAGAAGAAAATGAATTTCATCCTCAACCTCAGTACCGCACAATTTACAGATACGTTCTGACACTGTCAGATTTATTATAAACTAATTCACTTTATACATATGAGACACTCATTGATATGAAAGGGAAACTCATACAATTAATTTTACACTTATAAGATTTTGAAAGGTAGACGTATCCGGCCTTATAATGAAGGCTTACTCTTGTCCATGTATTCGTATTTTCGAACGTTAAAGTTGGTTTCCATTCTCTAACTTAAGTTTGGCTTTATCAAAGGTTTGATTTTACAAGAAAAACCATTTATATATGATTGTGGGATAATATTTTTAACATCAAAACTAGAGCTACTATACCAGTCTTGATAAACAATAACAAATTTATCCTACAGGTGTAATACCACCATTGATTTTCCCTATTGATTTGAGTGTTTGTTTAATTTGTAATTTAAAAAAAAAATGTGCAGAACTTTATCTCTGTGTCAAATAAAGATAAACTTGGCATGAGAAAAGATTTTTTCATGTCCAGTAATATAGTTTCTTTACCTAATGTTTCATTGCATATAAGAAAATGACTGTCATTGGAAGTTTGATTTAGAACAAATACCGACATACTATTAATATAATTAATTACTAGTGTTGTCAAATCGTACGCTTTTGCCTAACCGGTTACTCGGATAATCGTTCGACCGATTAACCGGTTAACCGGTAATTTAAGGTGGTGTTTGAAAGCCTTATCAATAGAACCCTACACATAGATATAAGATGTCGTATGAGTGTCAATTTGACACCAAAGTCATAAATACGCTTTTAAAATTGAAGTTTTTCCTTTAGCATTAGACTCTATAAGGCTTGTCTGTGAGGATTCCTTAAAGTTTGACTTTTAATAATCAAATACACTGTATCAACTATAGCGTTTGTACCAACTTCAGCCGATTAAAAAATCCCCCCAAAAAATCTTAATCTCGTAGAATTGAACTTGTCATATGTCTGAAACCGATTATTCTTTCCTTTTCTCTTGTTGTCTCCAAAAATAATGGGGTGTGTTTCAATTTGAAATGATTAATTATAAAAAAAAAAGAAGATGTGGTATGATTGTCAATGAGACAATTCTTCACAAGAGACCAAAATGACACAGAAATTAACAACTATAGGTCATTGTACATGCTGTACGACCTGTTTCTTCACTGTGTTTGCTTTTTTTCTTTAAGCATGTTACTCGTACTTTCACGTATACATCGAGTACATTCACATTGGTTTGCATTTCACAATTTTTGAATTTAAAGTAAGACTAACCCTTGCACTTCGGAGGTTGTACATTTAAATGTAGTTTTACACAATATTAGATCGAAAACGAAATAATGAAGTAATTAGTAAAATTAAATCTCATTACTGATTTAAAGTTACTGTTAAAATAACATGTTTACTATGTATGTTTCTTAAAGATCCTGCCCCGAACTCTAATTAATTTTATGTTTTTAGGATTAACAATAGCAATCAATATACTGGACGATTGATCTGTCAAACTAGTTACCACGACGACAATTTTTAAATAAAACATAACTATTTAATGATTTGATTTTCAACACAAATTTATATCAAATCTATCGAAATTGAAAAAAGTCCGGTTAACCGGTTAGCGTTTTTGGTATTCGGTATTCGGTCGTTCGACCGATAAGCCGGTTAACCGGTTAACCGTTGACAACACTATTAATTACACAATTACTAACAATTCTATATTAATATTCTTGCAATTGTTATGACAAAAACATGAATCAAATGAATCAAATAACATAATTACAAATCTAATCTCGATTTATACCCAAATTTTAGAAATGTACCAATTATTACGTCACTTACTGTGGCGTTGATACATGTTACAAATTGTTCTTTATTCAATTATGCTCCTTTATGTACTGTCCTATTAACTTAGGTAGTGGTTGTTATTCTGTAGTTAACATGTCGAAATGTACTATTATATTATTTATTTATGTATTTCTCTGTCCTGAGTGTAATTGCATTTATTTGTTCTTTGATGTAATGTTGTCATTTTAACGGTATATTTAACATTGTCATAACAGTGTCAGGTTCGACTAGCCACGAAACCAGATTCATCCCACCATTTTGTCTTAAAATGTCCTGTAACAAGTCCAGAACATGGCAGTTGTTATCTTATAGTTGTTTCTATGTATATTGCATTGTCATTTTTTATTTGTTGCACTTCAGTGTCTCTGTTGTTTTGTTGTTTTCCTCTTGTAGTTGATGTGTTTCCCTCGGTTTTATTTTTGCAACCCGGATTTGTTTTCTCTCAATCCATTGCTGACTCTGGAACAGCGGTATACTACTGTTGCCTTTATTTGAGAAGCTTTTTATTTTTGTATATTATGATCAGGTTGAAGGAAAAATGCATTATTTGACAAAAATAGACAACGTCCTTTGATCTAAACACTAGCTCTTAATTGTCAATGAATGTCGCCCAAGGGAAACCCCTCGAACAAATTAATATCGTAATACGGGACATTGTCGGTCTAAGTCCGAATGAGGTGACTTTTTATTATTTGAAAATGATATAAAACAATTTTTTTATTTAAACATTTCTTTTACCGTATGTAAGTTACAGGTATATATATAGTCTTAGACCACGGAACATCAACGTGGGCAATTTGCAAAACTAGGTCAGTAATCACATTCATCGACGACATTGTAGTCAAGAGATGCATTTACTTAAATTAATGCCAGCGAAAAGCATATATACAATGATTAAATTGTAAGTTTACTACATATTGAATAACAAACATAATGGATAATCTACAGAAATCAGTTTTAGCACAGGAACAACCACAGGTCTAAGCATAAAACTAGCATGACGTTTTTCAGGGTCATGAGTAGCACCAAAACCCGGTGCTTTGGATTTTTAACGACGTGTCATAATTAGCTGATTGAAATCTGCGAAATATGACAGGCCAGGCAAGTGCTCATTTATAAAGTTGACCACATGAACAAATATATTATATTCACATTTTTCTGTAGAGTTTGAACATCTGCAGTGTTTTTAATGTTTTTGTTTTGTAGAATGGCGAGTAATTGGACTGTTTGTGGTGTATGTGAATATCGAAACATCAACAAAACATCAGTAGTGTGGTGCTCAGAATGTGACGAGGGACTTTGTGGCGAGTGTAGAGAGCACCATGGGGCATCAAAATCAACTAGGAACCATGACACTATTTCAATTACAGAATATCAGAAGCTACCATCAAATGTGTTAGCGATAACACAAACATGTCAAAAACACAAAGAGCAATATCAAACATTCTGTAAGAAACATGACTGCCCGTGTTGTAGAAGATGTGTTATAGAGACGCATAATGAGTGTAAAGATTTAACAGCCATAGATGATATCGTCCAAAATGTCAAATCATCGAATGCCTTTCTGGAGGTAGAGCAAAGACTAGTCCAAATGTTGAAAAATGTACGAATTCTTCGTAATGACCGCACAGACAATTTAAAATGTCTTCAGGATGAGAGGGTAAAGATTGAACGTGATATAAACCAAACCCGAAAAACGATCAACGACCATTTAGACAAAGTGCAAGAGACTATAATAAAAGAATTATATGCTAATGAAGAAAATGAAAGTAAGAAAATTAATCAGTAGTTGTCTGAGATTGGGGAGATCGAAAAGGGAATTTCGGACCTACAGGTTAACCAAAATACCATCAAACAACATGCATCAGAATTACAAACATTTTTAGCATTAAAGCACATTGAAAAGGAGATTTTGGACAAAGAAGAGATTATTCAGTCTGTCCTGAAAAGCGAGGACATGAAAATAAAAACCCTTTCATTGGTTATTGATAAAGAAGTACAAAACATTTGCAACACTGCTAGTTTTGGGTCCGTCAGTGTTGAGTCAAAGTCGTGCAAAGTTGTTATTGACAGTAACAAAAACAAAGAAGCTCAGATGATGGTACCTATTGTAATTTCAAAAGTCGTTGATGATATCGTACTAAGCAACAAAATGGAAATAAATTTGAAATCTTCTGGGGGTTTAAGAGGTTGCGCAATTTTACCAAATGGCAAGATGATGTTCTGTGATTATAATAATCGAAATTTAATTGGGTTGAAAAGCAACGGTACGCATGAGTTTGAAATTCGGCTAGATACACGCGCATTTGATATGGCGTATATTGAAGGAGAAAATTCCATTGCCGTTACCAGTGGCTTCGGTTCAAATGTTATTCACATTATTGACCCTAACAGCAGAACGATCAAGAGAACTATGCAAAGCAGTGAATATTCATATGGTATAGCACTGAATAAAAATGTCCTGGTATACTGTAAGTCAGGTAAAGGAATAATGGAAGTTCAATTGAATGGTGAATCTGAAAAGGAACTTGTTCGTCTTAATATGCCATCTTTTTCGTATGTTGCTGTGCATGGTGACAATATGTATTATACAAATATAGACAACCATTCTGTAACATGCTATGATATCCATAGAAATCAAAAATGGGAATTTAAAGATACAGAAAATCTGCGATATCCACAGGGTATATCTATAGACAGCAACGAAAACGTGTATGTTGTCAGTAGGGATACACACAGCGTTGTCATCATTTCCCCTGATGGAAAGCGTTGCAGAACAATATTGTCCTCTCGTGATGGCCTAAATATTCCGCGTGGATTGCATTTCGAACCAACAATTAACAAGTTGTTAGTAGCAAATGAAAACAAGTCCGCATTTCTATATGATGTTTCTTGAAAAAAGAATTGTCGACTTTTTATAACTGCGACTTCGTTGTAATTTATTTTATTCAACATATACCATGTTTACGCACATATTTTCAGATTATTATAAAATGTTAGAAGTTTTTATGCAATAAGATGGGAAAAAAATATATAACCAAACCATTGTCTTTTTCACGGAACATCATATTTTAATACTTATTTACTCTTGTTTTATAAAGAGTTGAGCAGCTTTTATACATTTGTTATAAATATGATACAAAAACAAAATCAAAACACAATTGAAATATATCAATTTTAAATTTATAGATTATCATTAATTAAATATGTATTACCACCGTTTTGAATAGATCATAGATAACGATATTTGAAATACGTTGTCCAAAGGAGTAGGTCCGGTAAGGACTCATTTTGGCCTCAAATTTCAGTTTCATCTGACGAAAGATTTTGACCATGTTTTAAACACTTAAGTGTCTATTTCACTCAATTCAATTAGTTTATGTGAAAGATTTTAACTGATTAAGTCATTAAAAACGATCCGATTGAAGCTCAAATATGAAAAATCTCTCAAATATGCCAAAAAACGTCACTTTTCAGATGATTTTTGTCAAAAAATGAAAGTGGCCGCATCCGTGTTCATCCACAACCTTTATATATGTTATGTATTATCATAAAATACAACTTTCATTGCAATATTAAGGATGAACACGAATGCGGCCACTTTCGTTTTACACGGAAACCGTCTAAAATTTAACTAAAATGATTAAATTTTGAAGATTTCAGTAATTTACCATGACTTAATGGTGATACAACCCTATATGTGTGCATTGTATTGTCAAAAACAGCCCATATTTATGTAGCAAAAGCATTCAACTGTCCAATAAATAACTAAAAGTTTACATTTTAACAATTTTGTAAAACTGTTATATTTTTGGGCCAAAAAGGGGCCTTACCGGACCTTCTCCTTTGGGAAACTGCTTCATTTTGAATCAATCTCTTTTAACCAAAACTTGATCTATTCAAGTAGCGTTACTTTCATTCCTAAAAATGTTGACGCTTTTCAAACTGCGTAGTTCCACATGTTAGTAACTGGTATTTTTAAGTAAAATTCGTCCTTGTTTTATTTTCGATAAATTACAAATATGTGTTTAGAAAAACACGATACGTTCGTATATGTTTATATCACATAAAACGCACGCATAATTCTTGGTAGTAAGACAAAATATTATAAAAGAGTAAAAATGCACCAGCAACAAAGTTTAGGACATTATTACCAACAGGACACCATTATTTTAGTTAAGAATAGAGACATAAGATACAAACAGGACAATCAGAATTATAAAGTCTTAGACAAAAACAGCACCATAGCCATCAGAAAGAAAAGACTTACATCATTCTATAAAGCATTGAACAGAAAACGTAGGAATTAGCAACATGCACACTTACTCAGAGTCGGGAGAATACTGGAACACCTAAAAGAATGTTAAATTGAGATATTGCAGCGCAAATAGCATCCGTCGATTGTTTATAACAAGAACAAAGTTCTATGAATAAACTCATCATAGATACCAGGATTGAAATTTTATTATATTTACGCCAGACGCGCGTTTCCTCTACAAAAGACTCATCAGTGACGCTCGAATCAAAAATGTTATAAAGGCCAAAGAAAGTACGAAGTTGTAGGGCATTGAGGACCAAACATTCCTAAAAGGTTTGCCAAATACAGCTAAGGTAATTTATTCCTAATATAGAAAAGCCTTAGTATTTCAAAAACTAAAATTTGTGTTAACAGTTGATTTATAATTATAATCAATGATAACTCAAGTCAACACAGAAGTGCTAACTACTGGGATGGAAATACCCTCGTGGAAATAAATCTACACCAGCAGTGGCATCGACCCAGTGGGTGTAAATAAACTCGTCATAGATACCAGGATTGAAATTTTATATTAACGCCAGACGTGCGTTTCGTCTACAAAAGACTCATCAGTGGCGCTCGAATCAAAAATGTTTCCCGAACACCTGCGATCGGGTTTGTGTTTCGTATGCTTTAGTTTTTATAGATGTTCGTAGAGTTTTCTTAAATGCATATGCTGTTGATACCCGTTATCTATCGTGTTTTATGAAAAGATGTTTTAATTTCAAAATTTCGATTTGATTAAGTATTATTGATTGAAATATATATGAAATATTTGAATATATAGTGTTTAACTTTAATGATGTCTAAAGGTTAGATAAAAGTCAGTTAACAGTAAGGTATTGCGCATTGTATTATGACGTGATACAACTTATAAACACATTTTAAAGGAGAAACCCGGCGAGTGTCACATGTGGAGTCAGATCAGCTTACTATTCCGGAGATCATGTAATCGCTCCGATTTATGAAGAGTTCGTATTCCCCATTTTTGAGTTTTTCTATATTGTGATTTGTGCATTGCTGTTTGTCTATTGGTCATTTCTCAATTGTCAGTATGATTTCGACTTCAGAGTTATTATATATGTGGTATATGTGGCATTCCCTCTACACTAACACATAGATTGTATTGGGAATTTTTTGGTTTTCGACATTTATGCCCCAACACGCAATTGAGTTGCACTAGGCACCTATTCCTTTTATTTCTTTACAAAAATACGTTTTGAAAATTTGAAATTTGTACGTGGAATATAAATAAAGGCAACAGTAGTATACCGCTGTTCAAAACTCATAAATCGATAGAGAAAAAACAAATCCGGGTTACAAACTTAAACTGAGGGAAACGTATCAAATATAAGAGAACTAAATACAGCTGAAGACAAAAAGAAAAGGAATCTGTCTGTCATATACATATTTATGTTCTATGTTGTCTCACACTCCCACAACTCACATGCACTCTTCTTGATGTAATGACTATTATTCCTCCTTCATCGAGTTCTCGTAACGACGGTTTCTCTTAGAGGTAATTCCTTTGACGACTAATTAATGAAGATTTAGGTTATATAATTATTATATCGAACAATTTCATTTAATTCATTTTAATGAGACATGCGGCTGTCTTCGTTTTACTTATTATAGAAAATACTTTTGTAATGATTGTTTGACGCGTAGTTTATAAATTTTAAACAACTAATACACCATTCATTGATAATCTAAAACTACACATTTGATTTTGGAAATTATAAATTGGCATTCGTTATTGACAATAATTGTGTTTCATCAATAAACTTATTGCCCTTTGTAAATATTTATATATTTATATGAATGCCCACAACACCCAAAGTTTCATAAGTGTAGCTTTCCATATTATTGGTCTCCAGCATGCTTGATTAAATTATACATGCATGCATAACGAAATTCATTCGGATGTTTGCAATTATTGCACAAGGCTTGAGATATATATTTATTAGCAAGACATACGTATGTTGGTGTTAAGTGGTGGGTAATTGTCACATTGAATAAGCACCAATGCTGTCCTTTCTATAAGCCTTTGTTTGATAATTTAGGAAATAGAAACTAAAAATTTTGAAAAAATTAAGAATTGTCTTTTATAGCAGGAAATTCAACGCCTTACACTTTTTATTTGATAATAAGGAATCGTCTTCCTATGTTCAATATTTTTTTTTAACTAAAACACATTTTTGAAGACATTACTATGTCAACTTGACTGTATCATTAAAAAAAACTTCACAAAAAAACCCTTGATGTTCCTTGTAAACATTTTACAGTTCTCTATGAATTATCCGGGTTTTGAAAAACATTTGGTCTCTTTTGACTGTAGCAGCGCATCAACTTTTATATCAACGTTTTGGTTTTCGAAAATTCTGGCCTTGATCATCACTGAAAACAAAAACGTGCAAAACGCCCACTGGTATCGCAAAAAGGAGACCATACAATCTATTTAGGCATAATTATGTCAAATTAAGTTTTTGGTTTTGGTTTTAATTATTGCTAATAATTATTCAGTGTGTGGCAATTGTAGCTTCACAAACATACAACAATCGTCTGTTGTGCGGTGTTTCGTCTGTGATTAGGGACTTTGTGAAGGGTGTAGATAACATTGTGCAGTAATTGCATCTATATAACTTAGCATTATACCTGTTACAGAGCACCAGAAACTACCGTTGAATTTACCAAAAATCACACTAACGTGTCTGCAAGAAGTATGATTGTTCTTGTTGTGGATACAATGAAAACAAAATGTTATAAATTCCATGCATCAAAAGCGCTTTTCTGGATTAATCTTCACCAGGTATTCAAGACGATGTGTTATAAAGATATAATGTACAGATCAGAGGGAAATCGATAAAACTGTTAAAAATATAAAATCACATACCAATAATGCATTTCTTGTGGTAAAACAAATGATGGTCGAATTGTGGCATAACATATTGAAATAATAAACCTTTCACGAGTGCATTGATGAACGATCCATTAAACAAATTACAAGAGAATCTATTAAACGAAATATATGCAAAAACAAAAATCTAAGCAAGACAATTTAACATGCGTTGTCAACGATTGAGGATAACGATTTTCTGATTTACATGTTAATTAGAATAAAATACAACAACATGTCTTTAAAACTACACACATTTTTAGCATTTAAGCACATTGAAAAAGATGGTTCAGTTTGGTATTTAAAGCGAAGGCACGAAGAAAAATCTCTTTCGTCTGTGAGTAATGAACAAGTAGAGGATGCATTGAGTCCAATGTTAAGTCAGTTAATGTCGAGTCGAAGTTGAGCACAGTTAGGTTATGTCAATTATATTGTTTATATTGCAAAATGTGTATACATGTTTTTTGTTTAAATGTACTTTTATCACTCTAATTTATTTACTTTGATTTATTGTGTAATAATTCATTCTATTTCATTGCTCAAATGTTGGACATCATGATTGGTTAACAAAACATCTTATCTGATAACATTATACGTTCTTCAAACACACACCATTATTGATAAAATATACAAGATAGAGATAGAAGAGGGGGGGCTAGAGGGGGTCTCATCCCGATTTCCCGGTTTTAATATCAGAAAATCCCGAAATCCCGGACATATTTTGTTAAAAATCCCGATCCCGATAAATTTGTTCCAAAATTTAAAAGTTTAAAGTTTCAATGCTTACGATTTAAACGTCGATATTTTCAAGTTGATTGAATGAATACTTATTAGTACTATAACAGAGAGAGATAATTTTCTACATGCACCTATCAAATTTGATCTTTCAGTTTGAAGGAATGTTTTCTCGTGATCCCATTGATGCTGTGTATAAATGGAAAAGTTTATTACTTTTCCCTTGTCATCTTTGTATTGCCGTCCTATCTTTGTATTAACATTTCTCCCCATTCCTTTTTCACAGGCCGATTCATTAATTCCAAAATAATTGATAACACATTATTTAAATTTGTTTAAGTCAGTGACCGAAGCTTTTGCTGTCCTTTAGCACAATGTTTGTTTTTTCCTTAAGGAATGTTCGTCTTTGTGGAACAACAAAAGGGTTCTAATTGATATAACTTGAGAATCTTCTGCAAAATACATCGTCTGCTACAGGAAGTTTATATATGTAATTAAATCAAAATCGTTTAGTAAACGGTATAATTAAAGACCTGATCCGAGCTCAAAGCTTATCTCTAAACTTACTGTTACATGTACTCTTATTGATTTGATTGATTGTTGGTTGCTTAACGTCCAGTGGCAAATACTTCATGCATATTCAGGACGAGAACAAGTTCACAATAAATACAATATGTAGGTCTTGTCATAATAGAGGCTCTTTCAGGGAATGATGGTCGGAGATATTTGGACTGCCACTGGAAAATGAGGGTAGATTGGATAGGGACAGAAATTTTGCCTTGCAACAGGCCTCAAAGAGTTGTTGCAAGGGTTCTTAACGTGCAAAGAGCATGGCACTCTCTTTACACGAGGCATCCGATTTAAGTCCCCATTCTGACCGACGTGACTGCGAACATGATACATCCCGCACAGCCAAACCGACGCCCAACTTCAGCAAGCGTGTAACTGCCGGTCGGGAGAAGACCAAGTCAACTCAGTCACCCTTGGGGTTTACATGTACTCTGATCTGGATCTACTCTGTTTCTAGATGCGATTCTAATTGAAGTATAATGAAAATGGCACTTTTATTTGTCCAAGGTACAGTTGTTTGTCAATCCCGTTATATTTCAACATAATAATCCCAATTTCCCGTGGCTAAAAACTTGGCTTTCCCGTATCCCAATGTTTTTCTATCCCGAATTCCCGATCTTTAAACAAGGCAATCCCGATTTCCCGTTGCTAAAATCAGCCGATCCCGGCGTCCCGAAAATGGTCTAGCCCCCCCTCATAGAACAAATCTTAAATATTCATATGCTGCATCTATAGACAGTCGTGGATACTTACATCATTGTCGTTTTAAGCGCAGGTAGAAATCATTATAGAAATATAATACTTGTGTGTATGTGTCAGTTAAACACATTAGACTAGCTATTTACCGGGTTTGTAATAACATGTACAACACGACGAGTGCCACATGTGGAGCAGGATCTGTTTAGCCTTCCGGAGCACCTGAGAATACCCAATTTTTTTTGGCGGGGTCCGTGTTGCTTGTTCATTCCCTTTTCTAGGTTGTATCCTTTGTAGTATTATTTGTCTGTTTGTTTTTTTAGTTTTTAGACATGGCGTTGTCAGTTAATTTTCGATCTATGAGTTTGACTGTCCCTCTTGTATCTTTCGCCCCTCTTTTTTAAACGGTTAACTAATATATTTCAGTAAAAGACACAGCGAATTAAACTAAGTGGCATATTTCCAATTTCAATTACCAATTGCATATATTTTTATTTTCGCTGTTTCAATAAATTCGGAAGCTATGTTTGCTATCGTTATGCGTGTAGTATATAGACTGAACTGTTTGTTTAATACATGAAATCATTAAATGTTTATAAGAACACACTGTCTACTAGTATTTGATTTAAGAATCATTCTAAAATTATGGTTAGGTTGGCATGTACATGACAGCAAATCGTTAGATCTATATAATATTACATGTAAATATACTATAAAAAAACGAATTTATAATGCATGTGATAGTTTTCAGATATCTAACAACACATTTTTTTCATTCTTTTTTTAAAAGTCGTATTACAACTTCGTCCTATGAAATACGCGCGAAAATTTGTTTAATTTTTCTGGACTTAATGTTTTTCATTTATGTTTTTTGCTGGATTTAAACCTCTATTTAAATGTTAAAATAAAGTTGTAAATCTTTTTGGAAGCATCAAACCTCAAAGTGTGTAAGGATATCATGCTAAACCTCTCAACGTCAAAGGTTATTCAAAACTATATTAGAACTATCGATTGCCCGAATTTCATTGTAATATTTTATTAACTTATTTGTCTGTCATTACTGGGTATTGACAGACAAATATCTTTTAAAAAAGTATGGAGAAGCCAAAATAAACATAAAAATGCATTTAAAGCCCCCTTTTAAGTTTTTTTATAACTACAAGAGCCATCACAAACACTAGTAAGCCAAACTTGTGTATGATATTATACTGTACAGGACCATTTTCTTTTACAAAATACTTCAGACTTTTCTCACAAAGAGTAAAACATGTAAAACAATGGGTGTCTCTCGACGAGCAGAGTCTGCATATTATCCCAGATTACCTTAGACCACCAAAGGGTTTTTGTGGGGTTCTTTTTGCTCAATCTGTAGTTTTGAATATAGAGGCTGTTTACCCATCGTTATTGATCGTTATTACCTTAGACCACCAAAGGGTTTTTGTGGGGTTCTTTTTGCTCAATCTGTAGTTTTGAATATAGAGGCTGTTTACTCATCGTTATTGATGTTGCCTTGGCATTGTCATATTATACCGACTTAGCTTTGGATGACCCTAGGTATCTTTCTTTAGAAACCTCTTGTTGTTGTCTGATTGGTTTACATTCTTAGATGTAGAATTTTGCAGAAACTTTGGATTCTTAAAATCAAATATCATAACGAATTATAACGCATCAATGTGTTAAAAATCTATCGAATAACATTACATATATATTTCATAAGATATGAGCAAAACCCTTTCTAATATCAAGATCATAATGGCATATTTTTCAGTCAACAAATGAAAATAAAAAACATGTTTTTATGAGTGACCCTCTGTATCTTTCTTTATATACCTTTTGTTATATATATTTCTTAAGTTATGATTAACATCTTTATTTCAATTCTCAATATCATAATGGCATATGTTTCAGTAAAATGAAAAAAAAATATTATTGTCATAAAAATTAAAGTAGTGTTCTAATTTTCATACAGTTAAAGGAAGTTGAACATATAAAGATGATATTCACAACTCTTAACTTCAGTAATGTCAATGTCATGACACTACACGAAAAGTTTACAGAACAGTGCAGTATACATAAAACTATAAAGACTATGTAACACAAACTTCTTAATTCTTTTTGGGAGTGATCACAGTTTCCTAGGATCTTAATTATGTTTGGATTTTGTGAGAAATCCCTTAAAAGCTAAAACTGATAACATTGAAATAAGACAACTAAAGTTATTAAAACATGACTTAATAAACCTTTTACTTGTCTCTTACTTTATCAAGCTGTATTGTATAAATTAAACGTTTGCAACCATTTGAAAAGAATCGACAATTTGTAAAAATGCTCAAAACAAACCTTAAACTTATCAAGTTTGCGTCTTCTCTCTTAAAGAACTGCAATGTTTTAAGTTGTTTTTATCCGTTTTTTGTCCCCAGAAAACCACAGGGAATAACACGAATATTCAGCTGTTAAATATAGTTTATATATAAATAAACATAGTATCTTGATGACAGGGACAGTTGAAATCATTAATTCAACGCCTATCACCATGGATAAATAATGGGAAATATTTAAATGTAAAACATAAATTGATAGTTCAGACGCACTCAATTCAGATCAGAAAAATATAATCTATTCTGATATCTTTTAAATTGTGATACTATATATAGTGTTATCAAATACGTTATATAATGTTAAGAGTATCCATTATGGGGCGGATACACAATTAATCAAGGATATTAGAAGTTGTAGAAATTGCAAAGTCAAGGTATGTGGATTACGTTGTTTGCAAATCCGCTTTGCAAATCTACACTTAACGACACTTAATTAACATGTACGTTAAAATTATAATACGATAACCAAATAAACTGGCATTGCCGAAAATGTAAATACAACGATAGGTGTCCTAGCTATAATTATTGTTTTATAGTTGTTTATTGAATAACACTTGCAAGTAAAATTAATAAAGATAGGATCAGTTGTTTTAATGTCTAAGTAATATTCCATTGGTGTCATACATATAATTTCCATCTTATTTTATTCTAAACGTGCAGAGTTTATAAAATTGCCAGATCTTGTAACATATATACGTATTCTAAATGTCAACACATATCAATATCTTGCAAGTCTTTTTATGAATCAGGCAAATTGAATTTAGAAAATTCTCAAAACATGTCTGAAAAAATCTGACCGACCTACTTACCCTATTTTAAAGGTATTCCAATACGGAGTTAATTTCTAGTCCATTTCAATCAAATTATATCTTGAATCACCAAACACAGGGAAAGAAAAAAAAAAGTTATATTTACCAGTATGCACTAAACATTCTGAACGTGAATTAATGTAAGGTTGAACGGGTGTGTCCTTGTCATGTTGTCACCACTGCCTCATTCCTAGGTAGATTGGTACTCAAATGATAAAAATATGTATCAGAAATAAATCAATTCAACAATAGTTTACCAATGCTTTAATCTAAGAACATCGATGAGGAACAGGTCAGTCAACAATCAAGGTAACAAACATCAACGAGGTTGTGTGCGGAGACTTATAAGTGTATAGTAAATAAGTTATAAAATTAAAAAAAAATGTTTACTGGGATCATTTTATTGCATTCAAAATAAACATATTACTTTAAAAAGACAAATAACAAATCCTTCGGGTAACAATATGGTATCTAAGGTAACAGGTATGCCAATTATTCATCAGTATCTTAACGCCTTGGTTTTACATACGGAAATAAAAATACAGAATGATTTATTTATCAAATATCAAACAGCCGAAGGTCACCAATAGGTCTTCAATGTAGCTAGAAACTCCCGCAACCGTAGGCGTCCTTTAGCTGGCCTCTTATTTAATATGTACACTAGTACAATGATAATGGACGTCATACTACACTCTGAATTATACACAATAAACTAAAATTAAAAATCATACAAGACTAATAAAGGCCAGATGCTCCTGACTTGGGACATGCGCAAAATTGCGGCGGGGTTAAACATGTTTTATGAGATCTCAACCCTCCCCTATACCTGTTGCTAATATAGAAAATTAAACGCATAACAATACGCACATTAAAATTCAGGTCAAGAGAAGTCCGAGTCCGATGTCAGAAGATGTAACAAAAGAAAATAAATAAAATGACAATAATACATAAATAACAACAGACTACTAGCAGTTAACTGACATGCCAGCTCCAGACCTCAATTAACCTGATTGAAAGATTATGTCTTCGTCATATGAATATCAGGTACAATCCCTCCCGTTAGGGGTTTAGTATTATACTATCATCAAATATATGAGAAGAACATAACCCGTGTTATGCAAACAACTGTTTTTTAAATAAATGTGTTTAGTTCCGATGCAAAGACACTATAAGTGAATCAATATTAAAGCCAAAATATGCAATCTTTAATGACCTGACAACAGTATCGTAACCATATCCATTCTTAATAAGTCTGTTTAAAGGTTTTGTAAGCTTTCGAGGTAAATACTGACATTTTTGTGCTTTATAAAAAATATTACCATGAATGATTGGATATGAAATACCTGAACGTATAAGATGTCTGCATGTTGAGTTATATTTACGAATTATTTCCTTATACCGATGATACAATTTAGTAAATGTTTTGACTAGTTTGTAATATCGAAAACCCCGGTGTAATAATTTTTCAGTAATACAGAAAGTTCTCTCGCTAAAATCTAATACGTTGTTACATACACGAGCATATAATTTAATATGAGGCAGGCATTACCTGTGAAAAGGAACGAAGTCTGTTTGATTTATTTTTAATTCAAACATATTATAACTTCAAAATCTGTTAAAAAGGAAACAGAAATACCGTTATGTTTCCGATTTTGGTTCTGTTGTTAGAGATTTTAGTTGTGACGCTATTTAAGTTATGACGTTATATTCAATGTAAACAAATTAACGCTATCTCAAAGTCCCATGACAAACGAGAACGGAATAAGGAAGTAGATTTCTGCGCATAAGCGGAAAAAATAAAAAAAAGTGCGAAAAAACGATTTTGAGTTCATTAGAACATATTTTTTTTTATTGATACCGTAATAGGGGAAATTAATGGAAAAAAACCCCAAAACTGTATGTTCAAATATTTACAGTTTATCTCCTATCGATTCAATATTTGATTATTGGCGTCGTTGCCATATCCAGACTCTGAAGTGTAAAACATATTGTTTGATCTATTTCTTTAAAAAAATCGATCATTCCAGAACTTGTTCAAACTGAACTTTTAATAAAGAATAAAAACACTGATTTATGACAATTCATAAATATATTTATATTGTTTATACACAAACAAGATTTACTTGACATTGTCGGATAATATTTTTAATTTCAGATTTAGAGTAGCTACACCAGTCTTGATAATCTAATAATAAATAAATCCTACAATTTTAATGCTTTTTTGATTGGGTTTCATTACTACATATTTGACATAGATAATCTACTACTTCAGTATTCATACAAAATAAACTCTTTTTTGGCATTTAACTTTAATAATTGCGCTGCACAAATGCGCATTGTGACCACAAATGCCTCTACGGGGACGAACAAGATGTTTGAAAGTTCCATATCTTATTAAACATGTCGAACAAATAAAAAAAAAAAAAAAAAAAACATAGACAATAATTGAGTAGTGATTTACATATCAGCTGTATTTGTATAAGGCTAGGAAACAAGGTGTATGCGAGCTTCTAGCGATTCATATTGTCTTTATCCTGCAATTAATTCTGTATATTATTTGTGTTTTAAAAGACAAAAAAACACATGTTTTGCATGTATTTTCGATTTGAAATCCCTTGAGGACCCGTGCAGTAATACGATACAGTAACCACACATTCAGCTGAAGACGGGTGCGTAAAAACGAATCTGGAATGGTCAATAATAATACATCGCTCAAGGCGAATAATTATTTATCTTAACATAACGAATAATTTCAACAGTAAAAACAAATAACAAAACATTGTCCAATTTGAAACAGGAGTGTGTGAGTTGTCCTACGCTTCAGACTCGACATTCACTAAACATGCAGGCTGAAATTGACATGGTTGTTTTTGTTACACAATCAAACACATTTAAGTTTTGAAATCGATAGGTGTTCATGTTTGTATGTTATTAGAAAATTGGTGTGATTCATATTGCTCTAAAGAAATGTTTGAAAACAAACAGAACGTATAAAAGTAATTGTTAATTCGCAATTAATACGTCATTGGAATGCAACTGCAATACACATTCTAAGGTCACGCAGGTTCATTCAAAACTCATTCCGGCAGTGGGCGGAACTTTAAAGCGATGTCTGTATAGTATACAGATACAACATAGCGATATCATTAGAGCTGTATCTGTATAGTAGAACACCCAATTGCAGGATAAATATAAGTATCGTAATAGATTACTGGTCTAGCAGTTCATTATCCGAGTATTTTACCTAGTTTGTGCAATAAAATATGCGGTCCTAATTTCTCTTCAAGATGGTCATTTTGATCGCTATTGTCCTTTAATTGATGCCAAAATATTTTTAATTCGAAAATTATTAAACAAAAGAAGAGCTTAAAAAAATGATAATGAATGTGGTCAAAACCTGACAAATAACCTGAGCCATAAATAAGTTAGTAATGATTTCTGAATTACTATTATTCATTATTTGTGTTGAAATTCAGTTTGGACCGATGTTAAACTAAAAGTTTGTTTTGCGTAATTCATTTTAGCTGCAACCCCTGCGGCAGATAATAACGGTGTCTTCTAATCTATTATAATTACTGACAACTTTTTGGTTATTTGCCATATTAATCGTAGATTGCAGCTTAAGATTTCCTCAAGATTAAATGTCGTTAAAAGCACACAGTTTCGACAATACGTATACATCCAAATTGTGGATTATGGAGCCTTCGATGTTCACTTATAAAACAATCATTTGTTCCCTAGCACTTGGGCCTTTGGAATAGATCAATTTAAGAACCTTTTAATTTTTTTATTGGTATAATTATGTTGAATGAAAAGGCAATATTTGGCAAACATAGATCATGCCTTCTCTCTTAACACTAGCTCAACATTTTCAATAAGTGTCGAAAGAAGGGAAACAACCCAAACAAATAAGTCGGTTATATTGGGACAATAACGGAAATGTCCAATAACATATATTGAGTAATCCACGAATATGAACGGAGATAACAAAATTTTCCAGGTTTATATCCGGATCGGGGGATATTTTTAAAAGAATTAATAAAAAAAGGTGTTACACTATGTTACGTGAAAGCAACTTTTTAAAAATAATTTATTAAAAAATGTTCTTATTAATTTTACAATTCCACATTTCTTTTACCGTATGTAAGGTAACCCTACATATATTTAAACATAGACTTAGACGGCGGAAAATCAACGTGGGTAATTTGCATAACTAGGTCAGTAGTCCCATTAAATAACGACATTGTAACCAAGTGATGCATTAACTAAAATGAATGCCAGAAAATAGCATACACTGATAATATCGTTAGTTGTTTACATATTTGATGAAAAAAAAACATCATAAATAATCTACAGAAATCAAGTTTGCTCATGTAACAACTACTGGACAAAACAAAAAAAAAGGCATGACGTTGTCAGTGGTAGTGGGTGGCACCAACACCCGTGGCATATTTGTTTAACGACCAATCATAATCCAATCGAAATCCGTGAACTATGACCAGCCGAACATTATCATCCAAATGAAAAAATATATCATATTTACATTTTGTTTGTTAAGTTACAACTACAGTGTCACCCATTTGTAAAATTTAAGACTCATTTATTTTGTAGAATGGCGAGTAATTGGACTGTTTGTGGTGTATGTAATTTCCGAAACATCAACACAGCATCAGAAGTGTGGTGTTCAGAATGTGACGAGGGACTTTGTGGCGAGTGTAGAGAGCACCATGGTGCATCAAAGTCAACTAGGAGCCATGACACTATTTCAATTACAGAATATCAGAAGCTACCAACAAATGTGTTAGAGATAACACAAACATGTCAAAAACACAAAGAACACTATCAAACATTTTGTAAGAAACATGATTGCCCGTGCTGTAGGAGGTGTGTTATTGAGACACATAATGATTGTAATGATTTGACAGCAATAGAGGACATCGTCAAAAATGTCAAGTCATCGAATGCGTGGTTAGAAGTAGAGCAAATGTTGGTCCAAATGTTGAAAAATGTACACAAAATTCGTAACGATCGCATAGAAAATTTAAAATGTCTACAGGATCAGAGGGTAGAGATTGAACGTGATATAAACCAAACCCGGAAAATGATCAACGACCACTTAGACAAAATACAGGACCAAATAATGAAAGAATTATATGCTAATGAAGAAAATGAAAGCAAGAAAATAAAGCTGTTGTTGTGTGAGATTGAAGACATTGAAAAGAGAATTTCTGACCTCCAAGGTAACCAAAATAACATAAGGCAACATGCATCAGAACTTCAAACATTTTTAGCATTAAAGCACATTGAAAAAGAGGTTTCTGATAAAGCAGAATGTATTCAGTCCGTCCTTAAGAACGAGGACATGAAGATAAAAACACTGGTTTTTGAGGTTAACAAAGACGTACAAAACATTTGCAGGGCTGATTGTTTTGGGTCCGTAAGTGTTAATTCAAAATCGTGCAAAGTTGTTATTGACAGTAACAAAAACAAAGAAGCTCAGATGATGATACCAAGTTTAGTTTCCAAATGCATAGATGATATCAAACTAAGCAACACAATGCAAATTGATTTGAAATCTACTGGAAGTGTTAGAGGTTGCGCAATTCTACCAAATGGCAAGATGATGTTCTGTGATTATACTAAAGGAAATGTAATTGGGTTGAAAAGCAACGATATGCATGAGTTTGAAATTCGGCTAAATACAGGCGCATGTGATTTAGCATATTTTGAAAGAGAAAATTCCATTGCCGTAACAAGTGGCTATGGTTCAAATGTTATTCACATTATTGACGCTAACAGCAGAACAATCAAGAGAACTATACAAAGTAGTGAATATCCGTATGGGATTGCTCTAAATGATAATGCCTTGATATACTGTAAGTCAGGTAAAGGAATAATGGAAGTTCAATGGAATGGTGAATCAGAAAAGGCACTTGTTCAATTTATTATGCCACACTTTTCGTATGTTGCTGTGTATGGTGACAATATGTATTATACAAATAAAGACAACCATTCTGTAACATGCTATGATATCCATGGAAATTTAAAATGGACATTTAAGAATAGACAAAACCTGCAATATCCACAGGGTATATCCGTAGACAACAATGAAAACGTGTATGTTGCCAGTATGGCTACAAACAGTGTGGTTATCATTACCCCTGATGGAAAGCGTTGCAGGACAATATTGTCCTCTTGTGATGGCCTTCGAAGTCCATGTGTATTGCATTTCGAACCAACAAGTAACAAGTTGTTAGTTGCCAATGAATCTAAGACCGCATTTCTATTTGATGTTTCCTAAACCAGCTACTGTGAACTTTTACTCTAAACCTATGTCCACATAATTATATTCAGATTATCATTAATTCTCTGGATTATAAGGAAAGAGTCAAATGAAGAGAAAAATTCAAGGCATTTCTCTTTTTCATGAAAAGGTGTTTTAATTAATATGCAATAGTGTAATTAATTGAAAAAATATGACACAAATAACTCAATGCAATTATAAAAGTCAAACCATTTTCTTTTATCTACGAAAACATAGTTTTAAACAAACATATAACACTTGAGGATTATAATGACAAAACACTAAACAAGTGAGCAGGTATTATATCCATCAACCTTAAATGTATCCTGACAGTTTCCACTAGTGGAAAACTGATTTTAATTGAATCCGGTATACATCCAATATACATACAGTTGTAGACTTATTTAGAGAGATTGACAAACAAATTATAACATCTGTTTAATATAAATTATAAAAAAATATATTTGAATTAGG
The DNA here is from genome assembly GCF_963676685.1 of Mytilus edulis. NCBI lineage: Eukaryota > Metazoa > Mollusca > Bivalvia > Mytilida > Mytilidae > Mytilus > Mytilus edulis. The sequence continues at coordinate 17,405,322 of NC_092355.1, read as the reverse complement.
TAAACCTCATTTGAAAAGTCTGTATATATTGATGATATTTGAAAGAGGTTCTGGTCCCGTGCAGGCATACCATGTTTACTTTCATAACCATGATAACCACATCCCGTCTTTCTTTCCTCGAAAGTGACTTACAAAAAGTAAAATAACAAAAATAACGAACTCCCAGACAAATCCAAAACGGTAAGTCCCAATCAAATGTCAAGTTCGAAAGCCAAATCACACATAACGAATGGAAAACATACTCCTGACTTGGTGCATGCATTTTCGTATGTAGAAAAATTTGTGGATTAAAACCTTGTTTTACAACTAGCTCAACCTTTTACTTGTATTCAATTTCATTAGGATATGATTTTTAAACTAAGTGAAAAACACCACGAATGTAAAGCAGAATCTGCTTTTCCGTCGGATCTGCTGAGATTACCTCTAGTGGTTGGTCAGTATTGTGTTGCTCTGTGTTTGTTTTATAAAAAATGTTTGTCTTCTCGTCGTTTTTCTTTTTTTGTATTTTTTTCTAATGAGTAAGAATATCCTTTGGTATCTTTTCTCTCTCTCTCTCTCATTTGTGTTAGATCAAGTATTTAACCATACCATAACAACCAAAATTTATGTTTTTTTTTGGTAAAAAAGAAAAATCAAATCATTATATAATTAATACTTTTTTCTGGCAATTTGTATTACATTTGGTTGTTTTTACATTGGTTTGCAACTTAGAAAATCTATTGTTGGTAAAGAAATAGAAGATGAATATCCTCAATTTTGTGTAAATGGATACAAAAACGTGTTTTTTTACATTTTACTATTAATTGAAAAGTAGTTTACGTTGTTGTTCACCCTTATTATACCAATATGTCATATATAAACGAAATGGGCTTAGTGTAAATAAAATGCTCTTTGTTTTATTCTAATTTTGACATTGTTTACCATGCAGACGTAAAGAATATACTTCTTGTCATTTTTATTTCATAAAAGATAGAAAAAACAATTTTAAACATTCTCCTCAGCCGCCATTCCACTGACAATATCTATGTATCAACATTTCAATAGAAACATAGCAAATTATTAACCATCAGGCACAGATTGAAATAATAATCGAAGAACTCCGAATTAATCATCTGGTGTAAATATACATGCTATTATAAATACATTTACAAATTGTTCTGATAAACAGATTAGAGTATCCATGATATGAAGATTTTTTTTGTATCTAAGAAGTTTTTTTCTTTGTGTGGCTTAACTAGGAAAAACATATTGTTACTTGATTCATTTTCACCGTTGGACCTTAACAAGATAGTCCGGCGGCTACAAGCGTATTTCAGATGAATTGTGCACATCCTGCTACAAGCATGGAATTTTGCATAGACCTTCCTCAACTATAACTCTTATATTTCAGATAGGGAGGCATTTGAAAAAAATGTCTCACTTCTGGTAAAATCCAAAATGGCGGACTTCATACTTATATCAGCCCAATATCGAAGGCTAGTATTTGAAAAGGTGTTCATGCTACAATCATAATAGTTGGTACAAATCTTTGTTTTGTACTACTTTTGGATATATTTTATAGATTAGATGTTTTCAAATACCCTAATTCAGTAAATTCCAACATGACGAACATTGTACTAAAATAAGCTTATTTTTTTAGGGAAGCTAATTGAAATGTGTTTTAACGTATTGCTACTATCATTACATTGCGCCGGAACCTTTCTTTGGTGCTTCTAATGGATACAATGTATAAGAAATCTGTCTTGAAATCCCCTACTTCCGGTAATATCTAAAATGGCGGACATAGAAATATCAATTCATTATTTAAATGTTCAACTTTTTTTCAAAATGTAAAGAAAATGTTTTTTTTTTTTGCTGGTTATTAAACTGTTGGCTTGAAGTCATCCTCAAAACCCCTAATTCTATTCTTTTGTAAATATTTAAATACAAAGTTGACACTTCGGGTAAAAAAATGGCGTAAATTTCAAAGATGAGTCCTCAATTCATTTCTTTGATGTAGAATTTTGGATGGATTGATTGAAAAATAATAAAATCACTATTATATACTAAAACATTTTTAAAACTAATACTACTATTCGGCCAAAATTGCATGTTTATTCACAGTCACCCCGCATGCACATAAAGCAGTGCACTGGAGACCACATTAACAACGACTGCGACATCCTTTCTTACATCTACAATGTACAAGCTTCTGACAAAATGATGAGGTCTTAGAAAGAGTTTTATTTAAAAAAGATCCTCTTTGTCCCTTCGCCATTCATTAGCGCCTGGACTGGGTAGCATAAGAGCCAATCCGATGCTCGTCCCCCTAAACACCTGCCCTAGTATATTGCACGTATTACATGCTGGAAAAGACTAGACCAAATTGAGGAAATAGCCTCAATTAGCCTTCCCTTTTGTGCAAATAGTTATTTTCTTGCTTCGTTAACCATGTCGGCCCCATCTAATAAGTTTTTGCAATCTTAAACGACCTCAAAATAACATACAAAAGTATATAAAAAATAGTTTTCGAAATGTACATCTGGACCAATAAAATTACTACTTTTAATTTTGGTATAAGTTTGGTTTGTCTCTTCTGTGATAAAAGTCGCGAAAGCGAGATAGCAATCATACATTTTGACGTCGTAGTGACCATTTAAATTAAGCATGCATATGCGGTTGATAATTTTTAACTATATATAACTAAGTCGAACCTTCATGGAATTAACGAGATTTGAACATATTATAACGGGAGTTTTCCGTGTTATAATAACTGAAAGACGGAATACCAATACTTTAAACTATATAATCAAGGTCCGGACAGTACCAGACCTAACCCTAAACCGACCTCAAAATAACATACAAAAGTATACTAAAAATAGTTTCTACAGAAAAGGATCAGTGTCCGATGGATTAACTTCTGAGCGTCAATGGGTTTCTATTTCGACAAACCTCTTTTAAACAAGAGAATTAAACACTTTTTGTTTATCTTTTAAAATAAAAAAGTTGTCTTTCTTTCGAAAGGGAAAATACAGCCACAAATCCGAATTTTGAGCAAATATACAAAATGTCGACCTCATTTAACTCCAAAAAAAAGCACATGAAGGTATATTTTTTATTCCATATTGGATTTAATCAGGTAAAAAATAGCCTATATGCAAATTTTCATCAACTTGTAAATACGGGATCAAAACTGTATCGTATGCCCTTAAGTGAAATTCGAACAAACAGGTGTTTGACAGTGTTTTTTTCTTTTTTGTTCACCCTTGTATCTTTATTGGCTTATATATGCAATAGTATTATACCGCTGTTCAGAATTCATAAATCAATTGAGGAAAAAATCTGGGTTACAAACTAAAACTGAGGGAAGCACATCAAATATAAGAGGAGAACTGCAATACAACACTTAAATGTAACACACACAGAAACGAAATAATAAAATATAACAATGGCAATATTCCTGACTTGGAACCGGACATTTTAAGAAGAAAAATTGTGGGTTGAACCTGGTTTTGTGGATAGCCAAACCTCATGCTTTTATGGCAATGTTAAATATAACATTAAAATAACCATATTACTCGACAGGACTTCAATACAAATAAATGGAAGAACACATAGGACAGAGAAACACACGAATAATAGCTATTAAAGGTACCCGTTTTATCATTTAATACACCAGTCCGCGTTTCGTCTACACAAGACTAGCCAGTGACGCTCAGATGAAAAAGTTCAAAAGCCAAAACAAGTACAAAGCTGAAGAGGATTGAGGACCAAAAAGTTAAAAAAAAAGTTGTGCCTTATAGGGCTAAGGTTTTCTGCCTGGGATAAGAACATTGAGGTTTAGCAAGCTACAAAACCAGGTTTTACTCATAATTTTATACGGCAATGCCTTTACTAAGTCATGATTATTGCCGGATATTTTCCCGTTGATTGATAGTGTTTGAATTAGTCAGTTTTTACTAACCATGCTAACATCTGCGTTTTGAGTTTACAAGTTTTTATTTGAGTTCGGTATATAAGTCATCATTTTTTGCACGTTGACACCGACATTACCGATAGTAGGCGAGATAAAAGGGCCAACATAAAAGTTGATTAATTCAATATAGAAACAACGAATAAATATAGAATGCCGACTGTATGTTGGGAAAGCAAAACTTACATCAAATCTGTTATTAATGTATTGTAAACTAATTTTGAAACCCTTCTTTTGATTCGTTTAATTGTTTTGTTTTTATGTTGGTTGAAACTGAGCCAATGTAGACTGACAAAGCAATTATTCAAAGCGATCTACATAAGGAAATGCCTGCATCAAGGCAGGAATTGGACTGTTGATTTCTATTCGTTTGATGTATTGAAGGTTTTGATTTCAACATTTGAATAGAGACTTTTCGATTTGAATTTTCATTTGGACTTCAGTATTATTTTACTTTCGTCTACGCATTTTAGTAGCGAAAATCTTAGCATAAATTTCATAAAACCTTATATTTTATTTTGATTATTTAAATTGTGTTTTAATTTAACATTTAGAGCAAACAGTTACTATATTTGCTTCTTAATTGACAGTTTGCTAAAGTTATTCTATTCCCTCATATTGTAGAATCTGAACTGGTCTCCTTTATGAAATCACAACTACCATGCATGTAGTTTATTTTTATCTCACAAATATCTGTATTGAAAACATATTTCGCAAACTGAAAAATAACCCTAAATTAAATGATATATACTATTGAATACAACCAGACAGGTCATCATACGTTTGTATTACTTTATTTAATACATGCACTCATATAATATATAAATGTCTCTTTTGTATCCTGATCCATGAAATTGTCATATAACTTGATTGAGTTATCTATATAAACTGTTGTTTGAAATACCCGCGCCAATATAACTTAATTGTTTACAGGAAGTTGTTATCATGTGACCATATTTACCTTCCTTGTTGTGGCGACGGTTTCCTTTTGAAACCATTTTAAAGACGATTTCATGATTCGTAAGGTACGATAATCAATATATAATCCATTTTAATCATTCTACTGTTAATTGTGACTGTCTTTACCATATTTTCTTCATCATACCAGTGTGTATTGTAAGTTTTACACGAAACGGAATGCCACGTACACAGGTACATTACACACTGATTTAACTCGTATATGTTCAGAGATCTAGATTTTCCATAGCCAATCTGTACTATAGCTAGTTAATATGATATTTACCAATTATTTATAAGTATTTATTTTACTTCAGAAAGAATCAATGGATCACCCACATGCCCTTATTTTGCAAAATTGCCATTTTAAAAGACTGATATATAACCACCTAAACATTATAAACTTATTAATTTTATACATATAAAAAAAACACGTTGATATGAAAGGGCAACTCTATGAACTTATTTTACACTAAGTTAGTCTTCTGAAGGTAGACATACCAACCTTATAATGATCACAGATTATTAAGCATATGTTCCTTTTTTCGTAACTACAATCCACTTTCCTTTTTTTACTACGAATGTGACCTACCGAATTAGACTTCTTACCGGGTTTTGTTAACATGAGCAACACGAAGGGTGCCACATGAGGAACAGGATCTGCCTATCCTTCTGGAGCACCTGATATCACCATTCCCCCCAGTTTTGTTGGGGTTCGTGTTGCTTAATATTTAGTTTTCTATGTTGTGTCTTTTGTGCTATTATTTGTCTGTTTGTCTTTTTATTTTTAGCCATGGTGTTTTTTTCTATATATGAGTTTGACTGTCCCTCGGGTATTTTTCGACCCTCCTTTATGTACTAAAATAGACAGATCGGTCGTACAACAAAAATACCGAATTCCAAAGTACTTACTGCTTTCGTTTTTTAATCAAGTTGGACTGTTAACAGCTTATTCAGACTATTTTCAGTTAAGACACACACAATGTGTAGCTTGCAAAACAATGCATGGCCTCGAGTTTAAACTTTATAGTAAAATTCAAAAATGGCTAGAATTTTGTTCTTAGATGGACTTATTTCGAAAAATTTACCTTCTTATATAAAGAAACCTCTTTATACAGTTTTGGCTTTTAAATCAAAATACGATGATTGTGTGCATTTTCAGACATGAAAGCCAACAGAAAAACAATCAATGCGTGAACCTATTCGAATCGAACTATTAGTATAGCTAATTTACGACAATTCTTAACTGTAGTTATTTTATACACAAACAATTTATTTATTTGAAATTGTTGGATAATATTTTTAATTGAGATCTAGAATTTCTACACCAGTCTTGATAAACAAAAATATATCAATTCTACAATTTTAATGCGTTTTTATTGGGTTATATAACTACATATTTCAGATAGATAATCTACTACTTAAGTATTTTTACAAAATAAACTCTTTTTGGCATATGACTTATAATAGCACCAACAGTACTAAGTGCGCTGTACAGATGCGAATTTGGACGATGAATGTCTGTTCGGTGATGAACGAGGCTACATTTTTGTAATTATTTCAAAATTCTTAATATTATTAAACAAATCAAAAGTTAAAAAGATACAAAAAGAACAAAAAGTGAAAGGAATTCAGACCTTGCATTAGGGAGATATATATTCGTTATTTAAAATGAATTTCCAAAATTTGAAACAAAGCAACTTAACACTTCATTACTTGTGTGTAAATATCACTTGCCCTTTGTCGGGTTTTACCTTCTTTTGACTTGCAGTCCATTAGCCGAGTTACATACTTAGGCTTAGCAATACTATTTCTCTTTAAGATGCGTATTTCGTTCATTATTGTCCACTGAGTGATGAACGAAGACAAAACATGTTTTAATTCAAAAGTTAATTCTAAAGTTACTACAGAAACGAAAAGCTTATAAAGGAAAAATAATACTTCGTGCGGCCAAAGCTGTACAAATAATTTGAGCTATAAATAATATGAATAAAGAAGTAATGACTGCATAATTATTCATTATTTGTGTTGATAAATCTGTTTTCATCATTGTTTTGCCAACATAATAACAATTTTTTTGTTTAAATAACTTTGGCCACCACCCATTATCTCGATAATTACCGTGTCTACAAATCTATCATACATATTGAATCCTTTTGGTTATTGGACATTATAGATCGTAGTCTGTAACTTAAGATTTCTTCAAGCTTATATGTCGAAAAAAGCACAAAGTTGTCATCGTTTGACAATACATATGTGGACTTTGGACTTTGGAGCCTACGATGTTCACTTATTAAAAATAACCTTTTCCCCTTACATTTCGGCTTTTGAAATAGATCAATTTAAGAACCCTTCTTTTTTAATTATATTAATTTGAATATATTGAAATAAAATGTAATATTTGGCAAAATATGAACCACGTCTGTTGGTCTTAACACTAGCTCTTCATTTTCAAAGAGTGTCGCCCTAAGAGAAACCACTCAAACAAATAAATCGCTAATAAGCGGACAATAAAGGAAATGCCCAATAACATATTTTGAATTACCCACAAATATGAACGTAGATAAAATTTCCCGCTTTAAGATAGAATCGGGTGATTTTAAAAAAAGAATTCGGAATCAAGGTGTAACTTGAAATTATTGTTTGTCTGTTTGTCATTTTTAGCCATGGCGTTGTCAGTTTGTTTTTGATTTATGAGTTTGACTGTTACTATGGTATCTTTCGTACCTCTCTTGAAAGCAACTTTATTTTATTATTTAAAACGTTATATAACATGTCGTTTACCGTATGTAAGGTAACCATACAGCTCTTTCAAAAAAAGTCTTAGACGAAGAAATGTCAACGTGGGCAATTTACATAATAAGGTCAGAAGTTCTAGGCATGGACGACATTATAGCCAAGTGATGCATTAACTAAAATGAATGCCGGTGAATAGCATACAATGATAACATAGCTAGTTGATTACATATTTAAAAAAAAGCATCATGAATAATCTACAGAAATCATTTTTGCAATAAACAACCACAGGTATAAAAAACACGCATGGAGTTGTCCGTGGAAATGCGTGGCTTCAACACCTGTGCTCTGGTTTTTAAAAGACGTGTCATTAGCTGATCAAATTCCGCGAAAAATGACATGACAGGCATACTCATTTCTAAAGTTGATCACATGATAACATATATTATATTCACATTTTTCTGTAGAGTTTGCACATCTGCAGTGTCATCCATTTGTAATATTCTAAACTCACTTGTTTTGTAGTATGGCGGGTAATTGGACTGTGTGTGGTGTATGCGATTTCCGAAACATCAACAAAGCATCAATAGTGTGGTGTTCAGAATGTGACGAGGGACTGTGTGGCGAGTGTAGTGAACAACATGGAGCCGTAAAATCATCTAGAAACCATAGCGTTATATCTATCACAGAGTACCAGAAGCTACCATCCAATGTATTAGAAATTGCACAAACATGTCAAAAACACAAAGAACAATATCAAATATTCTGTAAGAAACATGATTGCCCGTGTTGTAGACGATGTGTTATAGAGACACACAATGAGTGTAAAGATTTAACAGCAATAGATGACATCGTCCAAAATGTCAAGTCATCGAGTGCATTTGTCGAGGTAGAGCAAACGCTGGTCCAAATGTTGGAAAATGTCCGAAGAATTCGTAATGACCGCACGGAAAATTTAAAATGTCTTTTGGATGAAAGAGTAAAGATTGAACGTGATATAAAACAAACCCGGAAAATGATCAACGACCACTTAGACAAAATACAGGACAAAATAATTAAAGAATTATATGCTAATGAAGAAAATGAAAGTAAGAGAATAAAGCTGTTGTTGTGTGAGATTGAAGGCATTGAAAAGGGAATTTCTGACCTCCAAGGTAACCAAAATAACATAAGGCAACATGCATCAGAACTTCAAACATTTTTAGCGTTAAAGCACATTGAAAAAGAGGTTTCTGATAAAGCAGAATGTATTCAGTCAGTACTTAAGAACGAGAACATGAAGATAAAAACACTTGCTTTGGAGGTCAACAAAGACGTACAAAACATTTGCAGGGCTGATTGTTTTGGGTCCGTTAGTGTTGGTTCAAAATCGTGCAAAGTTGTTATCGACAGTAACAAAAACAAAGAAGCTCAGATGATGATACCAAGTTTAATTTCCAAATGCATAGATGATATCAAACTAAGCAACAAAATGCAAATTGATTTTCAATCTACTGGAGATGTTAGAGGTTGCGCAATTCTACCAAATGGCAAGATGATGTTCTGTGATTATCAAAATCGACAATTAATTGTGTTGAAAAGCAACGGTATGCATGAGTTTGAAATTAGGCTAGATACACTCGCATTTGATTTAACATATTTTGAAAGAGAAAGTTCCATTGCCGTTACCAGTGGTTTTGGTTCAAATGTTATTCACATTTATTGACCCTAACAGCAGAACAATCAAAAAAACTATACAAAGTAGTGAATATCCATATGGGATTGCTCTAAATAAAAATGCCTTGATATACTGTAAGTCAGGTAAAGGAATAATGGAAGTTCAATGGAATGGTGAATCAGAAAAGGCACTTGTTCAATTTATTATGCCATCCTATTCGTATGTTGCAGTGCATGGTGACAATATTTATTATACAAATAAAAACAACCATTCTGTAACATGCTATGATATCCATGGAAATCTAAAATGGGAATTTAAGGATACACAAAATCTGAAATATCCACAGGGTATATCTGTAGACAACAATGGAAACGTGTATGTGGTCAGTAGTGATACAAACAGCGTTGTAATCATTTCCCTCAGACGGAAAGCGGTGCAGAACAATATTGTCCATTCGTGATGGCCTTAGTTATCCGCGTGCATTGCATTTCGAACCAACAGGTAACAAGTTGTTAGTTGCAAATGAAAACAAGTCCGCATTTCTATATGATGTTTCTTGAAAAAAGAACTGTCGACTTTTAACTGCGAACTTCGTTGTAATTTATTGTTTTCGTCATATACCATGTTTACGCACATATTCTCAGATAATTATAAAATGTTAGAAGATTTAATGCAATAAGATGGGAAAATATATAACCAAACCATTGTCTTTTTCACGGAACATCATATTTTAATTTGATTAATACTTATTTATTCTTGTTTTATAAAGAGTTGAGCAGCTTATATACATTTGTTATAAATATGATGCAAAAACAAAATCAAAACACAATTGAAATATATCAATTTTAAATTTATAGATTATCATTGATTAAATATGTATTATCACCGTTTTGAATAGATCATAGATAATGATATTTGAAATACGTTGTCCAAATTGGGGAAACTGCTTCATTTTGAATCAATCTGTTTTAACCAGAACTTGATCTATTCAAGTGGCGTTACTTTCATTCCTAAAAATGTTGACGCTTTTCAAACTGCGTAGTTCCACATGTTAGTAACTGGTATTTTTAAGTAAAATTCGTCCTTGTTTTATTTTCGATAAATTACAAATATGTGTTTAGAAAAACACGATACGTTCGTATATGTTTATATCACATTAAACGCACGCATACTTCTTGGTAGTAAGACAAAATATTATAAAAAAGTAAAAATGCACCAGCAACAAAGTTTAGGACATTATCACCAACAGGACATCATTATTTTAGTTAAGAATAGAGACACAAAATACAAACAGGACAATCAGAATTATAAAGTCTTAGAAAAAAACAGCACCATAGCCAATCAGAAAGAAAAGACTTACATCATTCTATAAAGCATTGAACAGAAAATGTAGGAATTAGCAACATGCACACTTACTCAGAGTCGGGAGAATACTGGAATGCCTTAAAGAATGTTAAATTGAGATATTGCAGCGCAAATAGCATCCGTCGATTGTTTATAACAAGAACAAAGTTCTATGAATAAACTCATCATAGATACCAGGATTGAAATTTTATTATATTTACGCCAGACGCGCGTTTCCTCTACAAAAGTCTCATCAGTGACGCTAGAATCAAAAATGTTATAAAGGCCAAAGAAAGTACGAAGTTGTAGGGCATTGAGGACCAAACATTCCTAAAAGGTTTGCCAAATACAGCTAAGGTAATTTATTCCTAATATAGAAAAGCCTTAGTATTTCAAAAACTAAAAGTTGTGTTAACAGTTGATTTATAATTATAATCAATGATAACTCAAGTCAACACAGAAGTGCTAACTACTGGGCTGGTAATACCCTCGTGGAAATAAATCTACACCAGCAGTGGCATAGACTCAGTGGGTGTAAATAAACTCGTCATAGATACCAGGATTGAAATTTTATATTAACGCCAGACGTGCGTTTCGTCTACAAAAGACTCATCAGTGACGCTCGAATCAAAAATGTTAAAAAGGCCAAATAAAGTATGAAGTTGTAGGGCATTGAGGACCAAAAAGTATTAAAAGGTTTGCCAAATACAGCTATGGTAATTTATTCCTAAGGTAGAAAAGCATTTAGTATTTCAAAAATTCAAAGCTTTGTTAACAGTTAATTTATAATTATGAACATATAAGTGAGTGTTATAATAGGGTATAAAATGATGAGGCTGTGGCAACGAAAATTGTTTGTTTTACATAATTTGATTACATAACTCCTACAAGGGTCGTAATCTACGACCTGCACATTTCTTACATATAATTTCATCTTGAAAATAACGTTTCCCAATTAGACTTTTACACTTACACATTTACACGAGCAATACCACATGAGGAATATCTTAAGCAGGGTTTGTTCAACTTTCCCGAACAACTGCGATCGGGTTTGTGTTTCGTATGCTTTAGTTTTTATAGATGTTCGTAGAGTTTTCTTAAATGCATATGCTGTTGATACCCGTTATCTATCGTGTGTTATGAAAAGATGTTTTAATTTCAAAATTTCGATTTGATTAATTATTAGGGTTTGAAATATACATGACCAATAGTGTATAACTTTAATGATGTCTAAAGGTTAGATAAAAGTCAGTTAACAGTCGGGTATTGCGCATTGTCTTATGACGTGATACAACTTATAAACATATTTTAAAGGAGAAACCCGGCGAGTGTCACATGTGGAGTCAGATCAGCTTACTATTCCGGAGATCATGTAATTGCTCCGATTTATGAAGAGTTCGTATTCCCCATTTTCGAGTTTTTCTATGTTGTGATTTGTGCATTGCTGTTTGTATATTGGTCATTTCTCGTTTGTCAGTATGATTTCGACTTCAGAGTTATTATATATGTGGTATATGTGGCATTCCCTCTACACTAACACATAGATTGTATTGAGAATTTTTTGGTTTTCGACATTTATGCCCCAACACGCAATTGAGATGCACTAGGCACCTATTCCTTGTATTTCTTTACAAAATACGTTTTGAAAATTTGAAATTTGTACGTGGAATATAAAAAAAGGCAACAGTAGTATACCGCTGTTCAAAACTCATAAATCAATAGAGAAAAAACAAATCCGGGTTACAAACTTAAACTGAGGAAAACGTATCAAATATAAGAGAACTAAATACAGCTGGAGACAAAAAGAAAAGGAATCTGTCTGTCATATACATATTTATGTTCTATGTTGTCTCACACTCCCTAAACTCACATGCACTCTTCCTGATGTAATGACTATTATTCCTTCTTCATCGAGTTCTCGTGACGACGGTTTCTCTTAGAGTTAATTCCTTTGACGACTAATTAATGAAGATTTAGGTTATATAATTATTATATCGAACAATTTCATTTAATTCATTTTAATGAGACATGCGGCTGTCTTCGTTTTACTTATTATAGAAAATACTTTTGTAATGATTGTTTGACGCGCAGTTTATAAACTTTAAACAACTAATACACCATTCATTGATAATCTAAAACTACACATTTGATTTTGGAAATTATTAATTGGCATTCGTTATTGACAATAATTGTGTTTCATCAATAAACTTATTGCCCTTTGTAAATATTTATATATTTATATGAATGCCCACAACACCCAAAGTTTCATAAGTGTAGCTTTCCATATTATTGGTCTCCAGCATGCTTGATTAAATTATACATGCATGCATAACGAAATTCATTCGGATGTTTGCAATTATTGCACAATGCTTGAGATATATATTTATTAGCCAGACATACGTATGTTGGTGTTAAGTGGTGGGTAATTGTCACATTGAGTAAGCAATGCTATCCTTTCTATAAGCCTTTGTTTGATAATTTTGATAATAGAAACTAAAAATTTAGAAAAAAATAAGACTTGTCTTTTATAGCAGGAAATTCAACGCCCTACACTTTTAATTTGATAATAAGGAATCGTCTTCCTATATTCCTTTTTTTTTAATCTAAAACATATTTTTGAAGACATTACTATGTCAACTTGACAGTATCATTAAAAAAAACTTGATAAAAAACCCTTGATGTTCCTTGTAAACATTTTACAGTTCTCCATGAATTATCCGGGTTTTGACAAACATTTGGTCTCTTTTAATTGTAGCAGCGCATCAACTTTTATATCAACTGTTTGGTTTTTGAAAATTCTGGCTTTGATATTCACTGAAAACAAAAACGTTCAAAAAGCCCGCTTGTATCGCAAAAAGGAGACCATACAATATATTAAGGCATAATTATGTCAAATTAAGTTTTTGGTTTTGGTTTTAATCAATGCTAATAATTATTCAGTGTGTGGCAATTGTAGCTTCACAAAAATACAAAAATCGTCTGTTGTGCGGTGTTTCGTCTGTGATTAGGGACTTTGTGAAGGGTGTAGATAACATTGTGCAGTAATTGCATCTATATAACTTAGCATTATACCTGTTACAGAGCACCAGAAACTACCGTTGAATTTCCTAATAATCACACTAACGAGTCTGTAAGAAGTATGATTGTTCTTGTTGTGGATAAAATGAAAACAAAATGTTATAAATTCCATGCATCAAAAGCGCTTTTCTGGATTAATCTTCATCAGGAATTCAAGACGATGTGTTATAAAGATATAATGTACAGATCCGAGGGAAATCGATAATACTGTTAAAAATATAAAATCACATACCAATAATGCATTTCTTGTGGTAAAACAAATGATGGTCGAATTGTGGCATAATATATTGAAATAATAAACCTTTCACGAGTGCATTGATGAACGATCCATTACACAAATTACAAGAGAATCTATTAAACGAAATATATGCAAAAACAAAAATCTAAGCAAGACAATTTAACATGCGTTGTCAACGATTGAGGAGAACGATTTTCTGATTTACATGTTAATTAAAATAAAATACAACAACATGTCTTTAAAACTACACACATTATAGCATTTAAGCACATTCAAAAAGATGGTTCAGTTTGGTATTTAAAGTGAATGCAGGAAGAAAATCTCTTTCGTCTGTGAGTAATGAACAAGTAGAGAATGAATTGAGTCAAATGTTAAGTCAGTTCATGTCGAGTCGAAGTCGAGCACAGTTAAGTTTTGTCAATTATATTGTTTACATTGCAAAATGTGTATACATGTTTTTTGTTTAAATGTACTTTAATCCGTCCAATTATTAACTTTGATTTATTGTGTAATAATTCATTATATTTCATTACTCAAATGTTGGACATCATGATTGGTTAACAAAACATCTTATCTGATAACATTAAACGTTCTTCAATAATATACAAATGTGTTTAGAGATAGAACAAATCTTAAATATCCATATGCTGCATCTATAGACAACCGTCGATACTTACATCATTGTCGTTTTACGCGCAGGTAGAAATCATTATAGAAAGATATTACTTTTGTGTATGTGTCAGTTAAACAGATTAGACTAGCTATTTACCGGGTTTAGAATAACATGTACAACACGACGAGTGCCACATGTGGAGCAGGATCTGTTTAGCCTTCCAGAGCACCTGATAATACCCCAATTTTTATGGCGGGGTTCGTGTTGCCTATTCGTTACCTTTTCTAGGTTGTGTCCTTTGTAGTATTATTTGTCTGTTTGTTTTTTTAGTTTTTAGCCATGACGTTGGCAGTTAATTTTCGATGTATGAGTTTGACTGTCCCTCTTGTATCTTTCGCCCCTCTTTTTAAACGGTTAACTAATATATTTCAGTAAAAGACACAGCGAATTAAATTAAGTGGCATATTTCTAATTTCAATTACCAATTGCATATATTTTTATTTTCGCTGTTTCAATAAATTTGAAAGCTATGTTTGCTATCGTTATGCGTGCAGTATATAGACTGAACTGTTTGTTTAATACATGAAATCATTAAATGTTTATAAGAACACACTGTCTATTTGATTTAAGAATCATTCTAAAATTATGGTTAAGATGGGAATGTACATGACAGCAAATCGTTAGATCTATATAATATTACATGTAAATATACTATAAAAAACTAAATTATAATGCATATGATAGTTTTCAGATATCTAACAACACATTTTTTTCATTCTTTTTTTTTCGTATTACAACTTCGTCCTATGAAATACGCGCGAAAATTTGTTTAATTTTTCTGCGCTTAATGTTTTTCATTTATGGTTTTTGCTGGATTTAAACATCTATCTAAATGTTAAAATAAAGTTGTAAATCTTTTTGGAAGCATCAAACCACAAGTGTGTAAGGATATCATGCTACACCTCTCAACGTCAACGGTAAGTCAAAACTATATTCGAACTATCGATTGCCCGAATTTCATTGTAATATTTTATTAAGATATGTGTCTGTCATTACTGGGTATTGACAGACAAATATCTTTTAAAAAAAGTATGGAGAAGCAAAAATAAAAAAAAAACACATTAAAATGCATTTAAAGCCCCTCTTTAGGTTTTTTTTTATAACTGCAAGAGACATCAGAAACACTAGTAAGCCAAACTTGTGCAAAACCCTTACTAATATCAAGATCATAATGGCATACGTTTCAGTCAACAAATGAAAATAAAAAACATGTTTTTATGAGTGACCCTCTGTATCTTTCTTAAGATACCTTTTGTTATATATATTTCTTAAGATATGATTAACATCTTTGTTTCAATTCTTAATATCATAATGGTATATGTTTCAGTAAAATGAAAAAAAAGGTTAATGGCATAAAAATTAAAGTAGTGTTCTAATTTTCATACAGTTAAAGGAAGTTGAACATATAAAGATGATATTTACAACTCTTAACTGCGGTAAATTGGCAATGTCATGGCAGTACACGAAAAGTTACAGAACAGTGCAGTATACATAAAACTATAAAGACTATGTAACACAATCCTCTTAATTCTTTTTGGGAGTGATCACAGTTTCCTAGGATCTTAATTATGTTTGGATTTTGTGAGGAATCCCTTAAAAGCTAAAACTGATAACATTGAAATAAGACAACTAAAGTTATTACAAACCTGACTAAATAAACGTTTTACTCGTCTCTTATTTTATCAAGCTGTACTGTATTACTTAAACGTTTGCAACCATTTGAAAAGAATTGACAATTTGTAAATATGGTCAAAACAAGCCTTAAACTTATCTAGTTTGCGTCTTCTCTCGTAAAGAACTGCAATGTTTTATGTTGTTTTTATCCGTTTTTTGTCCCCAGAAAACCAGAGAGAATAACACGAATATTCAGCTGTTAGATATAGTTTAAATATAAATAAACAGCGTATCTTGATGACAGGGACAGTTGAATACGTTCATTTAACACCTATCATCATGGATAAATAAAGGGAAAGATTTAAATGTAAACAAAAATAAATCAATAGGTCAGACGCACTCATTTCATATCAGAAAAATTTAATCTATTCTGATATCTGTTAAATTGAGATACTATATATAGTGTTATCAAATACGTTATCTAATGTTAAGAGTATCCATTATGGGGCGGACACAAAATTAATCAAGGATATTAGAAGTTGTCGAAATTGCAAAGTAAAGGTATGTGGATTACGTTGTTTGCAAATCCGCTTTGAAAATCTACACTTAACGACACTTTATTAACATGTACGTTATAATTATAATACGAGAACCAAATATACTGGCATTGCCGAAGATGAAAATACAGAGATACGTGTCCAATGCTATAATATTATTGTTTTATAGTTGTTTATTGAATAACATTTGCAAGTAAAATTAATAAAGATAAGATCAGTTGTTTTAATGTCAAAGTATTATTCTACATTGGTGTCATACATATTATGTCCATCTTATTTTATAAAATTGCCAGATCTTGTAGAAGAGGGACGAAAGATACCAAAGGGACAGTCAAACTCATAAATCTAAAACAAACTGACAACGCCATTGCTAAAAATGAAAAAAAGACAAACAAACAACAGCACACATGACACAACATAGAAAACTAAAGAATAAACAACACGAACTCCACCAACAACTAGGGGTGATCTCAGATGCTCCGGAAGGGTAAGCAGATCCTGCTCCACATGTGACACCCGTCGTGTTGCTTATGAGATAACAAATCCGGTAAATAGTCTAATTCGGTAGGCAAAATTTATGAAATGGAAGGGGATTGTAGTTACGACGTAAGGAACATATCCGATATCACTTGTGAAACGGTTATTCCACAACGGTCAGCGAACTCGTGATGGCGTCCGTAACATTTATGAAGAGATGATTTCAACTTCACCAGTTGGAACTCTTGTTTTAATAGCTTCCTTGTGAGCAACAACCATCTATCAAGAAAATCATGATAGGAAATGCAAGCACGGGAATATCGTATCAATTGGGAGATATATACACCGTATGCAGGTGCTTCTAGAATGTTGCTACTTAGAAATGGAAAGTTCACAATTGGAAAGCTGAAATCATCTCTTTTGTCGTATAGTTTTGTTTTCAATCGACCCTAATTGTCATTTCTAGATGTAAGTTAAGATATGAGGCCGACTTAACATATCTGTTGTATCCTTTATCTCTAATTCAATGGGATAGATGCGTTCGACATAGTCACCAAATTTTTAATTATTTAGTGAAAGAACATCATCTATATAGCGAAAAGTAGAGTTAAAGGATATTGCTAACTTCTTATATTTCTTCCTCAGAAGTTCCTGTATGAAGTCATTCATTTATATAACTTTATTTACATGCACTCATATATATAAATGTCGTATTTTGTCCCCTGATCCATGAAATTGTCATATAACTTGATTTTGTTATCAGAATAAACTGTTGTTTGAAATACCCGCGCCATAATAACTTAATTGTGTACAGGAAGGGGTTATCATGGGACCATATTTACCTTCCTTTTTGTGGCGACGGTTTCCTTTTGAAACCATTTTGACGACTTTTTCATGATTCTTAAGGTATGATAATCAATATTTAATCCATTTTGATCATTCTTCTGTTAAATGTGACTGTCTTTATCATATTTACTTAAGCATACCAGTGCATGTAAGTTTTATACGGATTAATGGAATGACGTCTACATAACACACACACGAACCTTTTATGTTTTAATAGATATAGCGTTGCCATAGCTTATCTGTATTATAACTATTTGATAAAATATTTCTAAATTATCTATAATTATAATTTTCATTTCAGAAAAAATCAATAGATCACCCTTATCGACAATTTTATTAAAAAAATTCCGTTTATAAATGTTGATATGCAACCACTTAAACATTAGAAACTACTATGAGAAACTAATTGATATGAAAGTGCAGCCAATTTTAAATTAATAATATTTTGTAAGGTAGACCTATCCGGTCTTATAATGATCGAATTGACCTTTATGTACTAGATTAGAGAGATCGATCATATCAACAGCATACCAAAAAGTAAAACAACAAAAAACACCGAACTCTAAAGAACTCACTGCTTTCGTTTATTGTTAAGTTGGAATGTTAATAGTTTATTCAGACTAAGTTCAATTAAGACACACACAATGTCTACCTTGCAAAACATGCATAACCTTGAACTTCAGCTTTATTGCAAAATTTCCTAATGACCAGATTTGGTTATTTATCAATGGATCTATTTCAAATGATTTACTTCCTTGTAAAAAGAAATCCCTCGATACGCGTACATTTTTGGCTACAAATCAAAATACGATGATTGTGTGCATTTACAGACCTAAAAGCCTATGGAATCCCTTTGCCCCAACCTGGGATACGAATGCTCTGTTACAAAGATTTGCTAATAATGATGAGATTGAATCCCTAGACACAATAACGTTCTGGATTTTTGATGGCGGATAAAGTAAAATATGCTAAAAATGGTTAAGAATTATTGGAAATCAACAGACATCGTCATATTCAAAATGTGTAAAACTTAAGTTATTTTGTAATATCATAACAATTTCTTTGTCCTGTTTGTAGTATTATGGCCTGATTTAAAAAAACATTCAAAATCTTGGGACCAACTTTGACCATTCGTGAACTTACACCTTTTTAAAGAATGTGAAACTTTACTTTTATAATAGAAAAGTAGTGAGTTATAAAGAACTTAACCTGTTAGATTGGTAAAAATATCTTTGCTGGTTTAGTTTGTAGTTTGATGGTCAATTCAATTACTGTGAACGTGTATGTGCGATGAGAGATGTAAAAGAGGGACGAAAGATACCAGAGAGACAGTCAAATTAATTCATTCTCAGATAAACAGAATATAATTATAAATGTTAAAGGCAGTCAGATAAGGGAACTTAAAAAAATGTCATTGTGACCTCTTTAGAATGAGATTCTAGGAAGTGGGTGCTTAATAGTCGTTATTTTTATTCTTTTAGTCATATTTTCTTCATTTCATTATTTCGCCCATCAATTTATAATTCGTTGCCATATCCAGACTCTGAAGTGTAAAACATATTGTTTTGATCTATTTATTTAAAGAATCGATCATTCCAGAACTTGTTCAAACTGAATTTTTAATAAAGAATAAAAAACAATACGACAATTCATCAATATATTTATATTGTTTATACACAAACAAGATTTATTTGACATTGTCGGATACTATTTTTAATTTCAGATTTAGAGTTGCTACACCAGTCTTGATAATCTAATAATAATTAGATCCTACAACTTTAATGCGTTTTTTTATTGGGTTTCATTACTACATATTTGACATAGATAATCTACTACTTGAGTATTTATACAAAATAAACTCTTTTTTGGCATTTAACTGTACTAATTGCACAGATGCGCATTTCGACTATTAATTCCTCTTCGGTGATGAACAAGGCTAGATATTTGAAAGTTCCATATTTTATTAAACATGTCAAACAATAACAAAAAATTAGGAACATAGACAATAACTGTTTAGAGTCTTTAAATATCAGCTGTATTAGTACGAGGCTAAGAAACAAGGTGTATGCAAGCTTTTAGCGAGCTAATACACCTGTTTCAAGCAGAGTACAAATACAGCTGATATTTAAAGTGTGAGTTGTCCTACGCTTCAGACTCGACATTCACTAAACATGCATGCTGAAATTGACATGGTTGTTATAAATATGTCGAACAAAAGAAAAAACCCAAACATATAAGTATCGTAATAGATTACTGGTCTAGCAGTTCATTAGTCTAGTATTCTACCTGGTTTGTGCAATAAAATACGGGGTCCTAATTTCTCTTCAAGGTGCTCATTTTGATCGCTCTTGTCCTTTTAGTGATGCCAAAAGTAAAAATATTTTTAATTCAAAAATGTTTAAACAGAAGAGCTTAAAAAAGAAAAAAAATAATGAATGGGGCCAAAAACCCGACAAATAACCTGAGCCATAAATAAAACAGTAATGACTTCTTAATTACTATTATTCATTATTTGTGTTGAAATTCAGTTTGGACCAATGTTTAACCAAAAGTTTATTTTGCTTAATTCATTTTAGCTGCAGCCGCTTAATATTTCCTTAAGATTAAATGTCGTTAAAGCACACAGTTTCGACAATACGTATACATCCAAATTGTGGGTTATGGAACTTTCGATGTTCACTTATAAAACAATCATTTGTTCCCTAGCACTTGGGCCTTTGGAATAGATCAATTTAAGAACCTTTTAATTTTTTTATTATTATAATTATATTGGAAGAAAAGGCAATATTTGGCAAACACGTCCTTCTCTCTTAACACTAGCTCAACATTTTCAATAAGTGTCGACTGAAGGGAAACAACCCAAACAACCCAAACAAATAAGTCGGTAATATTGGGACAATAACGGAAATGTCCAATAACATATATTGAGTGATCCACGATTATGAACGTAGATAACAAAATTTTCCCGGTTTATGTCCGAATCGGGGAAATTTCTAAAAAAATTAAGAAAAAAGGTGTTACGTGAAAGCAACTTTTTAAAAAAAATTTATTAAAAAATGTTATTATTAATTTTACAATTCCACATTTCTTTTACCGTATGTAAGGTAACCCTACATATATTTAAATATAGTCTTAGACGGCGGAAAATCAACGTGGGTAATTTGCATAACTAGGTCGGTAGTCCCATTAATTAACGACATTGTAACCAAGTGATGCATTAACTAAAATGAATGCCAGGAAATAGCATACACTGATAATATCGTTTATATTAATAGTTGGTTACATATTTGATGAAAAAAACAACAACATCATAAATAATCTACAGAAATCAAGTTTGCACATATAACAACTACTGGACATAACAAGAAAGGCATGAAGTTGTCCGTGGTAGTGGGTGGCACCAACACCCGTGGCGTATTTTTTTAACGACCTGTCATTATCTAATCGAAATCCGTGAACTATGAAAAGCCGAGCATAATCATCCAAATGAAAAAATATATCATATTCACATTTTGTTTGTTAAGTAACAACTACAGTGTCACCCATTTGTAAAATTTAAGACTCATTTGTTTTGTAGAATGGCCAGTAATTGGACTATTTGTGGTGTATGTAATTTCCGAAACATCAACAAAGTATCAGTAGTTTGGTGTTCAGAATGTGACGAGGGACTTTGTGGCGAGTGTAGAGAGCACCATGGTGCATCAAAATTATCTAGGAACCATAAAACTATTTCAATTACAGAATATCAGAAGCTACCAACAAATGTGTTAGAGATAACACAAACATGTCAAAAACACAAAGAACACTATCAAACATTCTGTAAGAAACATGATTGCCAGTGTTGTAGGAGGTGTGTTATTGAGACACATAATGATTGTAATGATTTGACAGCAATAGAGGACATCGTAAAAAATGTGAAGTCATCGAATGCGTGGTTAGAGGTAGAGCAAATATTGGTCCAAATGTTGAAAAATGTACAAAGAATTCGTAACGATCGCACAGAAAATTTAAAATGTCTACAGGATCAGAGGGTAGAGATTGAACGTGATATAAACCAAACCCGGAAAATGATCAACGACCACTTAGACAAAATACAGGACAAAATAATTAAAGAATTATATGCTAATGAAGAAAATGAAAGTAAGAGAATAAAGCTGTTGTTGAGTGAGATTGAAGACATTGAAAAGGGAATTTCTGACCTACAAGGTTATCAAAATATCACAAGGCAAAATGCATCAGAACTTCAAACATTTTTAGCATTAAAGAAAATGGAAAAGGAGGTTTCTGATAAAACAGAATGCATTCAGTCTGTCCTTAAGAACGAGGACATGAAGATAAAAACACTGGCTTTGGAGGTTAACAAAGACGTACAAAACTTTTGCAGGGCTGATTGTTTTGGGTCCGTTAGTGTTAATTCAAAATCGTGCAAAGTTGTTATTGAGAGTAACAAAAACAAAGAAGCTCAGATGATGATACCTAGTTTAATTTCCAAATGCATATATGATATTAAACTAAGCAACAAAATGCAAATTGATTTGCAATCTGCTGTAAGTGTTAGAGGTTGCGCAATTTTACCAAATGGCAAGATGATGTTCTGTGATTATAATAATCAAAATTTAATTGTGTTGAAAAGCAACGGTATGCATGAGTTTGAAATTCCGCTAGGTACACCCGCATTTGATTTAGCATATTTTGAAAGAGAAAGTTCCATTGCCGTTACAAGTGGCTATGGTTCAAATGTTATTCACATTATTGACCCTTACAGCAAAACAATCAAGAGAACTATACAAAGTAGTGATACTCCATATGGTATAGCACTGAACAAAACTGTCCTGGTATGCTGTAAGTTAGGTAAAGGAATAATTGAAGTTCAATTGAATGGTGCATCAGAAAAGGCACGTGTTAGCTTTAGTATGCCATCTTTTTCGTATGTTGCAGTGCATGGTGACAATATGTATTATACAAATAAAGACAACCATTCGGTAACATGCTATGATATCCATGGAAATTTAAAATGGGAATTTAAGGATAAACAAAATCTACGATATCCACAGGGTATATCTGTAGACAACAATGGGAACGTGTATGTTGTCAGTACGGATACACACAGCGTTGTCATCATTTCCCCTGATGGAAAGCGTTGCAGAACAATATTGTCCATTCGTGATGGCCTTCGTGTTCCGCGCGCATTGCATTTCGAACCAACAAGTAACAAGTTGTTAGTTGCAAATGAACACAAGATCGCATTTCTATTTGATGTTTCTTGAAAAAAGAACTGTCGACTTTTAACTGCGAACTTCGTTGTAATTTATTGTTTTTATCATTTACCATGTTTACGCACATATTCTCAGATAATTGTAAAATGTTATAAGATTTTATGCAATAACATGGGAAAATAATTATAACCAAACCGTTGTCTTTATCACAGAACATCATATTTTAATTTGATTAATAATTATTTATTCTTGTTTAATAAAGAGTTGTGCAGCTTACATACATTTGTAATAAATATGAAACAAAAACAAAATCAAAACACAATTTAAATATATCCATTTTAGCACATACTTACAACATCTCGTCCAATCAAATTGCTTGAATGTGCCTTCTAATTTTCATAGTACATACTTTTCCCGTGTACTAAGTAACTACGCATGAATGACCACACGGATAAGATTTCATTGTATCGTAATCAAGATATTGAAATAAAAATTGCCACTGACTACTTGGAAAAATATGTTGTGTTCCAAATTAAACTATATAGTTTGTAATTAGTTTTCATATTAATTTTCAACAGGTCGAGAACTCTAGATTTCTTTACGGCAGACTATATTTGCATAGTAACTTCCCAAACACAAGGCCAATTCGGCCTTGAAAAACTGACCAATGGACTCAATGAGCTACAATGCATTGTGGGGTACTACGATTTTACTACAACCGGAAAACACGTGGAATATATATGTTTTTGTTCTGCGAATGTGCTTTTTGTAAAATGTATAACATAATCTTCAACTTGCATGCTCAGATTAAAAAAGTATTGTTTACGGGCTTCACTATTCGACTTTCTTTTTCGCTTTGTAAAAGTTGTTGAACAGTTTTTTTTCATTGTTATGAATTGTACCTGTGCAATAATTTTACGACCTGAAACAGTGAAATTTCAGATGAAATGACCACTGTCCATTATGAAATTTTTTGAGCTCTTTTCAACCTGTATAATGTCATTCCAAAATCATTTCTGCCTAGAAAAACACGAAAACTTTCATTGAAACACTTCTTTCAGTACTGGATGTGTGTAAAAATTTTATCAGGACCTGAATTAAAAGTAAGAACATCATAATATTCTGTATGCTAAAAATAAGTGTTATGAAAGCGGCAAGGCGGATCCAGCCATTTTTAAAAGGGGGGTCCTGACCCAGAACAAAAGGTGGTGAGGGTCAAACTACATATCCCCATTCAAATGCATTGATCGTTCAAAAAAAAAGGGTCCAACCCCCGGAACCCTCTCCCCTATGGATCCGCCACTGAGCGTGTACGGTATATAGCTTAATACATTTTGTATAGCTTCATCCATCGATAGAGTCCGTTTGTTGCTAATTTTATAACAAAATATATCTCAGAGGTTTTTTATCGTTCGGCTGCTATAATGTTGACGTATGTGAAATATCACCATGATATTTAAAGCCTCTGGATCACAGTGGGTGCCATATTACCTATTATTTTTATTCTAAAACGTGGCTTTGTATATAGAAATAAGAAGATGAGGTATGAGTGCCAAATAAGACATCTTTCTAAAAAAGACGTAATCTATTAAAGTAAGCAGTCATAGGTTCAATGCCAAAAGTACGCTATAAATGACCCCAAAATTACTTGTGAAAAACAATAAACAAAAAAAAAACCAAAAAAAAAACCAAAAAAAAACCGGCCCAATATATTATATATAAGGAGAAGAAATCTATCTAATAAATAAAATATATAGGTTTGTATACATATAGGAGCCTGTATTTCAGTGGTTGTCGTTTGTGTATGTGTTACATATTTGTTTTTTTTAGTTTTCTCGTTTGAATTGTTTTATATTGTCATATCAGGGCCTTATATAGCTGACTATGCGGTATGGGCTTTGCTCATTGTTGAAGGCCGTACGGTTTCACAAAACACATCAAATTTTCCTCCTCATCGCACATACATATGGATAACATCATTACAGCTTATTTCCTAATGCATGTAGAGCAAAACTTTGGTTAGCTTGCTTGCTTTGTTTGTATATTGTACAATCATATTAGGATAACAACCAATTAAATTCAAATATAAAATATACAAGTTAAACTATGCCTATATATATTGTTTAAAGATGTCAATCTTATTTTCAAAGCTTGTATAAACAACTATACACACAAAGCAAGCAAGCTAACCAAAGTTTTACTTTGCAAGCATTAGGAAATCAGCTGTAATGATTTATTCTGTTTGGCAAATGTCCGATCTCGTTAAAAAAAGAAAACAAAATGAAACTACAGTTGCTGGCTTTACTACTTTCAAAACAAAGTGAACAGTTTGGAAGTCTCATATACTGAAATGTGACAAAAACGAATACTTATAGATTTTGTTAACACTGCCATGTATGTAAATATTTCTTACTTTTACGAACACACAATTCACGGATCACACATTTGCCTTTAATTATCTATACGGACATTGCTGTATTCGTGAATATTAGCATTGGCTGTTATCGACGGCTTACTTTACACTAGTAAGTTTTTCGCATGGGTAATTGTTTTTCGCTGTGGTTTCGTTGCTGTCTGGTGGACGAATACATGAAATCTCCGTGCCATCATCAAACATATTAATTGCTATATATCGGATAATTCAAACCCTTTTTTTTCGCATAGAAACAGCTCTTCGTTAATCTGAGCATGGAAGGAATACTTTGTATCACGAACTATAAATGAGGATACACAAAATGAAAATGTTCTCGGTTGATTGTAAACACGTAGTAGTCCATCGTGCATTGTTACTCATTTAATGGATTGGTAAAAACACGTAGGTAAAAATAAATTGCGTCACATGTAAATAAACAATTACATGTGCGATAACATAAGTATGCTAAGTTATGCATTTCCATATAAGGTAGTGGTCCCGACCTGTTTAAACATCCTACTATTTAATCTTTGGATCGATTTAACGTTTCTTGCATTTAAATAAAGAGTAACAAATATGACAAGCCCCTCGCTCTAAGTTTCATAGTATATACCTTTATATACACTAACCGACACTTTAACTTAAAATATTAGATTATCATTGACCAAATACGTATTACCACTGTTTTGAATACTTAGTAGATAATATATAATAATATTTGAAAAACGTTGTCCAAATTTGGGAAACTGCTTCATTTAGAATCAATCTCTTTTAACCAAGATTTAATCTATGCATGTATCGTTCCTTTCATTCCTAAAATGTTGACGCTTTTCAAACTGTTTGTGTAGTTGTACATACTCAAGTAATAGTCGTTTTTGTTTTAATTTCGATAAATTACAAATACGTGTTTAGAAAAACACGATACGTTTGTATATATGTTTATATCACATTAAAGGCACGCATGATTCGTGGTTATTAAAGTTAAAAAGAATATATGAGTAAAAATGCAACATCAACCAACTTTAGGATATTGTCACCAACAAGACACCATAATTTTAGTTAAGAACAGGTATAAGGTACACACAGGAAAATCAGAATTATAAAGTCGGAGAAAAATAGACAGCACCTCAGCCAATCAGAATAAAAGACTTGCATCATTCTATAAAGCATTGAACATTGAAAACTTAGGAATGAACAACACACACACTTACTCAAAGTGAACAACACGAACACTTACTCAAAGTGAACAACACGCACACTTACTCAAAGTAGGGAGAATAATGGTTTTTCAGGCTCTACTGGTTTATGCTTTGTATGATTTAGTTTTTATAGGTGTTCTGGGAGCTTTTTTGATGCATAGGATGTTTATATCAGTTATCTTTCCTCTGTCATGAAAAAAATGTTTTAACTTCAAAATTTCGAATTTGATTTACTATTAGGGTTGAAAAATATACATGACCAATAGTTTATTAATTTAACAATGTATTAATGTTAGATACAGTCAGTAAACAGTCCGCTATTGCGCGATGTCTAATCACTTGATATAACGCATCAACGTATTTCATTTTAAAACACCCCGGTTTTTGAAGGAGTTTTGTATTTCCCATTCTGCAGTTTTTCTTTGTTGTTTGTCTGTTGGTCCTTTCTCGTTTGTCAGTTTGATTTCGACTAAAGAGTTATTATATATGTGGAATATGTGACATTCTCTCTACACTTATATGACTAAGACATATAGACTAAAGAGTTATTATATATATGGTTTATGTGACATTCTCTCTACACTTACATGACTAAGGCATATAGACTAAAGAGTTATTATATATATGGTTTATGTGACATTCTCTCTACACTTATATGACTAAGACATATAGACTAAAGAGTTATTATATATATGGTTTATGTGACATTCTCTCTACACTTACATGACTAAGGCATATAGACTAAAGAGTTATTATATATGGTTTATGTGACATTCTCTCTACACTTACATCACTAAGACATATAGACTGAATCGGGAGATGTTTTTGTTTTCGACGTTTGTGCCCCCAACAGACAATTGATTGTCTGCACTATACACATTTTTCTTTTGAAAATATGAAAGTTATACAGGTTATATAAACTTAAGACTTTCATATATTTTCCTGTAGAAAAAAGGTAGAAATATTTCTGTCATATAAATATTGATGCTGTGTGTTGTCTCATACTAAATCATGCACTCTTCCTGATGAAATGGCTATTATTACGTCAGTGTGTGCGACAGCTGTAATCATATCACTACGTTGGCATTCCTCCTTCGTCAAGTTCTTGTGAAGATGGTTTCCCTTCGAGTTAATTCCTTAGGACGACTGATTGACGATGATTTAGGTAATATGATATCCAACACATGTGCTGTCTTCATTTGACTTATTATAGAAAATACTTTAGTAATGATTGTTCGACACGTAGTTTATAAACTTTTAACAATTAATACAATATCCATTGATAATTTCAAGCTACAAATTTGATTAAGAAAGTATCAATTGTTATGTTTTTGACAATCGTGTGAATGGCCACAACTCTCATCGTTTCATATATGTAGCTGTTCATGTTATTGGTCTCTAGATCATGCGTGTTCAATTATACATTATCTACCAAATCGTTGAGCCCATATTCAGATTATACCAAGATAATGAAGTCATCAATCAGACTAATATATCAAATAAAGATAAGATCAAAGAGTGCTGTTGAGATAGTGCTCGACCAGTCAAAATATGTTTCTTTGGACTCTGTGCAGTTTGTAGTTTTATAGGACAGACACTTTTTTCTGCATTCAAGTCATAGGACACTTTTTTGTCCTTATTAGAATTTGCACCGTCCCCACCTGCCTGATAAATAATGCACGGTCCTTAAGGTACAAACAGGACAATCAGAATTATAAAGTCGGAGAAAAATAGACAGCACCCTAGGCAATCAGAATAAAAGACTTACATCATTCTATAAAGCATTGAACATTGAACTCTTAGGAATGAGCAACACGCACACTTACTCAAAGTAGGCAGAATACTGGTGTTTCGGGCTTTGCTGGTTTATGTTTTGTATGCTTTAGTTTTTATATGTGTTTTGGGAGCTTTTTTGATGCATAGGATGTTTATATCAGTTATCTATCCTGTGTCATGAAAAAAATGTTTTAACTTCAAAATTTAGAATTTGATTTACTATAAAAGGGTTGGAAAATATACATGACCCATAGTTTATGAATTTAACAATGTATTAATATTGAATAAGTCAGTAAACAGTCCGCTATTGCGCGATGTCTAATCAGTTGATATAACGCATCAACGTATTTCAAAAGAGAAACCCGACGAGTATCACATGTTTGGTAAGATCAGCTCACTACTCCGGAGCACATTAAAACACCCCGGTTTTTTAAGGACTTTTGTATTTCCCATTCTGCAGTTTTTCTTTGTTGTTTGTTATTATTACAATGTCCATTGATAATTTAAAACTACAAATTTTATTAAGAAAGTATCAATTGTTATGTTTTTGACAATCGTGTGAATGCCCACAACTCTCATCATTTTATATATGTAGCTGTTCATGTTATTGGTCTCTAGAGCATGTGTGTTCAATTATACATTAATGCATCAATAAACTCATTTGGATGTTTCCAATTTATGCACCATGTTTTAGATATAGGTATAGAGGGTTATTTTCGCGGGTGTGAAATTTCGTCATTAGGGGCAAAAAAGTATACGAAAAATTTTGATGGTTTTTATTTTGGTGGATTCTTAAAATCTCAAATAATTTTTTGGGTGGATACTGAAATTGTTGCATAGAAAATATTGAAAAATCGAGAAGCAACTTTAATGATTTGTTTACCTAAATGACGTCCTCTGTATTGAACTTAACCGGAACGTTGATGTTGTTACTAATTAGGTTATAAAGTTTTCAAGACTGATTTACATCTCTTATGCAATTTGACACTTATTTATAAAGGGGGATTACCTGATAGAGTACCCTACTCTCATAATCTATTTGACACTAATTAATACAGATATAACGTGACATTCATTTTTTATAAAATACATGTATGTTCGATACCATTTTTGTTCATGTTGTTAAGGATTATGTTCTCTTGTGTTAATTCAATACTAAACATATGGAAATTTAAAGAAAATCCACAGCCTTTATCCTTGTACTCTTATATTTGGCAATTTGATGACTGATAGCTATGGGATTATTGCATGCAGTGCTACCATTCATTTTATAAAAACAAAGTTTATTAATGTAGTTATTGGTTAAAACAAATAAAAATATGGAGCAAATCAAGTACACCTTTGAGGGTGCGCTCGATTTTAGTGACTCAGCACGAGGTATTGTTGAATTTACAGGTTGGTTAAAACATTTTGTAGAAAATGAACACTAGCAAATCATAGAAAAGCAAGTGAGTAATCTTTGTTTCAAATTTTATAACGAAAATCTCTGTATTAAAGGCTGTGGATTTTCTATAAAAATCTTGGTTTATTTGCCACAAAGTACTCTTTTTCTGGTAAATGCAATGAAACAGTAAATAATTGTGCTTTCCATCAAGTTTCCCCTTGATATATGTACTGAATGGCTGATCTCTTTTATTCATTATATCTGTAGTTTTGATACAATTGAAGTTTGAAATATTCTTACAAAAATGGCTACAGAAGGGGTCATAAACCTTAAACAAACTATATCGTTATTGGCCTACCGACTGACGATTTAGCTATTAGAAAATACCGGAAGTATGCATAAATTTGCGCTGAATTTTTTTATCTGACAAAATAAGCAAAAATAAACAACCCGCGAATTAACCCGCTCTACGGTATATTTATTAACAGGACATGGAACTGTCGTTTGTTAGTGTTTAGTGGTGTATTTTTGTCACTTTGCATAAGTACCAATGCTATCCTTTCTATTAGCTTTGGTTGGCTTATTTAAATCTTATAAACTAATAAATTGGAAAAATAAATAATTATGTTATATAGCAGGAAATTCCACGCCTTATATTTTCAGATTGATATCAAGGAATCGTCTTCTTATGTTCAAATCTGTTTTACCATAACACATGTATGAAGACAATATTAGGTCAACTTGACAGTATCATTAAAAAAAACGTGGCCAACTAAAAATGCACGATGTTTATTATAAACATTTACAGATCTCTATCAATTATCCAGATTTTGAATCATATTTTTGTTATTCGAAATATTTTGGCCTTGACTGTTACTGAAACAGGTAATTGTCGAAATGCCCACAGGTACTTTAAAAAAGAGTTTATTGCTTTTATTAATGCAAAAACATGTCAAATTAGTTCTTGCTTTGTTTTAGAGTTTGGGTAATAATTTGACAGTGTGTGGCCTTTGTAACATCCCAAACATAGAAAATCGTCCGTCGTGTCGGGTTCCAACTTAATGAGTTAAGTGTGTAGTAAAGGACATGCATGGTGCAGTAACTGCATCTAAAAACATAGCATTATACCTGTTACAGAGAACCATTAACTACCGTTGATTGCAACTAACTCACACAAATATGTCCGTAAAAAGAATGATTTTCCGTGTTGTGGAAAAAGAACGAAAACAACATATTACAAATTCCATGCGTCCGAAGTGCATTTCTGGATTAATATTCACCAGGAACACAAAGAGATATATTAAATAGACATAATGTAGAGATCCGAGAGCAATCGATAATAGTGTTCAAAATATCATCACAGAATGCATTTCTTTATTACACGAGTTATATGCCAAGGTAAAAATCTAAGCAAGACAATGAAACATGCGTTGTCAATGATTGAGAACGATTTTTTGATTTACATTTTAATTAGAATAAAATACAGCAACATGCATAAGAAATATACGCAATTTTAGGTTGCACTTTGTAAATACAGCTGTTCTCAAACCATCTTGAATATTCATAGAAAATTTATTTTGTTTACATACTGGTTCCTAGTTATGCTCTATGTGTTCCATCTCAGTTGTGGAATGTATATGACACATTCCCATTCTCAATTTTATATTGCTTTCAAAAGACAAACAAAAATTCGTTCGATAAAAAATATAATATTTAAAGTTACAGGTATGCCAAGTATTCATCAGTTTCTAAACGCCTTGTTTTAACACCCGGAAATGAAAATATTACAACGCATTGTCGTTTGAAAAGAGTTTTAGCTATATCTTTTTCTTGTGATCAAAAACTGTTAAAAAT
Organism: Mytilus edulis; assembly: GCF_963676685.1. Lineage (NCBI taxonomy): Eukaryota > Metazoa > Mollusca > Bivalvia > Mytilida > Mytilidae > Mytilus > Mytilus edulis. Next base: position 17,373,351 of record NC_092355.1, on the reverse strand, counting down.
AAACACTGAAATCGATATTAACAAAAACAAAAACCTCAGGTGGCTGTCAAAATCCTGGTGCTTACATTACACTGTTCTGTTCTAAGATGGTAGGCTGTCAAGATCCTGGTGCTTACATCACAATGGTGTGGTATAAGATGGGTGGCTGTCAAGATCCCGGTGTTACATTACAGTGTTGTGATACAGATGAGTGACTAAATCACTAGATAAAAGATTTTGATTTTTTTTCTATAAACTTTCAACATGATTGATATACTTGTTTATTGTTATATTTTAGCTTCTAAAATGATATAATTATAATTTTCAGCAAATGGAGACATTGCTATTTATAAGATCACTGCAGTGAAGAGATTTTTGACCGCAGAAAATATTACACTGACACATACAGAGTTGATACAGACAATATATCTGAAATAAACACTTCAAATTCTGACATACTGAAAATGTATAAACTATATATTTAAGTTGGGATATCATAATGTATGTAACAATGAGTTTATAATAAATATATTTCTTTTATTTAATTTTTAGATTTTGATAAAAAAAATTATGTCAATGAGTAATGGTAATACATGGAAACTTAACATATAGCAAGGTTTTGAAAATTGAGCGCTTTGTGGTCCTATACTTTTGTTATTGTTAGTAGTGCTGCTGTGGTATTTTTAATGATATTATATTCCAGATTTTTTTGTGAATCCTATGGAAGAGAAACAACATAAAGTAGAATAACAGAGGAAATAAAACATAAAAGTACGAAACACCGAGATAGACACACACAAAAACTAAAATGGTAGAAAATAAAATACAACACAAATTAAAATAACAGTCTAACAGTCGTGACTATTCACAGTAATCATGTTGACTAACCAACATGGTCATGGTCGGACATTTCAATAAGACATATGGACTACATTCAATTGTCAAATTGCATAGTCAATTGAACAATCCAAATCGTCATAACGAGTACAACATATAGTCATTTGGACTTCCTAACATATTCATAATTACCACCCTACTTAATTAAATGTGACTAACCATCTAATCAAACGACTAAGAGCAGAGTCAAAATGATTAAAGTGCATTGTCATCTAGAGTACAGTCAAAACGACCAATCAAATTGGTCGAATTGACTAATTTAAGAATGCAGTGCTTTTTCAAACTTAATTGGTGGAATTTAAGAAATTTGTACATATTATCATGAGGAAAATTTTAAAAATAATTAGGTTCTCGCATTGTTAATTTCACTTATAATGGATATTTAGTTTATAGCAGTTAAATCAAAATACTTGCAGCTTGGATTAAAATTTTGACACCTTTTCAAATATCCATGCCGCGTAGCGACACTTCAAAAGAAATTTCCCACATTATCAGGACAAATGCATCCGGGGAAAAATTTCAATTTTGGGAAATGTATTTTACTGATAAATCGAATCATATCTTAGACGTCAGCATTGCAGTCCCAGTTATAGATGTGTCCTAAGTTGTGATTAGAACACATGTACAATCAACGACTAAAACTTTTAGGCAGGATTAATTTTTATTTTTGTCTGAATCTGTTAGTCTGCTGTGTTGTATATTTGTGATGTATGTTTAATTTAGATTAACCTATCATGTCACTTTATGTTGTTTATCTGTCAACATAATATTCATACAAGTTTGAGGTTTAGCTAGCTACAAAACCAGATTTAACCCGTCATCTTATACTTAGTAATGAATATGGTAGGGTTGTTGATAGATAGCGTTTGAATTTTTTAAGTTTTACCAACTTCTTCTTTTGGATTAGAAAGTAAAACTTATCTAAAACCTATTATTAATGTAATGTAAACTAGTTTGAACACCCTATATTCGTTAAATAGTTTTGTATATTTGTTTTATGTTGGTTTAGGATAGATAGATCTTAGCTTATTTTTCATAAAACGTTATATTTTATCTTAATTTTTTAAGTTGTGTGGTATTGTAAAATCTTAAAATTTTAACATTTACTGCAAAAAGTTATTATATACATGATATATTGGCAACTTATTTTTCAATTCCCTTAAAGTCATCCCCCTTATAGTGTAGAATCGGAACAAACATCTTTAATGAATTACAACTACCATGTATTCAATATATATATACCTCATAAATATCTGAATACAAAAATTTTTTAAAATATTTCGAAAATTGAAATGTAACCCTGAATAATTTCCTATACTCGTGAATACTACCAGACAGGTCATCATTGATTCACTTTATATTTTATGTTACCTTATTTATGTGCACTCACATACAAAAGTGTCGATATTCTCTTTCAAACCATGAAATTGTATTTTGACTTGATTTTATTATCACAATAACATGTTGTTTTAAATACCCGCGCCATTATAACTTTATTGTTTACAGGAAGTAGCTATCATGTGACCATATTAACCTTCCTTGTTGTGGCGACGGTTTTTATTTTTGTAACCATTTTGACGTCTTTTCATGATTTTTCAGGTATTATAATCTATACATAATCCATTTTAATCATTCCATTGTTAAATGTGACTGTCTTCATCATATTTACTAAAGCATACCAGTTTGTTATGTAAATTTAATACGAAATGGAATGACGCCTACATTACACACACATTTAACCTTGTATATATGTGTTCAGAGATCTAGATTTGCCATAGCTAATCTGTACTATAGCTAGATAATATGATATTTACCAACTGTCTATAATTATTTATTTCACTTCAGAAAGAATCAAAGGGTACCCACACGCCCTTTTTTTTAAATGTCCTTTTTAAAGAGTGATATGCAACCACTTCAACATTATAAACTAATATGAGAAACTCATTGATATGAAAATGCAACCAATTTTAAATTAATAATATTTTGTAAGGTAGACCTGTCCGGTCTTATAATGATCAAATTAACCTTTATGTACTAAAATAGAGAGACCGGTCATATCAACTGCATACCAAAAAGTAAAACAAAACAATAGCGAACTCCAAAGCACTCACTGCTTTCGTTTGTTATTAAGTTGGAATGGTAATAGTTTATTCAGACTAATTTCAGTTAAGACACACACAATATCTACCATGCAAACCATGCATAACGTTGAACTTCAGCTTTATCACAAAATGTCCTAATGGCCAGATTTGGTTATCTATCAATGGATCTATTTCAAATGATTTACTTCCTTGTAAAAAAAAATCCCTCGATACGCGTACATTTTTAGCTACAAAATCAAAATACGATGATTGTGTGCATTTTCGGACCTAAAAGCCTAGGGAATCTCTTTGGCTCTACCTAGGATACGAATGGTCTGTTACAAAGATTTGCTAATAATGATGAGATTGAATCCCTAGACACAATAACGTTCTGGATTTTTGATGACGGATAAAGTAAAATATGCTAAAAAAGGTTAAGAATTATTGAAAATCAACAGTGTTGAAATAATCAAGACATCGTCATATTTAAAATGGTGTGTAAAACTTAAGTTTTTTTTTGTAATATCATATTAACAATTTCTTTATCCTGTTTGTTTTATCATGGCCTGATTAAAAAAAAACATTCAAAATCTTAGGACCAATTTTGACTATTCATGAACTTTCACCTTTTTAAAGAATGTGAAACGTTACTTTTATAATAAAAAAGTAGTGAGTTATAAAGATTTAGAACTTAACCTGTAAGATTGGTAAAAATATCTTAACTGGTTTAGTTTGCAGTTTGATGGTCAATTCAATTACTGTGAACGTGTGAGTGCAAAGAGAGATGCAAAAGAGGGACAAACGATACCAGAGGGACGAAAGATACCAGAGGGACGAAAGATACCAGAGGGACAGTTAAATTAATTCATTTTCAGATAAACAGAATATAATTATAAATGATAAAGGTAGTCAGATTAGGGAACTTAAAAAAAAAATGTCATTGTGACCTCTTTAGAATGATATTCTAGAAAGCGGGTGCTTAATGGTCGTTATTTTTATTCTTTCAGCCATATTTTCTTTATTTCATTATTTCGCCCATCAATGTATAATTCGTAGCCATATCCAGACCCTGAAGTGTAAAACATATTGTTTTGATCTATTTATTTTAAAAAATCGATCATTCCAGAACTTGTTCAAACTGAACTTTTAATAAAGAATAAGAAAAACTGATTTATATATTAATATTGTTTATACACAAACAAGATTTATTTGACATTGTCGGATAATATTTTTAATTTTAGATTTAGAGTTGCTATACCAGTCTTGATAATCTGATAATAAATAGATCCTACAATTTTAATGCGTTTTTTGATCGGGTTTCATTACTATATATTTGACATAGATAATCTACTACTTGAGTATTTATACAAAATAAACTCTTTGTTGGCATTTAACTGTACTAATTGCGCTGCACAGATGCGCATTTTGACCATAAATGCCTCTTCAGTGATGAACAAAGCTATATATTTGAAAGTTCCATATCTTATTAAACATGTCGAACAAATGAAAAAACCAAAAAAAAAAAAACCCAAAAAATACAACATATAAGTATTGTAATTGATTACTGGTCTAGCAGTTCATTTGCCGAGTATTCTACCTAGTTTGAGCAATAAAATATGTGGTCCTAATTTCTTTTCAAAAACTTATTAAACAAAAGAAGAGCTTAAAAAAGAAAAAATAATAATGAATGGGCCAAAACCCGACAAACAACCTGAGCCATAAATAAGTTGATAATGACTTCTGAATTAATATTATTCATTATTTGTGTTGAAAGTTTGGACCAATGTATAACCAAAAGTTTGTTTTGCGTAATCCATTTTAGCTGCAACCCCTGCAGCAGATAATAACTGTGTCTACGAATCTATTATAATTATTGACTCCTTTTTGGTTATTTGATATAATAGATCGTAGATTGCAGCTTAAGATTTCCTTAAGATTAAATGTCGTTAAAAGCACACAGTTTTGACAATACTTATACATGAAAATTGTGGGTTATGGAGCCGTCGATGTTCACTTATAAAACAATCATTTGTTCCCTAGCACTTGGGTCTTCGGAATAGATCAATTTAAGAACCTTTTATTTTTTTATTATTATAAAATGATGACAGAAAAGGCAATATATTTGGCAAAAATAAATCACGTCCTTCGCTCTTAACACTAGCATAACATTTTCAATAAGTGTCGACTGAAGGGAAACAACCCAAACAAATAAGTCGGTAATATTGGGACAATAACGGAAATGCTCAATAACATATATTGAGTAATCCACGAATATGAACGTAGATAACAAAATGTTCCCGGTTTATATCCGAATCGGGTGATATTTCTAAAAGAATTAAGGAAAAAGGTGTTAAGTAAAAGCAACTTTTTAAAAATAATTTATCAAAAAATGTTATTATTAATTTTACAATTCCACATTTCTTTTACCGTATGTAAGGTAACGCTACATATATCTAAATATAGTCTTAGACAGCGGAAAATCAACGTGGGTAATTTGCATAACTAGGTCAGTAGTCCCACTAATTAACGACATTGTATACACTGATAATATCGTTAGTTGTTTACATATTTGATGAAAAAAACCAACAACATCATAGATAATCTACCGAAATCAAGTTTGCACATATAACAACTACTGGACAAAACAAAAAAGGCCCGTGGTAGTGGGTAACAACAACACCCGTGGCATATTTTTTTAACGACCTATCATTATCCAATCGAAATCCGTGAACTATGACAAGCCGAACATAATCATCCAAATGAAAAAAATATATCATGTTCACATTTTGTTAAGTTACAACTACAGTGTCACCCATTTGTAAAATTCAAGACTCATTTGTTTTTTAGAATGGCGAGTAATTGGACTGTTTGTGGTTTATGTAATTACCGAAACATCAACAAAGCATCAGTAGTGTGGTGTTCAGAATGTGACGAGGGACTTTGTGGCGAGTGTAGAGAGCACCATGGTGCATCAAAATCAACTAGGAACCATGACACTATGTCAATTACAGAATATCAGAAGCTACAACCAAATGTGTTAGAGATAACACAAACATGTCAAAAACACAAAGAACACTATCAAATATTCTGTAAGAAACATGATTGCCCGTGTTGTAGGAGGTGTGTTATTGAGACACACAATGATTGTAATGATTTGACAGCAATAGAGGACATCGTCAAAAATGTCAAGTCATCGAATGCGTGGTTAGAGGTAGAGCAAACATTGGTCCAAATGTTGAAAAATGTACAAAGAATTCGTAACGATCGCACAGAAAATTTAAAATGTCTACAGGATCAGAGGGTAGAGATTGAACGTGATATAAACCAAACCCGGAAAATGATCAACGACCACTTAGACAAAATACATGACAAAACAATTAAAGAATTATATGCTAATGAAGAAAATGAAAGTAAGAGAATAAAGCTGTTGTTGTGTGAGATTGAAGACATTGAAAAGGGAATTTCTGACCTCCAAGGTAACCAAAATAACATAAGGCAACATGCATCAGAACTTCAAACATTTTTAGCATTAAAGCACATTGAAAAAGAGGTTTCTGATAAAGCAGAATGTATTCAGTCCGTCCTTAAGAACGAGGACATGAAGATAAAAACACTGGCTTTGGAGGTTAACAAAGACGTACAAAACATTGACAGGGCTGATTGTTTTGGGTCCGTTAGTGTTGAGTCGAAGTCGTTCAAAGTTGTTATTGACAGTTACAAAAACAAACAAGCTCAGATGATGGTACCTATTGTAATTTCCAAATGCATTGATGATATCGTACTAAGCAACAAAATGGAAATAAATTTGAAATCTTCTGGGAATGTAAGGGGTTGCGCAATTCTGCCAAATGGGCAGATGCTGTTTTCTGATAATGAGGGTATAAAAACAATCGCGTTGAAAGACAACTGTTCGCACGATTTAGACATCGCGCTAAATACAGCCGCATTTGATATGGCGTATATTGAAGGAGAACATACCATAGCCGTTACCACTGGTTATTCTGGAAAATCAATTCATATTATTAACGTCAACAGAACGAGAAAGAGATCTATAAAAACTAGTGCAAATCCATATGGTATAGCACTGAAGAAAAATACCCTGGTATACTGTAAGGAAGGTAAAGGGATAATGGAAGTGCAATTGAATGGTGAATCAGAAAAGACACTTGTTTGCCTTGATATGCCATCTTTTTCGTATGTTGCTGTGTATGGTGACAATATGTATTATACAAATAAAGACAACCATTCTGTAACATGCTATGATATCCTTGGAAATTTAAAATGGACATTTAAGAATACAAAAAACCTGCGATATCCACAGGGTATAGCTGTAGACAACAATGGAAACGTGTATGTGGCCAGTATGGATACAAACAGCGTTGTCATCATTACGCTTGATGGAAAGCGTTGCAAGACAATATTATCCTCTCGTGATGGCCTTAGTAAGCCGCGTGCAATGCATTTCGAACCAACAAGTAACAAGTTTTTAGTTGCCAATGAAACTAAATTTGCATTTCTATTTGATGTTTCCTAAAATAACTACTGTGAACTTTAAACTCAGAACCTTTTTGTTAAAGACATTATTCATGGGGGCTCGAATTATTTCTATTCTTATAGGACAATTACGGCAATTCTCTTGGAACGAAGTGCTCTAGGTGGAAGCAAATATTTGCCGTTTTCATAAATAAACGCACTATTAAATTGGCGTTAAAGAACGGAGCAACCTGAATTTGTGACATGCTTAAACTATTTACAATGACGTATTGAGATATTTTAAATTGTACAGCTAGCTAAACCTCTCTGTTGTTTGACAGTTGCATAAAATGTTATTATATCGACAACGATAAATGAATACACCAGCCATACACATTGTCGGCTTCCCTATGAAAACGAACTATGCTTATCACAAAATTTCACTTATCAGCAGGATTAAACTTACTGAGCAACACCAATCACGTCCAGAGCATCTGACACCACTCCTAGTGTTTGTTCTATCTTTATTATACATGTTGTTTTTTATGAAATGTTGTTTGTCTTTTCGTCGCGTGTCGTTCTTTCCCTACAGTATTCATTTTGTTGTTGACTAATGAGTTTGAATTTACCAACTTGTAAGGTAAAATATTCTACTTTATCACAAAGAAACTGAATATCTACTCCTGCACTATTTAGTGGATGTTTACTTATTTCTTTACAGAAATGCATTGTAAAAACTTCAATGTTGTTTCAAATGTAACATATAGTTTCAACTGATGTAACAATATAGAAAACAAGAACTATCTTAAAAAAAAAATATCCGACGTATTTAAATTTGACTATATGATTAAAACTATAATTTCGATAACCTTCAAAAGCACAATGACTTAATGATGCAGCACCTCTTTAATTAAATCTCCATCTGAATGTAACTACATTGCAGTGCACTAACCTGCATAGTTTGACACAATTTGTCCTTGGTGGCAACGCCCGTTCACTACCTTCATCTTGTGAACAAGAATGTTCTAACTATCTCAAAATCAATGAATTACCAACAAAAGAACGTTAAAAATTGTTTTGTGAATATTCCGATTATATTTAAATAAGTGATTTACCATTTAAATAACGTGTTCTCTGTTTTTGTTCAGTATTCTCGGTTCTCGTATCTTTCTGTTTACATTCACCAAAACCCCGCGGAAATCTCAATCGCCAAGATGCGTTCTAAAAGTCATGTACATTCGTACAACAAAGTAAACATTAAAAATTATTATAATTGTCCCGAATAAACAGCTGTCATGGATGCAAAGAGCTATTGGAGAAACAATTATTTTAATAAAAATATAAATCTTTGTAAGATATAGTTCAAATATTTACTTGCTTTCCATCACGATATAATTAACGAGACGTTTTTTTTCAAACACACCCAAATCACCCACCATGACAGCATTTTGTCCAATCACAGAAAGGATTTTCGAGCATGCGTTTTCTGTTGCCATAGTTAAGCGTCCTTAAGTTCAAAGGGCATAAACCGAAACTATGCCGACTACGTCAGAAAAACCTAGGCATCATCATTGTATATGCATATTAGTATTGTTTTACAATGTGTATTGTCTCTTACATTAACTTTTCCCGATGTATAACATGTATCAGCTGCAGTGATATCATATTCGAATCCCCGCGCTATAATAACGTAATGGTGTTGGAAGTCGTTAGCGTCTGACTATTTTGCCTTCATTCCTTCCTCTAGCTCTTGTGGTGACGGTTTTTTTTTAAATGTTCACGATTGGTTGACTTATATTTTGCTATATGTAATAACAATAATATTTAACAAATTTATTTAATTCATTCTAAGGCAACATTCGGCTGTCTTAATTTTTATTATTATAGAAAACACTTGTGTATTGATTGTTTGACACGATGTATATATTTGTATAACAATGTACAAGAGTTAATACAACATCCATTGTTTTTCTATGATTATATACGTTAATCCATTATGGAAATTAAAGTATCTAGTGGTATTCCTCATTGACAATTGTATTTGATGTATACTTGTATTGCCTGGAGTTACCATGTATCAAATTTTGTTTTAAATATGTATAAAGCTTATCATATATAGATACCAGGACTAAATTTTGTATATACGCCAGACGCGCGTTTCGTCTACAACAGACTCATCAGTGACGCTCGAATCCAAAAAAATTAAAAAGGCCAAATAAAGTACGAAGTTGAAGAGGCTTTCCACTTGTTTCTTTTCATCAAATATTTACATTACTATTTGTTATCATTATGGTTTTCTAGCTCGCATCATCTCTAATTTGATTCGTTTTTGATACCGTATTATTTATCGTGGTCTGTGCACCTTGTATAAAGTTGCCCTTATGCAACATACTTTTTATTCCCTTAGAGTATCCTTAAAAATATTGTTAGGATATTGATACATTGTCTTTTTTTTTATTATTTACAAATGTTGTCGTGTTTTGTAAGTATACAATGATAACAGATCTAGATAAACAAGAAACATACACATTCTAGTCATGAAGAATACGTATATAATTATTTAGTTAAAGTAAACGTTTTACCGTCAATTTTCAAAGTAAATAGTTTATTCATTGTTAAATATCCTTGCAAATAAACTCATCATATATACCAGGATTAAAATTTGTATTTACGCCAGACGCGGGTTTCGTCTACAAAAGACTCATTAGTGACGCTCGAATTCCACAAAGTAAAAAAACAAAACAAATAAAGTGCGAATTTGAAGAGCATTGAAGACCAAAATTCCTCAAAGTTTTGCAAAAAAAAGCTAAGGTATCTATTCCTGAGGTAGAAAAGTCTTAGTATTTCAAAAATTCTAACCAAAATTTTGCAAACAGTTAATTTATAAATATTACCGTATCAATGATAACTGGTTTTGTAAAAGTCCCTCTCGCCATCATGTATACCAAGCCAAATAAACCACAGTACGACCACTTATGATCATTGCATGAGTCGAAACATTTTCTATGTTCTTTTATTTTACAAGTGTACTTATTTAAAGCTACTGATTTTGAAGACAGTTAACAGAATATGATATTATAACTCAGTCAGTCAAAATCAGCTGCAACATATTTATCCGTAATAAGAACATAACAGCAATGTACGTTGTAGTCTGAACCGTTTGATCGTGTCAACGTCTGAAATCACGTTTAAAATGATAAAATAGTTGTACAATATACCCTTACATTCGAAAAAAAATCCATTAAAAAACATGCATGACTGTTATATGCGTTCAGTAAGAATTATTTTCCTATGAAAATGTGGGTTACAAATGATTTTAATTCTAATATACCTATTTTCGTCAACCAGTATAATCACAGTATATCTACTTTTACAAACGCATTAAAATGCACAAAATGGGCTGTTACGTGTCACGCCCCCTTTAAACAACCTACTTTATACTTTATATTCGATTACCAAAAAAATAACATTTTCTTATATTGTTAAAAATAAATTGAACTGATTAATATTTTGTTATTTTTGTCACGCGAAAACAACAACGTAATTAGCTTGGAATGAGTAAAAACGATGATGTATGCTGCAACAAAATGTGTTTATTTTATTTATTCTGCATTTTTATGTGCAATGTCGATGTCGTCGTGGAACACTTTTCCGTAATCAGGGTTGAAAATTAGTTTGAAATGTGTGTTATAATTTTATAAGACTATCAATGTATACATTAAAAGCTGTATAAAAACATTAGAAGATCAATTTCATAAAAAAATATAAACTTTTTGTATTCGGCACAAACAGTTTCTCACCCTCATACAGTATAGATCTATCGAAAATTTTATCACGGTGTTGTTTACAAAATGAAAGAAGCAAGTCATTTTCATAATCATAATGTACGCCAAATACAAATTTTGAATACAAAACCTGAATCTAGGATATTCCCCAACAAAAAGTAAACGATACAATCAAGATACTTTGCTTCATATTTTAAAAACTATCAGCCAATTTGATAAAAATAATATTGGAATTTTGGTATCTTTATTGTATGACAGTGACGTCATGTTATATATTCATGCACTTACGGTTCGTTTTACGTCTAAAAAGTGTATTTAGACTGCAACGAATTAACATAACATAGGGCGCATCCATGTTGAAAAATGGTTAAAACATTGGGTCTTAATACATTTCTTTAAGGTTTATGACCCCTTCTATAGCCATTTTTGTACGAATTTTTCAAACTTCAATTGAATCAAAACTACAGATGTAATGAATAATAGAGATAGGCCATTTTGCACATATGCCAAAGGGAAACTTGATGCAAAGCATTATTGTTTATTGTTTCATTGCATTTAATAGAAAAAGAGTACTTTGTGGCAAATAAACCAATATTTTTATAGAAAATCCATAGCCTTTAATACAGAGATTTTTGTTATAAAATTTGAAATATAGATTACTCACTTGCTTTTCTATGATGTGCTAGTGGGTTTTTTTTCTAAGCAACCTGTAAATTCCAAAAAACATCGTGCTGAGTCACTAAAGTCGAGTACACCCTAAAAGGTGTACTTGATTTGGTCCATGTTTATATTTGTTTTAACCAATAGCTACATTAATAAACTCGTTTTAAGGAAATCAATACTAGCAATGCATGCAATAATCTTATATCTATCAGTCATGAAATTGCCAAATATGAGGGTACAAAGATAAATGCTGTGGATTTTCTATAAAATTTCCATATTTTTAGCATTGAATCAACACAAGGGTACATAATCCTTAAAACTTGCATTTCACGAAAAAAAAAAAAAAAAAAGTACTAGGTGATATGAGGAAGTCATCAGAACATTTGTAACATTGATGTAGTACTTAACTTTTTTAAAACAAGTAGTCATAAACGGATTCCAAAATATGTGAAATTATTTCATCTTTTGTACTTCAGCTCTTGAATAGGTTAAACTTTTTCCGTTTCATATTTGAATTATACAAGAGTAACCGTACCTTTCATTACTATTCAAAATGTGGAGTGAATATAAAAGAACTGCAAATTTAAATACTTAGTATATCTTTTGTATATCGGTATAGATTAAATACTTACCTTTTTTGTCAATGATTTGTTAAATCAATGTGTTCTTTGTTTGTTACGTCATTCTGTATACGATGAAACGAACAACAAGTTGATAACATTACTTACAGACAATCAACGAATCGCGGAAATTATAACTTTAATAGAAATAAAAATAAAATATAATTATCTTATGCTGGTTTGTTTTGCCTCTTTCTGATGTAATAATCGTATAATCTTAAATGTTTTCAAACACTAAACTCATTCTTTAAAATACCCGCGCTTTTATAACTTTATCAAGTTCAGGAAGTAGTTCTGAAATCAATATAGTTATCATGTGACCATGTTCTTATGACATTGTTTATGTCCTTAGACGACTGATTGGCAATTATAAAGGTATTATAATCTTCAAGTAAATCTGTAAAGTTTTAATATCATTTTGTTACACTTAATATAAAACCCTTTTAAATCGATTGACACGTTACATACACAGCATTAATTAGCCTTACCATGTGTGTGTGTATACATGTATGTGTGTACATATAGTTTTTATGACTAACGTGTTATCTAACTAGGTTATACATTTTCTATAGATTTTGTATGATTAAATATATAGTTTATTATGAATGTCCTTACAACAATGGTCTTTGTTTGCTTGTAATTTTTTAAACAAACAATAGTATCAACGGTTATACGCTGTATTAGAGGTCGGTCTTTTACAAACGTATCAACCGTATCGTATACGTTGACGTATCCGCGTCTGCATTAATCAAGTATTTGTTGGTGTATCCGTATCGGCGTATCGTATAACACGTTTATGAGGAAAGGATAAATTAAGTCAAGTAGGTCCCGATGAAAATATTTTATAATGCATTTAATTTTAATTGAGGTCGGGGTTAAGTCATTATTGTAAACAAATCTGTTCGATACGTATACGTCGATCCGTGCACGTATCTTGATATGTGAATAATGCAAATGCTCTATTAAGACCATGCTTCATTTAAGGTTCATTCGACCCTTCGGCTAAAATGGCCGTATTTTCACCTTAAAATTTACTCTGAGTGCAGACAAACCTGTACATCTGGAAAAGTTTTAAGGCATAGCATGCCTTAGAAAAATACATTTCAAATAGGTTTTATGTTTTAGAAAAATAAAATCTTATCAGGATTTTGCTGTGCACTTTTTTTCATTCATCCAGAAGGTACCAAAATAAACTAAGTTGAGAAAGAGGTTTGAAATCTTCCCCACAGGTAATTTTTGAAATGAGCTATTTGGTTTGGCATGGACAATAGATGGACAAACGATACCTGACAATATTGGTGATTTAAACTGTGTACCGGAGTGGACCATATCAAACAAAACTCAACTGTTTGTTAATTTTATCATCTTCTGAACTGCAAAATCAAGTTAAGTTATGAATTTTCTCAATCATACAATGCATTTGAATAATAGTTATCTAGGGCATGCTATTCCTTGAATCTTGTCTAGATGCACAGGTTTGTCTGTACTCAGATTAAATTTTGAAGTGAATATGCAGCCATTTTAGCCAAAAGATCCACATGAACCTTAAAAAAAAACTAATTGGAATCTCTTCACAACAATCAAACATACACTTTCAATATTTGTCATAGTGGTGTTTTGTAAAAAAAAATATAAGGCGTTCTAGAAACAACTTTTACATGCCCTTAAAAAGGAGCCAATGTAGGGCAGGTACACAAATATCGTACACAAACCTTTAATAATCTAGTTAAAAAAATATTTCAAGATCTTTCATGAATAAAAAAAAAAAAAAAAATCAAATGTACTAATTATATATATGTAAGGAACTTTGAATATTGTTCATTTGCGATTTTATCATAAAGGTTATAGAAAAGTACTGAGTATTACTCTATTTGTCAAATAACCATTTGGTTCAACGTGAGCACAAGTTCATACACTAACAGACGATTTTACCGTATTCACTCCTATCATGTCAGTTAACTGTTCCAACTTTCCGTAATATCTTTAAAAGTCGGGTTACATATTCCACAAAAACTCGATATTTCCTAATTGTTTTGTAAATTTCTGCATTAGAAATTAATCAGTCGCCCATTTGCATTATTGAAAGTACATAAAGAAAAGCTCGGGTTCACATACTGTTTTTTGGTATATCTGCAGATGCGGATACGTAAACGTATATGATACGGTTGATACGTCTTTAAATGACCGACCTCTAATATAATATAAAAATGTTACATAGACTAATTCATTTAATCACAATCTTTTTATTTAAATATATATGAGATAATAATGAATATGATAGAACATGAACATTCATGTTCATAGCTGCCTGTCAAACTATAATAGCGCAATATTCCAGAATCACATGTCGACCGAAGTGCACTTGGTTTCAATCGTGTATGGTAAAGTACTATAAGGCTGTTATTGCTGGTCTAGTCCGTGATTTGTGAACTGGTATGCATTTATGGGGCTTGTCAGTTTTCTTTTTGATCAAGCTCTCCAAATGCTTGGGTTCTTTTACACCATCAGCTTTCAAATACTAGGCTTTTAGCGTTTCAAATCAAGGTAAATCCAGAAAAGCACTTTGGACGTATGAAATTTTTAAAGTTTGGTCTATTTTTTTAAATAGTTAATAAGGTTAACACAGATTTTTAAGACATATTCTCATATGACCTTCTTCAAACGCTTTGAGTACACAACCGTGGTAAACTACGAGCATATAGTTTTGGCTCTTCCGAACATACTCCCACGTCATATGCATTTTTATGAATGAGCTTCACGACGTCATTGGATGATGACGGAATAATATAAGCATTTTACGGGAAAAGAGTGCACACGCTGAAATGTCTCGCCTTCTTAACAAATCATTTATATTATGTTGATAGTCCTAAATATAAAACTTTATTACAACTGTCACACAAACTTAACATTAACCAAGAAAACTAAACATTGACCAATAACCATGAAAATGAGGTCAAGGTCAGATGAACCATGCCAGGCAGACATGTACAGCTAACAATTCTTCCATACAACGACTATATTTGACCTATTGCTTATAGTTTAAAAAAACCCAGACCAAAACACAAAAACTTAACACTGAGCAATGAACCGTGAAAATGAGGTCAAGATCAAACAAAACATATATATCATAAAATATTTCCTTACACCAAATATAGTAGACCTATTGCATACAGTATAAGAAAAACAGACCAAAACACAAAACACTTAACTATGACCACTGATCCATGAAAATGAGGTCAAGGTCACATGATACCTGCCAGTTGGACATGTACACCTTACAGTCCTTCCATACACCGAATATACTATCCTATTGCTTATAGTATCTGTGATATGGATTTGACCACCAAACTAAACCTTGTTCACTGATCCATGAAATAAGGTCGATGTCAAGTGAAAACAAATACAGTTATCCTATTACTTATAAAAAGAGACAATTTAACATAACAAAAATCTTAACTTTTTTTCAAGTATTCACTAAACCATGAAAATGAGGTCAAGGACATTTGACATGTGACTGACTGAAACTTCATAACATGAGACATCCATTTACAAAGTATGAAGCATCCAGGTCTTTCACCTTCTAAAATATAAAGCTTTTAAGAAATAAGCTAACGCCGTCGCCGCCGCCGCCGGATCACTTTCCCCATGTCGAGCTTTCTACGACAAAAGTCGCAGGCTCGACAAAAACGAAGATCAATATATAAAATATTAAGCATCAACATGATAAAGAGCCAATCCGTATTAAGATCAGTATACATTTAAGCCTCCATGAATTATTCATTTATTTATGTCATGTCCCACAAGGTTCCCTATATATAGTTTTAGAAAGTTTAATTAGTGACAGTTTAAACAAAAGAGTAAATCTTGAATATGCTTTCCTTACCATTGGTTACCTTAAGATTTTACTAAATTCTTATATAGATACCAAGATTTGGTTTTAAGTTTTTAATACTAACAAGATACATATTTTGTAAGCCAGGTGTACTTTTCCTCTTCGACACACAAGTGACGCTCCAATTGTTCAGGCCAAATCAAGTAATCTGGTTTTAAAATGCTTAATATTTGAAATAATTTGTAAGCAGTTGTAAAGACAAATTTACCATTGAACAATAACACAATTACGGGGATGAATAACTACAGAGGACTGTATGAATTGTTATTGAAACTAACTACGAGTACTGCGATGGGTTCTGTACGTCATGTGTTTTACATAAGTACTTGTCGTTTTTCAACTCATATTTAACTTATTTGTTTAGGGTCTTTTCTTATTGGGTTCTGTTACACCATTGTCCTATATCTGGGATTATATTAGCGCTCACAAACATGTTTAACCCAGCCAGGAGTCTGTAATTCAGTGGTTGGCGCGCATTATACCGTATTTGTTATATTTGTTTTTCGTTCATTGTCAGCTAACAGACTTTTGTGTGTCACATTGATTGCTCAAATCCATTTTATTTTGATACTTGTCTAATTGGCAAGCACACCACATTTCTTTATTTTATATAAATTCATAACAGAGCATATGTTTAACAGTTTGTTATTTAATGAGCTTATATCCCTATATCCCTTTTGCGGTTCTTGGTATTACTTAGTAGTGTTGGTATATAGTTGGAAATGTGAGAATTATCAGATTATTTTTTTTATCATAATTACGTTTTCTAGGTTCCTGATTCACTCGTGGTCATATGTTCAACATATGGAAATTGAAAGATATGTTTATTTTGTAGTATGGCTAGTAATTGGACTGTGTGTGGCGTCTGTGACTTCCGGAACATACAAAAAACGTCAGTGGTGTGGTGTTCAGAATGTGACGAAGGACTTTGTGACGAGTGTAAAGAACACCATAGTGCCGTAAAATCATCACGAAACCATAGCGTTATCCCTGTCACTGAGTACCAGAAACTACCGTTGAACGTATTAGCGATAACACAAACATGTCAAAAACACAAAGAGCAATATCAAACATTCTGTAAGAAACATGATTGTCCGTGCTGCAGAAGATGTGTTATAGAGACACATAATGAGTGTAAAGATTTAACAGCAATTGACGACATCATCCATGATATCAAATCATCAAATGCATTTCTTGAGTTAGAAAAACAGCTATCGGAATTGTTAGAGAATATCAAAAGAGTCCAAAATGATCGTATCAAAAATCTAAAAGACCTTAAGGAAGAGCGAGACATGATTGCACATGATATTGAGCAAACCCGTAATAAGATAAACGACTATCTTGATAAGATACAAGATAATCTTCTTAAGGAACTAGCTTTTACCGAAGAAAACGAAGGCAAGAAAATTAAGCAGTTGTTGTCTTTGATTGAAGAGAATGAAAGAGAGATTAAGGATTTACAAGTTAATCTAACTAACATAAAGGAACACGCATCAGATCTTCAAGCCTTCTTAGCATTAAAACATATTGAAAAAGATGTTACTGACAAAGCGGAATATATTCAGTTTGTTGTTAAAAGCGAGGACATGAAGACAAAAACCTTTTCATTTGTAGTTAGCGAAAAGGTAAGGAATTTTGTTGGGATTGAACATTTTGGGTCCGTTGTTGTGAATTCAAAATCGTGTAAAGTTGTCGTTACAGGTAACAAAACACAACAAGCTCAGATGACTGTACCCAATACAGTATCCAAAAACATTGATAAAATCAAACTTAAAAAAATAATGGAAATTGATTTGCAGAGTAAGCTTACTAGAGGATGTGCAATTCTTCCAAATGGAAAAATGATGTTTTGTGTTGATGATGTTATGAAAATAGTAGCATTGAATAGCAATGGTACGTTTGACTTCGAAATCAAACTGAAAATAAAACCATGTGATATAGCGTATATTGAAGCAGAAAATATCGTACTCGTGACCAGTGGTAACTCTTCTCAAGCGGTTATTCACATAGTCGACCTGAACAGTAGAAGCATTAAGCAGACTATGAAAGTAACTTCAAGTGCATATGGGATAGCAATAAGAATAAATGCAATCGTTTACTGCGAAGGACATTCAGGGATAATAGAAATGCATTTAAATGATGAATCCAAACAGACACTAGTAAGCGTTAATATGCCATCGTTTTCTTATGTTGCATTCCATAAAAACAGGGTTTATTATACTAATAAAGACACGAATGCTGTAGTATGTCACAACATTAATGGAAATTTAGAATGGCAGTTAAAAGATTCATCTAATATTTGTTATCCACAGGGTATATCTGTAGATGTCAGTGGAAACGTGTATGTAGCGTGTAGAAATTCCTCCACTGTTATTATTATTAGCTCCGATGGAACAAATTTCAGAAACATATTGTCCGCTAGTGATGGTCTCAAAAATCCACGTGCATTACAGTTTGATCAAACAAGTAATAAATTATTAGTTGTAAACAGCAGCGGTAAGGCATTGCTATATGATGTTTCCTGAAATAAGTGCTTGTGAGTCAGACCAAAAAAACGATGGAGAAAGGATTCTTATTATACACAGGAGCACAATATTTTCACAATTTATTATTAAAATCTAAGAATTTATGTAAATAGCAAATTGAAAATGTGATTATATATTAATGTGATGGAGGATTACACCTATATAAACATGATAAATACATGAAATAGTAATACTTAACATGCTTAAAGTAAAGATACAATGAAATATTAAATAAAATATTCAATTTTTTACACAAATATAATAAACCAGATTAAAATAATTTACAACAGTCAAGTACAATGAAGTAGCATAACACAAATGTCCGCGATTATCATATGTTCAGTCAAGTAGTATAACACAAATGTCATATGATTTTACTTTCACTTTCCCTAAAATGGAGTTTTTCACTTGTCACTGGTATTTTGAAATTATTATGGAACAGTTGCTAATGTGAATATTAAGACTTTTGATAATACCTGTACCAAATGACAAGCCTTATATATCCATGGAGTTTATTTTGCAAATATTATGAATAACTGCTTAATTTCTATATCATTTTTCATTTTATTGTTCAAATATCTTATTTTGTTATCTGCGTCTTGCAAATATACATCTAAATGTGTCTTTTATATTCACTACCGTTTTATTTATATATATAATATATATGTATATTACATAAAAAAAGGACGATAAAAAAATGAACTAAAAGAATGACCTACTACAAAATAGCAAATTAAGTTTACAATACTGTATTCGAAACTTAAGACTAAGCAGCAAAGCTACAAAGAAGAATAGCAATGTTTTCTTAATATGGTTAAATTGCACAAATTGGTTGACTGTTGCTAAATGTGTTATGCTGTGTTGTTACACCACATTCTAATGCAATTTGTATGTAACATTTTTTTTTCATTGGCTAAAAGATTCCGTCAAATCCACAGATGACCAGGCGTAACTAAGGAGGGACAACCATTTTGAAATGATTGAATCAACAAATGTTCGATAACTAATATATAATCAAAAATAAAACAACACCTACCTAAAATTCGCCGTTTTAATGTAATTTTATCGGAATTTGAAGAATACAGTTAACGTCCAGTTTGTAAGTTTTCATTTGTAAGACGTCTTTGCGCCAAAATCATTCATGAATTTTCGCAGATTTTGTCAAAATTGGACATTTTTCCAAGTTTTATCGTATTATTTCTTTTTGTAATGCATTTGAATCGGAATACCACTACTGTAGTTGAAGAGTTGCCACCGTCAATTTTGAGTTACGCGTCGCCAGTAAAACTGCATTTGCGACCGTCAAATCTAAAATTGACGGTGGCAACTCTTTAACTACAGTAATATTATTCCTTAATTCACATTTAAGGAGTTGGTTGGGTTCTATAAAAAAAAAACACACACAACGACAACCCCCACTCACATATAATGTAATGCCTGTTCTAAGTCAGTCGCCTGTAATTCAGTAGTTGTCGTTAATTGCTGTCTATCATATCCGTTTTGTTTTTGTCTATTGTTTTGTATATAAATCCGTATCATGTACGTTTGAATTGAATATAAAAAAGAATATGTGGTATGATTGCCAATTGGACAACTCTCCACAAGCATGACAAGAGTCAGACCAAATACTTAGAAATTAACAGCTATATGTCACCATACGGTCTTTAACAACGAGCAAAGCCCATACCGCATAGTCTGCTAAAAAAGGCCCCGAAATGACAAATGTAAAACAATTCAAACGAGAAACTAACGGAATAATTTAGGTACACACAAGAATGTGTCCAGAGTCCAACTTCATCAAAAAACTACATTGACCAACAATTTTAACATGAAGCGAGACGGACGGACAGAAGGACGGACGGACACACAGAACAGAAATGAAAAAAACAAATATGTAACACATGAACAAACGACAACCACTGAATTACAGGCTCCTAACTTGGGACAGCCACATACATACAGAATGTGGATGAGTTAAACATGTTAGCAGAATCCCATCCCTCCCCTAACCTTGGACAGTGGTGTTACAGTTCAGTATAGAAGAACGAACTAAACAAATCAGTTGAAAAAGGCTTAACTCATCAGATGGATACAAATAGAAATGCGACGTGCCGGGTAGTTGTTTATCCCAACAACAAAAAGCAAGTAAGTACTTGAGGCCTTTTTATAGCTGACTAGGCAGTTAGTGGTTTGCATATTGATGAAGGCTGTATGATGACCTTACTAATTTTCTTCTGATTCATTGTGGAGAGTGGTCTCATTTGCAATTATACCACATCTTCCCATTTTTATAAAATCTGTATTTTTTTAGATTGAGTTCTATTCCCCGACTATGTATGGGTAAGGGTGACAGGTTATGCATTCACAACTTACCTTGACGACGCAGATGATATCACTTGTGTATATCCCTACCCTGGGGGATGGGGCATTACGTTAACCCTTGTCCGTCTTGTCGTCCAATGTTATTATATGAAACTCATTCATAGTTCTTATAACCACGAAATTCATGTAACATTTTAAATTGGATTGTGTCACTTTCATTGTTCACGTTCGTCGCTCAGGTTTGGTTTGTTTCCTTTATTTGTCTTCTTTATCGACTTATGAGACACTGGTTGTTGCATGTCCTAAAGTTATATTCCTGTCTCTTGACCTAAATTAAGGGCGGATTTTACAAATTTTCAATGGGAATCGTAGTTCCAACAAACTGGAAGAAGAATTGACGAGGGAGTAGAAATTTGATGGAACAATTTTATATTTAACAATTTATATTTTCAAGTCAAAACAGGGACGTACGCCATCTATGACCCCTTGAATCTGTCACTGTAAATCATAAACATGACCTTTGGACCTAGATATCATTGCGTTGCAAAAACGGTGATGTTGCGTACAAGAGCATGTACGACTTTCGTAATACTAGGACTTTTCTTTATTCTCAACAAACTCAGGAATAAAAGTTGTGTCTCAAAGAGTAATATATGATAAAAAAAATTCAAAACAAATGTTTGAGAAACGGAAGAAGGAAATTCATCACTGCAAACTGTACATGTCTAACAAATGATTTCATAAACTTTTGTAGAAGGAATTATTATAGACAAGGTGTCATCTATTTTTCCATAGTTACCTCCTGCATTGTACCATAGATATATAAATGTTTTGAATGATAATGTACGTGAAAAATATATATAAATGTTTTGAATGATAATGTACACTAAAAGCTCGCATACACCTTGTTCCTAGCCTCGTACAAATACAGCTGATATTTAAAGACACTAAATAAATAGTTAGTGTCTATGTATTTACGGCAGACGCGCGTTTCGTCTACAAAAGACTAAGCAGTGACGCTCGAATCCAAAAACGTTAAAAAGGCAAAATAAAGTACGAAGTTGAAGATCATTGAGGACCGAAATCCCTAAAAAATTTGCCAAATACAGCAGAATGTATGGCACAATTGTATTAAAAGAAAATCACTTACCAACACTTCCACTTCAATAATTGGACAAAGGATTCTTTTTATTTTCATGGGAATTTAATTTTCAACCAAATGAAAATTTTCAAACATGTTAACCATTTTTAAAAAGAACACAATGCACACACAATTATTAACACGTTGAATATATCTAAAAAATCAAATCTATTTTAAACTGTGACTCAATTATTAGTTGTTTGATAAATGCATAAATGTAATGCTTAATTGACTATTTCAAATTCCAACCTTCCTTTGGTGGTAAGGAACCTTGTGCTAAGATTTCTTACACATTCTTATACCATGTATACTTAAGTTATCGTCTGTGAACCAATCTTTTTTTCATGAACCAGTGATGTAAGCCTAAAAAATAGTTCTCTGAAATGAGATATGGTGATATATCTGTTTTAAACTATAATCCAACTGTAAATATCTGTAAATTGTTCAATAACATATTTGAATTTAGAAATTTACCAATTATGACCAAATATTCAAATTCTAAAAACATGTTCGGAATCAGCATATCAAATATAACCACAGTGTTTCATTTTAAATTTAAGTCAAACTAAGTTTATCTGGATACTTTAGACATATTTAAGGTAAAGTTTGAAAAAAGGGCGCTCAATATAAAAAATAAATAAATAACATACTGTTAGATTGCACACCAATTTGGACCAACTTTGAAAACCAAGCACACAATCAAAATTATAAAACACTGTTGGGTCGACGATATTAATTAACACAGCATTTTTTTAATTTTTCTTTTCTTAAATGGACTCAATTTTGGACCATCTTGAAAACTGACTTAGATTATGTATGTATATAGAACCCCAACCACATGCCTCCTTTTTTTCAAAATCAATTGAAGTTTTGTAAATCCAAATATTAAATACCATATTAGATAAAGCATATAAAAGACTCCAAATAATCCAAGACTTTCGAATTAAACCGTATCAAAAGAATAGAAATAAGCAACAATGTATTGGTGATGGTCCCTTTTAAACTGACCAATAGAGTCATAACCGCTCAAACCAAACTTAAACTTCATTGTATGGTATAACACAGTGTGGTACAATTAAATAGCAATTCTTATACTTATACTGAAGCTATTGTATAGAAACCAGAAAAATCTTACTCTGTTACCCTTTTTTGTCCTCTTACTAGTTTAAAACAGTTTGGCCATGAACCCTAAAATCAATCTTATCCTCTCTTTCAACGGGTTGTTGTCTCTTGGACACATTTCCATTCTCAATTTTCTCTTTTCTTTTGAAGTATTATGGAACATTGTGATATAATTTGATAGATATCCATCATTGTCCTCAAACCTGAAAATTGCCTGTTTGGCCCCTTCTAACTACACGCTGAGACAATAAACTCCTAAATAGATCCAAACCTTCCTATTGTGATATTGAACGTAGTGCAGGTAACCGACGCCAGTGACTTCTAAGATCATGTACGCTCTGTCTGCAGTATCAATTCTCTAAATACTGTCAGTCCATATAAAGTATATTTGGGTAGTTGGGAAAGGGCTTTATGATTCTTTCAGTTTATATTCTATTTGAATATCGACAATGTAATCATACTCATTATATTAACAGTCGTTCATGCTAGAAACGAGTGAAGCAAGATAAGAAAGTGACGCAGTAATTCTTAATTTCTATTCTATTCGTTTAATGTTGAATGTCTGTCAAATAACAACAGGTTTATAATTCTATCATTTCGAAAATCTCTTATGTGTATGTAGATGCTGGGAATCAACACTTTATATGTGATTCCAGTGTCAAAATACGAAAAATAATCTTCTTAAATTGATTAAATAAGTCTTAAAGTTTTAGATTGTCATGACCAGTACTAAATGTATGTCATTGCATAACTACGTAAACGGTCTACATATGCTGCATTTATTGACTTTAAAAAGGCATACGATACTATAAATAGAGCATTGTTATTTAGCAAATTAGAGTTACTTAAATTGCTTCTAAAATGATAAAGGCATTAAGATCTTTGTATAATAATGTTCAGTCTTGTATTAAGTTAAATGACTGGTTCCCTGTTAATACTGGTTTGAAACAAGGGTGTATAATTTCACCATTATTGTTTATTTTTTTCATTAATGATTTAATTGATGAAGTCAAAAAAGTTAAATGTAGGTATTATATTAGCATGATATGTGAAGAAAAATTTAAGTGTGTATAATGTTATATGCAGACGATGGTAGTTTTCTTAACAGAAAGTGAAAGTGAATTACAAATCATTTTGAATACTTTAGAATGTTGGTGTGATAGAAACATGATAAAGGTTAATTTAGAAAAATCAAAAGTTATGCATTTTAGAACACCTTCTGTGCCATGTACTAATTTTCCTTTTGTTTTTAATGGGAAATGTGTTGATAAAGTATCAAATTATACATATTTAGGTTTATTATTAACCAACATTTGAGTTATGAGGATATGGGAAAAGCAGTTGCCAAATCTGCCAGTAGGGCATTAGGGTTACTAATAGCAAAATGTAAAGCTCATGGTGGTTTTCAATATGATGTATGTACAAAATTGTTTAATTCAATTGTATGGTCAGTGATTGATTGACTATGGTGCCTCTATTTGGGGTACTAAAGAATTTTCATGTATAAACGCTGTTAAACATAAGGCTATGAGATTTTTTATGGGAGTGGGTAGATATACCACTAACTTAGCACTTTATGGAGATATGGGATGGAAACCATGTATTGTTAAACAATGGTCTTCCATGTTTAGGACATGGTCACGATTTAATAAGATGTCTTATTGTAGATTTAATAAGAAAAAAATTCTTTGGAGTAATAATTTCAGTTTTAATAAAGTAACAAATTGGAACTGTACAGTGAATACAAAGTTTAAAGAACTTGATCTTAATCAGTATTGTAATATTGAATGTATTTTGAGCAAGTCTGTTATTAAAGATATTGAAAAAAAAATATTTATTATGTACCAACATAATTGGCATTGGATTGAATTTACTAGCTAATGAAAGCAGTAAATTGCGTACTTACAGATTATTTAAATCACATTATTGTATAGAAAAATATTTAAGTATTACTATGCCCGGTAAATATAGAAGTGCATATGCTAAAGGAGTAGGCCCGGTAAGGACCGATTTTGGCCTCAAATTTCAGGTTCATCTGACGAAAGATTTTGACCATTTTTTTTAAAAATT
The DNA here is from genome assembly GCF_963676685.1 of Mytilus edulis. Lineage (NCBI taxonomy): Eukaryota > Metazoa > Mollusca > Bivalvia > Mytilida > Mytilidae > Mytilus > Mytilus edulis. The sequence continues at coordinate 17,347,781 of NC_092355.1, read as the reverse complement.
AAGTGTCTATTTCATTTGAATCAATTAGTTTATGTGAAAGATTTAAACTGATTTAGTCATTAAAAACGACCCGATTCAAGCTCAAATATGAAAATCTACCAAATATGCCGAAAAATGTAACTTTTCAGATGGTTTTTGTCAAAAATGAAAGTGGTCGCATCCGTGTTCATTCTCGATCTTTATATATGTAATGTATTATTATAAAATACAACTTACATTTTAATATTAAAGATGAACACGAATGCGGCCACTTTCGTTTCACACGAAAACCGTCAAAAATTTAACTAAAATGCTAGAATTGTGAAGATTTTAGTAATTTAGCATGACTTAATGGTGCTAATACCTGATGTATGTGCATTGTATTGTCAAAAACAGCCCATATTTATGTAGCAGAAGCATTGTACTGTACAATGAATAACTAAAAGTTTATATTTTAACAATTTTGTAAAACTGCTATATTTTGGGGCCAAAAAGGGGTCTTACTGGACCTACTCCTTTAGAGGTGTTGCTCCGATTAAACTGGCAGATATGAAGGTATAGATGTAAATGAAAAGTTTTGTTTTAATTGTAGAAACTGCGAGCTACTGCTCACTGATGATACCCCCGCCGCAAGTGGATAATTTTAATAGTGTAAAAATATGCAAGTGTTCGGTAAACAGGAAGTTGTTGAGTGATGAATCTGAAAACGCATTACACGGTATAGCTGACTTGTATAAATCCTGAAACCAAATTTCAGAAATCCTTGTATAGTAATTCCTGAGAAAAATGTGACGAAAATTTTCAACTTGGCAATCATATGTAAAATCATACAAGTGTTCGGTAAACAGGAAGTTGTCGAGTGATGAATCTGAAAACGCATCACACGGTATAGCTGACTTATATCAAGTCTGAAACCAAATATCAGAAATCTTGGTAGTGCAGTTCCTGAGAAAAATGTGACGAAAAATATTCATTGGACGGACGGACTGACTGACAGACTGACGGACTGACGGAAGGACAGACAGAGGTAAAACAGTATACCCCCTTTTTTTCAAAGCGGGGGTATAATGATTTGAATATAATTGAAGATGAAAAACATGTTTTACTAGTATTAGAATGTCCAGAATATGCAGATTTGCGAACGATATTTTTTAACAGTGTATGTAATATAGAAAGAAGTTTGAGTAATTTAGTTAATGAAGAAAAGTTTTTATTTATGTTTCATTATGATAGAGTTTGTTATTTTACAGCCAAAATCTGCCATGAAGTACTTTTTAAGAGAAAGTGTATTTTATACTCGTAATAAGTGTATATAATGTTGTTGGTTTTCTTTTGTATAATTGTTTTTAATAATATGGTGTTTTATGCTAATATATAGTGATATATGTTATAGATGTAATATAAATGTATTTTAATCTGTGTTTTACAGTCTCTCATAATTCTTTTTAGAATGGTTATTTTATAAATTGTAAATATTATATTGTGTTTTATATGTTTTAAAGAGGTGAGACTCTAATAAATTATTTTTTGTTTTGTTTTTTTGTTTACATGTTATAACTGTAAAATGTGTAAAAAGGTAGAAGTAATTTCAAATGACAATTACTCCTATAAGAGGTGAATTGATGATTTTGTCCATGAGACATCAAAACTGACAATTCTAGTCTTTTTGCTGCTTATGATTTCGCTCTTTCTATTGGTTTTAGGATTAGAAAACCAAAAACTTTGAAATGTTCACAAAAATTACCATTTCAGAAGCAGTTACTTCAAAGTACCCCCAGGAAACAAATTATCCAAACCATTATATTTTAGAAGCAATACTCCTCATTGAGTTGTCTTATTTTTCTGTAAAATTGCACGACACATTTAGACCCGATTATCATTTTTACCTGGTCAGTTTTTCTACAACTACCTTCTTTAAATTTTTGTGATATAATCCAAAACTGGGATTTATCGCTATGTTCATATTTTAACATAAACAACCATTTTTTTTTGATGAATCAAATCCAATTTAAACAATATACCATTAGGAGCATTTGGGTAAAGTTTTGCCCTGTAGTTTCACAGACAGAGGGACTAATGATGAATGCAAAGTAATGGCATTTGAGCTAAAGTTTTCTCTTTCAGGGGAGTTTTGTTTCTTGTTTGGTAGCTGCCTTCTTGATGTTGTGACTCATGTCTATTGGTATTCATAGCATTAACAAAACATAAATTAAAATAGGCTTTGGTACTTTGCCATACCATTGATAGCAGTTGAGTTGACCAGTGATTTATTTTCTAAGACCAAAGAGGAGTAACTCTGAAGCAACATTTGCTAACAAAAAACATCAGAAGTGTTGTCTATTGAAGCTGTTTGACTAAATAATAATGATACTATAAAGTAACACAGATAGCTCAAGTGTCTGCAAAAAACTAAATGTACTGTCATTTTCAAACTTATATAGTTTGAACAATACAAACAATGATATTTAATCAAAATAACTGTTGCCTGTGTTAAGTGACTTGCTGTAAATTAGGATGATAGTTGACAATCAGATTAACGACCATGTGATATACTGTCAGAACTGTAACACCTTATGTGTATATTCTATTTATATAATCCAATTTTATTTATGAAAAGATAATAAATGATCAATGACAATGTTGGTCAGCGATTCATGTGGTTGCTATTGGTTAAATTATCATTTACATTATGCCTCTGCTTGACCATGAATAAATAAAGACACTTAATTATACATTTTTTTATTATTTTTTTTTCAATAAAAAACAACAAATGAGCAAAAAAATAACACTTATTATATCTCCTACTTATGAATTGCAATGTATGACATAATTTTAGTAATCAATATTTTATCAAAACAAAAATAGATAGATATATTTGCATATTTATCTATTTACAAAAGCATGATTTTTCAGATTGATTTACTAAGGTTAAGTGTTTGACAGTAATTAATTTTTCAAGATAAATCAAACAAAATGTGCATTTCCTCGAATCAATTGAAAACTACAACATTCAAAAGTGTACTGAAGTAAAAAGAATCCTGTTTATATGATGAGTTTGCAAGAAGTTACGAAAAGCGAAAAATATCAAACATGCAAAAAAATACTCAAATCCAGGATAGTTGTTGTATGGTATACATAGAACATGTTGAATACTATTCACAGGTCAAAGCATAAAATACCAGTTACTGTCTGACAGCAATTTATGCATTTTTATATTTTTTATTTTTTTATTTGTCGAATGCAATAAGCCTCAGCCTTTTTTATGTTTCTCAGTACATCTTTTCTAAGTAACCAATTTTCTAATCCAAACGTGATAGTTTTCATAATCAAAAGGTCCCTAATAAGAAAAGCTGGCATAAACACACTGGTGCTTTAAAAGATAAAAGTATGAGAAAAAGTGTTTTTACTGACTGCAAATATACATATATGTCAATCCTCAGACTTACATTGATATTTTTTTTTATCAAAACTAAACAATATTCAGACCTGAATAAAAATAAAAATGTGAGTGTTGACATATTTTGAATCTGTTTATCTATATTTACTGAAGGAGTAATTTGTATGCAAAAGCAATTTATACAATGCATGATAAGTCTATTCACTTGTGACTACAATGAGAAATTCTGGTTAAGCACTATTTTACAATTTCCACTTCAAATTTAACACATGAGTTACAAAAGAAGTTTTAATCAAACAAGAACTTGAATTGCTTAGCTACACAGAATTGAATCAACATAAATTTAAAAATATGATTAAATATGTCAACTGTACTGTATGACTATTTCATTATGGTATTAAAAGTCTTATAAGCTTGAAAGTTGTAGCTTGTTTTTAAGCAGGAAAAAGTATAGAATATCAATTTTTAAATAAACTATAGAGAGTATACAGAGGCTTGGTCCATTAGATTGAAATTAAAAAGCCCTCATGTGACAAGGCAAATATTTTATATAATTAACATAATAATTTACAGGAAATATAAAGGTCTGATTCTTTAATTGTCTAAACAATACAGATGTAAGGTAATAAATAGTCTTTATCTTACTGTGAAAACCAATTTTTATATTTATTTTAGTAATATACATAACATGAAAAGGTTTAATTCATTTGATTATCTTAAAAAATTAAATGTAATATTATAAATAGCCTTTATATATTACAAGGAAAATTTCAATTTCATCTTATATATAGATGGAACATATCATAAAAAGGTCTTATTCATTTAATTATTGTAAAAAATGTAATGCAATTTTAAGTGACTGGGCTGAATTCAAATTTCATCTTATGATATATGCAGAATATCAAAAGGCCTTATTAAAAATTTAAAACGTAATGTAATAAATTGCCTTTATGTGACCAGGCATATTTTAATTTTTTCTCGTCACTTCATCATTTCGATCTGAATAACCAAGAGTATATTTTTGCACACAAGTATATGATGACTGGTAGGTGTAGAATCACTTCTCTGGTACTACGTCTCTGGTTTTCTTGTTCTAGACTTGCCAGACGTCTTGACAGCTTCGCCACCTGTGTACGTATCTGTGTTGCGTCATCCTCTTCCGTGATTAGCAGTGAGTCACTAAGTGAAGCTCCTGGTGTAAACATTACTGGGCCACGGGTATCTCTACAAAAGATAAAGTCTGTTAGACATGTTAAACAAAATATTTTTCATTATCAGACAACAATGGCAGAAACAAATTCAAACAATGTAAAAATTATCAAACAACAATGAACAATGCACAGGACACTCAAGGTCTACACTCACAATCATATTGAAATAATCTGAGTGAAACAGCCATTGCTGGTCATATCAGGTGGTAACACTTATTTAAAACCCTGTCGGATACCTAATGAACTTGTATTTAGAGTGGCATTTCAGAGATATTTCCAACAATTTTTTTAGTTCACTGATCAATCAGGCAGTTTGTATTATCACTTAAATAGTTTTCAATTCATGTGGGTTCTTCTCATTGTTGAAGGCCATACAAAGATTTTAAGCTGCAAATATTAATTTTTAAAGGGTGTCAGTTATTTAATTTGCTAATAATACAATGCTCCTTCTTTTTAAACTAAAAAGCAATGTAGTCAATGTTAGTGTTTATCAAATTTGATGGCAACACTTTTTTTGTAGTCGTGGTAGTATTTTTGTCAGCTGTTTCTTTCTTTGTTAGATTTAAAAAAAAGAAGAATTGAGAGTGTTTTTGCCTTTTTATATGACATGAAAAGACTCAGCAAATACATTTAAAGTTGATTTTTTTTAAAAAGAATTTGCATGTATTTTATGTATGATCTTCATTCTGGCCACTTAAAACTTAAATGGATTGATTGAAGGGTAATAACAAAGAAATTTTTGGAGGTTTTGTTAGGTAAAACTATTGAAATATTCTTCTAAAGGGGTGAAATGTAGATATCTCGAACTATTGTGTGGTAAAATTAGCGAGAAATTAAAGTTTCAAGCTGAAACCGCCTTAATCTACACCTGACAACAATCTACAGATAGACGGGCGGACAGACGGACGCAAAGTGAGACGAGACACTCACAGATCACAATTGCTCACCTGACCAATATATTTTTCAAACGAAAATTTCTACTTTTACCAGCGATTTTTAATTGTCCTTTCATACTATCTGTTTTTTACTTTTTTGATTTTCGGAGGTCGTGCCAGACTTCACTGTGTTCGCCACAAACAACTAAATTCAGAATGAGATGCATATACGCAGTTATATTTATGACCCCATTTATTTTATTGGGATCCCAAGCATACAGTAATACGGTACAGAATTCGGCTAAATATTTAGGTTGCAAGTGAGAAATAAATATAGACACAGAGAAACAAATTAATAAACTAACCTTTCGCTTGAAACAGTATTTCTATCTTTCATTACGCCGGGATATTATAAAAGAATCTCACTGTTTTCTTGACCGTGTCATGATGAAATTGTGAAAGTGAGTAAGGGATGTTTTGGAACTTCGATTATCAAACAAATTGATTATAAAAACCGCAAATACAATGTAACATTTGTTTTTACTTTAACTGCTAACCAGATGCTCCGCAGGGCGTAGCTTTATACGACCGCAGAGGTTGAACCCTGAACGGTTGGGGCAAGTATGGACACAACATTCAAGCTGGATTCAGCTCTAAATTTGGATTGTGATTAAATAGTTGACACAGCATAGGTTTCTGACACAGAATGAATGTGTTCTAATGAACTTAAAATTTTTATTTTCTCTTAGAGCAATTCACTATGCTGTTGAATATTAATCCTCTCAAAAAAATATTTGAAGAAATTTTCTTTTTATTTATGAAATTTCAAATGAGAAAAATTGAACCCAATTTTTTTAATCACATCCCCCTTTCCCTTATTCCAAAACTAATCTCAATTAAAATTTCTAATGGAGTTTGCAACAATAACTACTCATTTAAATACATCATAAAATATTAAGATGTAAAAAAACTGCTTGTTATCACTGAATGGTAAAGATTATTTTAATTTATCAGTTGGTAGTAAAAAGTGAATATACATTGTATATTGTATATAACAAAGATTTAAGTTGATTCTGAACAAAGAAAGATAACTCCAATTAAAAAAAAATTCTTGCTATTGCACAATATTGTGCATTTAGATATTTCTTGCTTACTATTCTGGACAAAGAAAGATAACTCTAATTAATTTTTTTTTAGCTATTTCACAATATTGTGCAATTAGATATTTCTTGACATTGCGCAATACTGTGCAATTGAAAAGACTTGCTATTGCACAATACTTAATATAATAATTTTAGATCCTGATTTGGACCAACTTGAAAACTGGGCCCATAATCAAAAATCTAAGTACATGTTTGGATTCAGCATATCAAAGAACCCCAAGATTTCAATTTTTGTTAAAATCAAACTTAGTTTAATTTTGGACCCTTTGGACTTTAATGTAGACCAATTTGAAAACAGGACCAAAAATTAAGAATCTACATACACAGTTAGATTTGGCATATCAAAGAACCCCATTTATTCAATTTTTTAATGAAATCAAACAAAGTTTAATTTTGAACCCCCATTTGGACCAACTTGAAAACTAGGCCAATAATTAAAAATCTAAGTACATTTTTAAATTCAGCATATCAAAGAACCCCAAGGATTCAATTTTTGTTAAAAAAGTTTAATTTTGGACCCTTCTGCCCTTTGGACCTTAATGTAGACCAATTTGAAAACGGGACCAAAAATTAAGAATCTACATACATAGTTAGATTCGGCATATCAAAGAACCCCAATTATTCAATTTTTGATGAAATCACACAAAGTTCAATTTTGGACCCTTTGGGCCCCTTATTCCTAAACTGTTAGGACCAAAACTCCCAAAATCAAACCCAACCTTCCTTTTATGGTCATAAACCTTGTATTTAAATTTCATAGATTTCTATTTACTTATACTAAAGTTATGGTGCAAAAACCAAAAATAATGCTTATTTGGGCCCCTTTTTGGCCCCTAATTCATAAACTGTTGTGACCTCAACTCCAAAAATCAATCCCAACCTTCCTTTTGTGGTCATAAACCTTGTGTTAAAATTTCATTGATTTCTATTTACTTATACTAAAGTTATTGTGCGAAAACCAAGAATAATGCTTATTTGGGCCCTTTTTTGGCCCTTAATTCCTAAACTGTTGGAACCAAAACTCCCAAAATCAATCCCAACCTTCCTTTTGTGGTCATAAACCTTGTGTCAAAATTTCATAGATTTCTATTCACTTAAACTAAAGTTATAGTGCGAAAACCAAGAAAATGCATATTTGGGCCCTTTTTGGCCCCTAATTCCTAAAATGTTGGGACCAAAACTCCCGAAATCAATCCCAACCTTCCTTTTGTGGTCATAAACCTTGTGTTAAAATTTCATTGATTTCTATTCACTTTTACTAAAGTTAGAGTGCGAAAACTAAAAGTATTCGGACGACGACGACGACGACGCCAACGTGATAGCAATATACGACGAAAATTTTTTCAAATTTTGCGGTCGTATAAAAACCTATTATATTTGTCATCAAACGCAGCTCCGCGTTTGACACCTTCCTGTTTATAGAACTTTAATAAAGCGTAGGTCAGTTGATTAGTAATCACGTTGCAGTCTGCACCGTTAGCCACTATTACGATGCCCCAGACTAGTAAATATTGTTTGGGGCTAGTGAAAATTTTCAAAATTTTATATAGGTTTATAGGGACAAGTTTTGATATTTAGTAATCGGACTAGTAGTCAAAAAAGTTTTTGGCACAGACTGACGTTGATTTTGTTAAACTGACTGTTTTATATACTTTGAATGTTAAAAAAGATTGAAAGGTCACTTCTGATACTTAAATATGTTGAAGTCAACCCATGCTTTGCAAATTTTAGGGGGGGGCGCACGCCCGCCACGCCCCCGTCTAAATCCGCCTCTGTACATCACAATGTTTGAAAATATATGCATGTTATATTTAACATGTATAACATGATTGATAGTAATGGATATGTATGGAAGGATCAGATAACCGTTTTATGTACATGTCAGTGGCAAGTATTACATGCATATTCAGAATAAGAACATTTTAATGTGATATAAATATGAACCGTGCTTTGTACTATAGACAGAAGCGCTGAGATCGATTTTTAAAATGTGCAAGATGTTAGTTAGAAGGTAACAGTCTGCAGAAAGTAATGCCACTCTATAGCTACTTAAACAAACAATTCTCACTTAGTGACAACCAGTCTTTGCTCTTATAACTCCTAACTGCTATGTCAGTTCCAAGAAAAAAAACCAAATTATAATGATAAAATTATTTTTTTTGTTAATTAACCCAAGTTATCCAAAGAGATAATTATATATAAGCATGCAACAGTGAGACCTGCAGTGAAACAAAAAAATATAGAAGATGAAAATGGTGAATAGAAATATTTTACACAAGTTTATCATGCTTATAGCTGTTAAGACTAGATAATTTTACACCTACCCATTTGGTAAAATAGTATGTGTCGGTCTTTGAACAGGTTCCTCAGCATTGTCTGTCATTGAATTTTCTGGGAAAGCTTCTTCCATTGTGAGTGTCCTAGGTGGTGTTATTAGTCCTACATAATTCATATCTCCTCTTCCTCCAAAATCAAATCTTTCTAAGTTGTCACGAGCAGGACTATTTGCTGAAAGAAAAATCTAAATTCTAACATGTGTTTATTTTAGGCATTTAAGCAGAAATCTTGATAAAAAACAACCATGCATATTTTACATATATGTAAACATGTATATGATATATCAAACATATACATGATACATGTACATGTATATCTTACACTTAGCTTGTAAGCATGATATTGGTGTCTCATGTTGATAAAATTGGGATTCAGAAATTATTGTGTACATTTATTACTGCCATTTTGTCCTTATAGACTTAAATGCCATTTTAATTTTTAGGATTTTGTGTAAAATACTGATTCATTCATATCAAATATTTCAAAATGCACGTTTAAATTATTGCATTTACAACTCTGTCGCATTTATCGCAATAATAAAAACCTCGCAATAATTTCTGAATTTACAGTATTAATTGAGTATTGAAAATTTAGCCAATTCATAAACAATATATTCCATACCTTAAGAGGATGCCTTTCATTTGCATGACAGGACATTATGAATATAATAAAGATTCGGTTTGAGGTCTGTACTTTCAGTGACTTTCTACCTTATATTGGAACATACATGCATGACATGTTATACAATGAATATGGTCCATTAAACATGCATGTTAAACATATTAAAAAAAATTACATTCAAATTACCAAAAGAATAAGTGGAGAATGTGTCTATGGGGCAAGATGCCATAAACATGATAAAGAGGACGGAAATGGAAAAATCAGCAATTTTTATGTTTATAAAAGGGCATAACTCATGAACGATAAATGTAACACCACCCAATTCCAAACTTGATCTGTGTTTTGAGGTAATAAGCTAAAGTAACAGAATTGAAATTAATTCTGGGGGTGGGAGGGATAGAACAGCTGGACAAACGGATGGACATGGGTAACACTTAACATGCTTAATGCCCCCTGCTAAGATGGAGGCATAAATATATTAACTTAAGTTAAAATTAATCTTTTTTTAATGAATATGAACATTTTGATTTCCAATTTTTTCCCCTAGATTTGTTTATTTTCATCTTGTATCAACATGATCAACATCTACAAACATACATGTATACCATGTATATGTTCCAGACCATATGAGTATTTGGACCATACATGTATGGTCATGACAATATGGGTATATACTCATATGGTCCGACCATACCCTCATGGTCAGACTGTACGCGTATGGTCGGGGTAATAAACACTCTTATGCATTGTACTTTTAATACTTAACAGGCTATTATTTGAACTTGGAATTATTTTCAAATATTGTGTTTAATTTTTTTTTAAATTCCATGTTTATTTGGTATTATAATCTTTTGAGCGGTTAATAACACTTTCCATACAATGTATTTTGGTTAGATAGTGTTGTGCGCAGCACAGAACATTTCAGCACAGAATAAACATGGAATTTATTAAAAAATTCAATAACAAGAAATCAAGCAAATTCCATAATTAAAAATAATTCCAAGTTCAAATAATAGCCTGTTCCTTCTAAACTCTTCATATGGTATGACCGCGGTTTCCTTAAAAAGACACTATCATATAGGAATAATGTTATATAAATAAAAAAAATTAGCTGAATGAAAATTAGAAGTTTCACAAATATAGTCGGTACATCGGTTCATTTTATACTGATGGTCATTACCGATGGTTATTACTGATTTGTTCTTACGAGTGAATGGCAATATGTCGACTTAAAAAAATAAATTACAAAAATTTCTTTAATATTGAACTGTTACACAAAAAGTCACTGGAAAGTAACATAGTTTATTTAAGTTGTCTTGTGAATATGGTGTATTGCAATCATGTTAAGATATTTGAGATTTAGAGCTTCTTAAAAACACCCTAGACATATGGGAATGGCCCAAGACCTCGGTATCACTGTAGGCAGCTATAAAAAGGCTAGTTTTTCACTCACAAACAAAGGTGTAAATGAAAAGGATCGTGCACAACCAAGACTTGCCAATGCAAAAAAGCTATGATACCATGTGGAAGTAAATGTCACTTAAGCCTACATGCAAGAAATTAATTAGCGATGAAAATTAACTATGGCATCAATATTTGATTTTTACCTAGTATTTGAATTATAAAAATAATACATTTTCATGTAACCATCATTGTTTTTTTTTAGATAAAGTTTTTGTTTTATTGAAACTTTCATAATTATGTAATTTAAAAAAATACCTATATGGTCCAAATACTCATATAGTCCGGCCCTTTAATAACCAAGCAAGTATTACACTCATATGGTCCGACCATATCCTACGGTCGGAGCATACATGTATGGTAGGACCATATGAGTATACACATATGGTCATGACCATACGCGTATGGTCCATATAGTCATATGGTCCAGAACACATATATACATATGTACATAAAGTTATAATATGTATGAAATAAACTAGTGTATTTGAAACAAAAATTATTTGTATTGCTACGTATATACTGCATACATGTATTTGAGGCGAGACAATTTGTAATTGTTAATATCATGAACTCCATTTGTACATCATTTGTACATGTTACATCATGTATATAAATTTTTCTGAATCAAACTTCTTACCATGTAAACTGATTGTATCAGGAACCTGCATACTAACAGCAGCCATCTGAGTGGGATAATTATATTGCCTTGAATTAGGGGCTCCCTCCACTGCATTCAGTCTGTCTGGAATTTGCATTCTGCTGCTTATTTCAGAAATGAAATTTGGGTCATATGTCTTGGGTTGAACATCAGAAAAATCTGAGGGTAGGCTGTTCAAATGAGATGACGCATTCTGAAATTAAAATGTAAAATGACTTATGTCTTACAAGCATTCTGAGAGTATTGCATGGCCATTCTTAGTTCCCTACCGGTTACAAATTCTGATATTAATTCATTGTACTGGAACAAAATGCTAACTTGATCTATAACTTGGCATGGTGTAAACTATTTAACAAATACAATGAATCAAGTCAAAAATAATATCTTCAAGCATGACGAAAATAGTTATTTTTCCATGCAGAGTTATCTGTCCTTCCGCGCTCTCTCATGTTAGTGGACGCCCTATTAATTAGATTAGTATCTGACAGTAGGAAAAAATATGACAAATAAAAAATACAGTAAAGTATACATGTCAAAATGCTGGGTGTTTATCATTTATCCATACATCATTTACATTGCCATATATATATATATATATTAAAGCCTGCCAGATTTCGTTCTTCATGGACAGTCATCCATGTCATCAGAGGCAGAATGGTAGATTAATAGTTGCATTATTTGCATAATTCTAACCAAAAAAATTCACACAACATGAGTGTTCAATAATATAATTCAATACACAAATTTAAAAATTACCATGATAGAAATTCAAAAATTGATACATCAGTGTACAAAGTTTTCAACCACTGTACATACAGAATCCTGGTACCTTCTAATTCTCGTTCGCCCCCTCTCACATTCCCACTCTGGATCTTTTTTATCAGGTTTATAAAGGGTGTGCGTTGAATAAGCTTTCAATCATGCTTTAGTCAGTGCATTGCTATAAACATAATATTTTTTTAAATTTTTTTTATTGTTTAACATGTTTAAAAATAACATGAATGATCATGATGATTATGAAGTGAGCCTCTAAAAATGTTAACAGGTTTTCTTTTGTGAATCACATTAAGGAGGTTTGCTACTCACTTTTATGACATTTCGTCAGATTTCTGGAATCCTGACTTTATCCAACAAAGTGCCTCTAAATTTTTTGCCCATTAACATGATTAACCCCCTTTTTCTCTTCATATTTTCATTCCATATATATATCATGTATATTTTATTAAGCCCTTAATAAAATCCTTGTTATTTTTTCATTGTTTTTTTATAAAAGATAGGGGCTAATGTTCTATGAATGAAAAGTCTAACTATATATTTGTAAGGTTAAAAGTACCCAGGTTATCAGGATAACTTAAGGTTTAAATCGCATTATCATGATTATATCTTTTTGTGAATGTTCAACTGTTCAACAACAAATGGCATGTTTTCTTTATGGTGGGTCTCATTAGGGTCCATGCGTGACTGGTGATTGCCAAATTTTTGTAAGCGGCCAGTGTTCTAGGATTCCCATTACCCGTTACCCGGGGTAAGTGGATTAGGACAACGGGTAAGTCATTTTTTAGCCTTTGTCACCCGGTGGTAAGTCAATTTTCAAGTTCGGGGAAGCCGAAAAACTCTTAAAATTTCCCGGTCCTCTTCAATTTTCCCATATCTGCTTTTTATTTTTTAAAATCACGAGTAAAAACTTTGATAAAAGATCGAAGATTTTGTCGATGTCTATCGGCGCTTTTATTCAAGCACTCGTTTACTAGGTGTAATCAAGCGCAAAAGAGACCACATTCTTCTCCTATCATTCTAAAAGTCGGTCACGGTGTCGGTAAAATCGGAAAATCCGGATTGAACTGGTGCTTAAATCGGGACATAAACGATTTTTTTTCTTGTCATCGGAGGAAAATAAACTTACAGTTGCATTTATTATAGCTCTTAATAAATGACATAGTAATAACTATAACATATTTGTCAAATTTAGTAAGAAATCGTTTTTTTTAAATTTTGTACAAAATTCAATCGTATCCGAATCCAGCTTTGTTCAGACAAACTTCACAACATATAATTTAAAGCATGTCATAAAAGTTTTTAAATTTAAAATCTATGTGCAACAAATGACTTATCCTTAATCATTAATGTTCAGTGAATCAGCCTGAAAAATATTCAGTATTTTATAAAGAGCATGTCTGATTTTTAAAAAGAGTTGCATGTAAGTCCCTTATTTTTTTTACAGTGGATTATTGGTATGAAAGTCAGTGAAGTACTGTTATAGTTCAATGTACTTTTCTGGTGGTATAGGTATATAGTTACAATTAAGCCATATATATTTCAAATACTTTTCAATACACTTTAGTCATCATTGCTTCATACAAAACATCATTTGACATCACAAAAAAGGGTACTTTCTGAAGCATGAAAAAGGTGCCAGGAAATGGCTAGAATGCAGGATTTTGCATCATTTACCCCAGACCCCCGGCCATAAGTTGGTTGGCGCTTTGCGCCATCCGCATTGGTTGGCGGATTTAACTTTTAGATGTGGGTAAGTAATTTTTTTATTGATCTTACCCGTGGTAAGTCAAGGTGCCAAAAAAATCCTAGAACACTGATTAGCGTGACGCAAGAAAGTCAAATTGTTGTACTGTGAAAACGGGAAATGATTGAAGTCTAACGGGAAACTGGGAAATTACAAAATAAATGAGAATTGCTTATGTACATAGTATAAGCGAGATACAGGAATCTGACAAAACAGTAAGCAGGATTCGGGATACCCCCAAATGATACCACCTTTATGCGCCATCAGCAGCCAGTGAGTTTGTCAGGCTGGCCATGAAAAAGTGATTGTTAGTCTAACTAAAACAATGTTGTACCACTATTGTATGCTTAGCTAGTATCATAATGTTCAGTAAACTCGTGATTCCCCAATCATATCGTCTTCCACTAGCCTGCATTCCTTAAAGAATAGTGAAACTGGTTGACATGTAAAGGACAAAAGGAGGGGTCACCAGGATTCATAAAAACGAAACAAAACTATTTTGAAAGGAATAGATAATTCGAAAATATGATTTTCTTTAAAGATTCTTTTCTGTTTTACCTCCATGTCTGTCATTGTATAAACTATCTGTAGAAATCTGTTTAAAATAAAGATATTATTTTTATTTCCGATTTCTCGATCGTCGTCCTTCCATTTTGATTATAATATCCGAAACGGCACCGGTAAACTAAATTACGGACTTTAAAAACTTTACCAGGCGGGAACTTTAAAAGTACAGATGAAAACTGAAAGCATGTGGAAATTGAACAAGTATGCGCGATTTGTACAGTCTGATGTATCAGCCATGGTGACCAAGGAAGAGAAAGCTGAATGGGAGGTATACTTTACATAACTTAAGTTTACTGACTAACATGGAATAACATTAACGGTACCAATTTTTCTGCACCAGATGCTCGTGGCCAAAATAATTAAAATCCAAAGCTTATATAAAAGATGTAGAGCTATAATCCAAAAGTTCCAAAAAGTATAGCCAAATCCGTGAAAGGAATCAGAGCTTTGCATGAGGGAGATACATTCCTTAATTTATAATAATTTTTAACATGGTAGCAGCAAATTTAATAACAACAAATCCGTATTTTCATGGCAGTACCGGAGTACTGGCTACTGGGCTGGCGATACCCTCAGGGACTAACAGTCCACCAGCAGAGGCATCGACCCAGTGGTAGTAATAACATTAACGGTATCAATTTTTCTGCACCAGATGCACATTTCGACAAATAATGTCTCTTCAGTGATGCTTGTTGTTTTCTACCACTAAGGAATGATGTTACCCATGATATTATCTCTTCTGCTATTCCGTAACTCTTTAATTTTTCAATCAGTCGTGTGTGGGGGACAGTATCAAATGCCTTCATGAAATCATGTTATATAGTATCTATGGAACCTCCGTTATCGAAAATTTTAGTACATTTTTCGAGAACATGGAGTAGCTGTAATGTAGTCGACCTTCCTGATAAAAATCCGAACTGGTAATCACTAAATAGTATATTTAGCCTCATGTGTGACACCATATGGTCTCTTACAAATGTTTCTTAGAGTTTACAAAAAGAGGGACGAAAGATACCAAAGGGACAGTCAAACTCATAAATCTAAAACAAACTGACAACGCCAATGGCTAAAAATGAAAAAGACAAACAGAAAAACAATAGTAAACATGACACAACATAGAAAACTAAAGAATAAACAACACGAACCCCACCAAAAACTAGGGGTGATCTCAGGTGCTCCGGAAGGGTAAGCAGATCCTGCTCCACATGTGGCACCCGTCGTGTTGCTTAAAGTATGCACGTTAAGCTTACTGGCCTGTAATTTGATGCCTGTTTTCGGTTGCCCTTCTTGAATATGGCTGTTATACATCCTTCTTTCTAGTCTTGAGGTATAGTTTTTTTTTCTTTCAGCGACGTATTGAAAATTATGGTTATTGGGGTTGATATATATATATATAGTGCACCACACACGTCATGCAATAGTCTAGGATGAATATTATTGGGTCCTTGTGATTTATTTATGTTCAGGTTTTTCAGGCGGTTTTGAACATTCTCCTGTTTAATTAGGCAGCAACCATTTGATTTTCGGGGGGGGGGGGGGGGGGGGTATGGTTTTTTTTGGAAAAAAATTTGTCCAGAAAAAAAAACATAGCCCCCCCCCCCCCAAAAAAAAAAATCAAATTGTTGCTGCCTTACGAGATAATTCATGGCTTCTTTGACAGTTTGTCCTTTTTAAGTTTTGGAATGTCTCCATCGTCCTTCTTTGTAAAGATGCTGGCAAAGAAACTCGAAAGTGTTTCTGCCTTTTCTTTGTCGTTGGTTGTTAGTACATCATTACCATCTTGTGTATTCATGACGAGATCGGATATTCCAGTTCTAGCTATGCATGGTTTTTGATTTTACATAATGCCAGATTTTTTTCGGGTTATTTTTTACTTGCCTGTCACCTGAGATTTTCTATAAGGAACAGGCAGAATTTTATTTCTGAATTATTTCAACCTTAATACAACTACAGAATAGGATGCATAGGTCAGGACACAAGGACTGACAGACACCCAACACACCCCATCGTCTCTGTTTAATAGTGGTAGAGAGAATGTGTGAACATTTATATATTGATACAAATATTTCATAATTGGTAGCATTTCGTTTTGCAGAATATTCATTATTTGCCACAAACTTATTGTTCAGAGTTTGTATGACAATAATTATTTGAATTAAAAGTTGTCTTGAGGAAGATTGATAATTTCAGTTCTTTCTCTGCCATAATATCAATTTTCGTATTCATTTTCAGTCCTTTTTTGGCAGGAAGATATTCATTTACAAAATCTGTCTCTTCCCATCCACCGAATATTAAATGTGTGTATCTTACTCTGGGCAATGATTTACAAGTATCTAACTACACATTCTTGCTCTGGTATCTAATAAAAGATAATGTGTACAGTCTGTACACACAACTCAGTGGCGGATCCAGGGGGAGAGTTCCGGTTTGGAACCCCCCTTTTTGGGACGACCAATGAATTGAATTGGGACATATAGTTTGAACCCCTTTTTCTCCTTGGTATGCAACCCCCTATCAAAGTGGCTGAAAATTCAATGAACCAACTGACATCAATTAATTCAGGATTTTTAAAGTAGGGATGAGGCATACGTTTTTTGTTTGTTATAAAATAAGATGCAGGGAGTACTAAGGGCGACCCTTTAGATAACATTCTTACCTTAAATTGTTGTAATCTTAACATGTCTTTCATATGTATTTGAAAAATAAAATGATTATCACACAGTGAACACTGTTCTTGAGATTACAATAATCAAATTAAATCAATCACACGCGTAACAGATAAGGCACTGTGTTGGATGTGCTCATCGCAAAAATATTATATATTGAAAGTTTCAAACAACTGCATGCAAAATCTATAATTGATGCAGTGGTTTTCTCAAAACTGTCAAATTTTATAACATATTCTGACAGGCAAGAACGTTCTGGGCCTTCTGGAAGAATGCATGAAAACAAAGTTTGAGCAAACAGTTTATTGACTAAAACTTTTTTCATTTTCAATATAAAAAGTGTCTGTGTGCTGACATGGAACTAGAGTGGTATTTAATGTTCGATAAAAGCAGAAAACAGATATATTTTTTATTCATTGATGACATTGTTTATTGCGTGAAAACGGTCTTAACACTGCAACGATGAATTTGATTTTCAGCGGTCTAATGCGACGCCAGAAGTAATGAATATGTATGCCAGAATGATTTTAATTTAATAATATATTTTTAAATCATTGAAAATCAAATACGAATAGAAACAAATTCAAACTACGAAGAGCTTACGTCTCTTGATCTGCCAAAAATTAGACAAAAACAAAAATGCATATACAGTGTATATGTATGCAACATTAAATTATGAAATGATTAATCGGACGAGGTCATAGGATTTAATATAAAAAGAAGATGTGGTATGATTGCCAATGAGACAACTCTCCACAAGAGACCAAATGACAAAGAAATTAACAAATGTAGGCCACCTTACGGCCTTCAACAATAAGCAAAGCCCATTTTCGGATGTTCAAACCTCAAGCGGATGTGGCATTATGCACCATAGTATTCGATAACTTAGATGACAGTACCATGATTACAAAATAGTTACTTTAGTATGTGTGATGGTAAAAGTTGTCAAGTTGGGTTGCAGTCTATTTTTACGTTTACCCCACACATCCTTTAAAATTTGAAATTTTTATATTTTAGTATTTTGATAATACCCCGTTTCCACTAGAACTGACACTGGCAGACAGAGGACATCTTCTTGTCAGTCATGGTTCAACTATTATGGTGAGTTTACTTATACTGGATAGACAAGAAAGGAGTTTAACGACCTTATCGTTGACTGGTTGTGATTTCAGTTTAAGAACTACTTAGACCACTTGGCCACTGAGGCCCCTTTATTCATAAACGCTCTAAATATGTTAGGTTCAAAATTAATGCATATATATATATATATATAAATATGTGCCAAACATTTAAGGGAATCAGGTGAACTTTGGTAGTAAAACGAAAGCTATCGGGTAGGAGCTCTACCATTTTGCTCGACGAATATTTGGCTAGCTATAGTCTATACGTATGCCAAGCAATTCAAATTTAAACAAGAGTTTTTAACGTATTTCAATAAAGCAAAAAAATAAGTTGACATACATTGATCAGAATGTATCAAGTTTATGATTTTCAAACTTTAAAGCACTTTGACCTTGAAAAAAGGAAAGAATCCCAGTAAATGTAGGTGTTACATTGTAACGTCTATATATATATATTAGTATCAAGTTTATTGAATAAATGCAAATTTTTTACCCATATGGGTTGAAGTCATACATAACATAACGGCATTATCATTTTTTACTGGTCGTTTAATTTACAATAATTGATTATCTTTGTGCTAAAAGTGTGACAAAAGACAAAGAATAAACCATACAAATTAACCAGGCACACAGTTATAAATTTGTGTCATTTTGGTCTCTTGTGGAGAGTTGTCTCATTGGCAATCATACCCCATCTTCTTTTTTATACACACGTTTGATTTAAATGTACGAATTATAATTATGAAGGATGTCATTAACTTTGATAGGTTTAATACATTAACTTACAGGAGTCTTACAATTTGGCAATGTCGCAGAAATACCTGAGAGGACAAAGTAAAGGTGACAGTATGATTATATTTTATCATATGCAGGTAATAATCCCTACAACAAGACACATGTATACACGTTATTGTTTATTATCACAAGAATGTAATTTGGCTAAACAAAAAAGTATGTGCGTTTACTGCCACATGCTGAAAAAATTAGGGTAGGTAGGTACTAGGGATTTAAAAAAAATAATTTTTTATTATTATTTTTTTACATTGAGAAAAATAGGGTAGGTAGGGGTACAGAAAAAAAAAAAATCACAAAAATACTGAACTTAGAGGAAAATCAATTCGGAAAGTCCATAATCACATGGCAAAATCAAATATCAAAACGCATCAAAAAACGAATGGACAAGAACTGTCATATTTCTGACTTGGTACAGGCATTTTCAAATGTAGAAAATGGTGGATTTTATAGCGCTAACCCTCTCACTTTGATGACAGCCTCATCAAAAACACGCATACTTTTTGTTTTGCATTTTGAATTTATATTTTAATTAAGTAAAGTGCAGACACGTATGAAGACAAAAATTATTTACAAACGGAAAAGGGACTAAAAAAATTTCATTGAGACACTTGTACGTTGGTTGATTGGATCAGGTTCCAATCTTATTTGAATTTCTTTTGAATATGATTAAGTCTTTGACCATATCAGGCTATTTTACCTTCATACAATTGGTTATGAGTGTTATACATTG
Organism: Mytilus edulis; assembly: GCF_963676685.1. Classification (NCBI taxonomy): domain Eukaryota; kingdom Metazoa; phylum Mollusca; class Bivalvia; order Mytilida; family Mytilidae; genus Mytilus; species Mytilus edulis. Next base: position 17,327,676 of record NC_092355.1, on the reverse strand, counting down.
TATAGGTATTTTTGCTGATTGTTGCTTAACGCCCAGTGGCAAATGTTCCACGCATGTTCAAGACAATATATAGGCTTCAGAATACAGCACAATTCGAACAAGGACATTAGTCCATGATATGACGACAACTTCTGTCAACTAACGTCTAAGGAATAATTGGACAATATATTAGCTCTGTGCCTTTAACGTCAATATAGATTGAGAAAGACTTGTAATGAATAGAAATCAAAAGGCATTGTTGGGGTACAGCCCGTAACAGAGAAGTGATCGAATTGATGTTTCTTTACCGTCAAAATTAGCTACGTTATCGACAAACTTAATTGAGTAGTGACCGAACTATTGGTTCTTTAACGTTAAAAAGGTTGACAATGCTGACAAACTTTCATATGTTGATAATCAAGTTTAATACCGATAATATTGAAAATAATTCTAATAATATGAAACAAAATATGTCCATGCACCATTTCGATTGGGCGAAAAATAGTCATTTCTTCAAAGTCAGAACAGAAAAAAAAGATTTATGGAAGGACGTCTTGATAGTATTATTTCCTTTACAATTTTACCCAAAACTAAAAGAAATATACTGGTAAACAAGTAAAAAGGTGTTTGATAGGAATGAAGTCCTTTATTTTTTCGGACTACAATGTGTCCTAGTAGTGAACATACCCGACTACGCGTGCAGTAAAAAGTGTCCTCTTACGTCGGATACCGGGCAGTTTCTTTGTTATATCTGTACTTTATCAAATACATGTACGTGTTAATATTTACTTAATATTAAATTGGTAAAAACTATTGCTGAAAGCCTGTTCAGGGTTTCTTTCTTGTGTATGATTATATAATTTTTCACATGCCTGAACTCATTGACGATAATGTAAAGTGCTCTATCAGACAAAAATGGATTTCTAGTTCGGGTTTGAAAAAAAAATTTCGTCTTTTCTTAAGCCTGTTTTGTACATTTAGTTTAACAGATATGATCCAATGGAAATTTTCACATGGAACCTTCGGTAAATAGGAAAATGAAAAGGTATGGGGTAATTTACAGAGAGACCACACTCCATCCATGAGAAAAACGGAGGGAATTTAAAAATCTAGAGGTCTCCACAAGGCTTTCAACAAGGGTGGAATCTCACTCCTTCTGAAAAGCTCTAAATCGCCCCAACGTGTACATACATTTGGTCATCAAGAGATTCTGGTTTCTCTTTTTGTGTCTCATAAACATTCAATTCGGATTTGAATCTAATTTACCGAAACATTTCCGTACATTAAATCTTAGGACGGTCAGAACATTTTAAGGACGCAACAGATCGAATTCGAAGTACAATTTTAAGTAGTACATAGATGTGCAATAATTCAGCTTCCTGTACATGTCCATGAAGTTCCAAATTTTGAATGTTGATTGAAAAAAAACACCTTTTTTTTTACAATAATAAATCTCAAAATGTCCGTTAAAAAGGAAAAAGTTTGACCATGAAAAATCACATATCTAAGAAAAGCAGTCGTTTAATTGATTATAAGAAAGTTTCAGTATATCATGTCAAATTTCTTTAATTTGAGAGTTTTCCTTTAGTTACAAATGTAGCTCCATGTCTGATGGTGAAATAAAAATGAATGTCTCAGAAAGTGGTGAATTAGTTTCCACAAATGACAGATGAATCGGGCCAAGCTTAGTAACTTACAGTAAACATGCAGACTACTGTAACATTGACGCACGCGTAAATCTTTTATGACCAAAAATTTATATACAACTTCATTTATAAATTAATCTGAATTTCATAGCGCGTCGTCACACTAATGAGTTATAAAAATAAATCTATAACCAGCAGATCTATACTTCTATAAAGAAAATATTCTTGTACAAAAGGGTATTTATTATAAAATGGTCCTAACAATAGAATAGATAGTTTACCACAGAAATCTTAAACGGAAGTTTCGACAATTTTAAACAGAAGAGATTTGAAAATAAATTTAACTTAACATAAACACTGAAATAATTTTAATACCTCGAAGGTGAAAAGAATAAACCAACAAAAATTGATCTCAATCTTTAAAAGTGTCTTCATTGCACTAACCGACGAGTTCATGTTTACAGTAGAAACAGTGGATTTGACTCCATTAAATTCATTATCATTGTAGTCATGAATATTTATCGCTTATATTAAATTGATAACGATTTTATCGACGGGTCGCACCAACTGTTTCTACAGCTAAGATCAGTTACATGTAACATGATCTCGTCGATTCGCACGACGAAGCCATATGACAGAACACACATTCAAGATTATGTATTTTTGTTTTCGTCAGTTCGAAAGTATTTGATCATTTCAACTCCTTTGTATTTCATAATATGTGTCATGAACAAAGACATATGTTCGATTGAATAATGATTTCCTCGTAACAAATGATAGAAATTTCGGAGATCCCGTATTTGATTCTTTACCGTTAAAATGCCAATGCCAATGACAGAGGTTGATTATAAAAAACGTTTTACTGTGTTAAAAAAACTTCGACTTAAACAATGAAAATTTACGCGTTGGACATGAAATATTTTGTCGATGAAGAAAATTAAATTATATCACTTCTGAAATAAGTTTGTCGATAACGTAACTTATTCTGACGGTAAAGAAACGCGAATTCGATCACTACTCTGTTACGGGCTGTATATTGAAAAATATGTGCTTGCATTATTGAAAAAAACATTTGAATACATTTACGTTATTGTTATACTAATTATTGCGAGTTATCTTCGTGTTTATTTGTTGGTTGAAAAACTTATTTTTCTGTCTTTCAGACATTATCAAAATTTTAAGTAATATTTTATATTATTACATGAACATTCATGAGGAACATTAATGTCATATCACACTTCAAACAAAAGGGGTTTGTACCAAAAACAACAATACAGTGGTAAATAGAATTACAAAACTTGGAAAAGAACAAATAAATTGTTTATGCGCTTCAAACCAAAAATGTTATTTGTTTTCTCACGGTATGCTTGCTATTTTATATCTTTAACTTTGAACTAATATTTTATATGAATATGGATAATTAGGACGTGAGCCATAGATTTCGGATAAAGTTTGCAGCCTCAGAATTAAAGACTAGCCACGAAGTTTGCCGAGAGTGTGCAGAGAAAATGGCTAAATATTTTCCAGTCAAAGCCATAGTAACGACGGAGGTAAAATCAAATTTGAATAATCAATATGTGTTGCTTTCTTCTTTCGTTCAGGCTCTTCTTATTTCAAATTCAGATAGGGAGTGTAAAATAGAGACACTCGAATATACAATGTACACGATGCGGACAGTTTATATATAATAGCTCAGTCAATGTTGCAAAATTAGGCTACAAAACAATGTCTATAAAACGTGACAAGGTCTTAGCTTTGGGTCCTCTATTTCTCTTTGTTTGAATTCCTGAGTCATAGTGTGTGAACATGCACAGTTAATTTTCTTTAAAATAAGAAAGAAAAAAAAATTCAAAACAATGTTGCCAGTTAAATATTTACGATGATACACAGAAATAATAAAGAGTTATTTCTCTTTGGTTTTAAATTAAAGTTCTTTTACAGTATTCATGTTTTACATTATTCTGTGAATTGAACCTGGCAAAACACACCTTAATTTTTCTTATCTGTAACCGCCGGGTTAGCTTATTATATGATATTTATAAACATATCTGACAGTTTCCAGAGATACGGGTTGGTTTCACTTTCGTTTTTGAAATGCTTGTTGTATTTGGCATTTGTATTAATTATTATTCGAAAAGTTTATAAAACAAACCATTTTTTAGTATGTGCATGGATAGTTAAAATGGATTTTATCAGAATATATAATTTCATCCAAAAAATAAGGTAAGCCAAACAAAGGATTGTCATTTGATGCGTTTAAAACAATTACGCTTCCTAGCACAGTAAAGTTCTACGGGTTTAAAATACTCAAAAAAGCATAGCTATGGACAGTATTAGAATGTTTACAGAAATCCAACATTGTACGACCAAATATATGTATGACATCCAGCAAGGTTGTAACTTTGACACACTCATGTTTAGACCTCAATTAGAGCTTCGAATCTCATTTCATAAATTCATATTTCAGGCTGTAAACCTGGAAAACCCATCAGATAAAACCACATTACGCGGAGAGGTAACACTATCAGATTTAGCAAATGTAAGTATAATGAATATCAAGCTCATCTTCACAGGCACTTGTTTCTATCCATTGGAAGACCCACTATCAACGTATATTTACGTAAATATACCGTGGCGTTGATAGTGGGTCTTCCAATGGATAGAAACAAGTGCCTGTGCTCATCTTACTAAAGAAAAACGTGAAAAAACACCATGCCGATAATTGTAGGTTATAAGCATAACATTCATTGATCTTGTTAATATTTATAATCTTATAACTTAAAAGACTTGGAAATATTTTAAGCCAGCTTCATTGTATGGACAACTTTCTGTTCTTGAAGACTATATTGCTTTTTGAATGGTCTTGTTTCGGTTTTGTTGTTGGAGTGCTGTCTCATTGACGTACGCTCAACATGCATGCAATATTTGCCACTGGACGTTAAACAAACGATAAATCAATCAATCTTTTTAGTCACAAAGTTGCTCACCTTTAAGCGCGTAAAATCGTGAGTTCGATCCGTTTGTTGACTTGATTTTTTTTCAGACAGACTGTTACATGTACCTTGTACACTTACTTTGTGTGATACAAAGTGCTTAGCTGGGTTCTCATTCAAACGAATTATCCTGTCGAGGTTTTCTTTATACACATATAATATTTGCCACTGTTCATAAGACATTGATCTATCAAGGAAGATTAAAAGAAAATAGAACATATATTCAATATCTAAGGCCAAAGGTAGGTAGGTAGGTAGGGAATATTATATATTTACGAATGTTTTTACAAATTAAGTCTACGGGAGAGAATTACTGACTTTATTAAACAGCGCTTATTGCAAAATGACAAAAAATCTTTAAGGGTATGCTATTTCTAAGCTTGAAATATAGTGTAGACAGGGAAATAGGAAACACACAAATTGTTTGATGTTTATACGGTGTTCTTTGTGTAAAACAACCACTGCACTGTTAATTGACTGTCAGACACACTTATCTTATTTTTTTTAAATAAGGAGATGTATTATGATTGCCAATGAGACCACTTTTCTCCAGATTTAACATGTAGACGTTAGCAACAATAGGTCAGCGTGTGACTTTCAACAATGAACAAAAAATCATACCGTATAGCAAGCTATGAAATCGCCCCCCTCCCCAAAAAAAAAAGTTAAACAATTCCGACGAGAAAATCAGCAGTCTGAGTTATGTAAAAAAGAAGAAACATTCATATGTCGCATACACGTTAATTCATAGACTGATTATTTGCTGTTTAACGCCACTTTCAAATTGTTGTGCTAAGTCGCAGCGGTTTGTGTTTGTTGTTAGAGAAAACAGAAGTGCCTGGAGAGAACCACCGAACGTTATTAGGAAAACTGACAATCCTAGTAAATTAAGA